>NC_067401.1:477256448-477556448 GCF_016432865.1 Antechinus flavipes | reverse complement strand
CTTTCCCCCTTCCCCATGTCAATGGGCTGGTCCTGTGGGAGACACCCCAGTGTACCCCAAGAACTCCTGGGCCTTGGTATCATCTCTATAATTGCACCTTAAGACCATTCCCTGTACCCTCAGATAAACTCTCCAACATATACTGGCTTCCCCAATCAGAGGGTGAGCTTCTGGAGATCGGGGCTTGCCTTCCTTTCTTTTCTCTCCGCCATTTAGCAGTTTGGCCCATAGTAGGCACTTAATAAATGCTCTTTATTTTCATTCACTCATTACTTTGTAAGCTCTGGGGCGATGCGATCTTGTCAGCCCCCGTGTCTCTACACAGAGGCTCCAGCTATTAAATTAAGGGCGTGGGTGCACCAGCCCCCGGGGACCCCCTGCTATGGAAGGCTTCCCCCTTTCATCATTTCCTCTGAGTTTTTCCCTTAAATTGTTCATGTCGCTCCCCCCAATCCCGCCCCTCGAACGTAAGCGCCCTGAAGACAGGGAGTGTGTTTTTGTCACTGTGTTCTCCCCAGCATATCCTGGGTAGGTTTGGCTTCCATCCCAAGGAGCCCCAAACGGCCCAGTCAGAGAGAGAATGCTGGCCCCAGAGGCCCAGCTCCAGGGTCTCTCGACAGGCTGCAGGTGGAGACCACATGAGCAGGTGAGAAGGCGGCGCGCTGACAGCTCCCTGCCTGGGACACTCAGGACCATGTGGTCCCTATTTGAGAGAGATTTCTGTTATTTCAGTGACTCCACTTCCATCAGCTATTAGGCAGAGACCCACCTGAGATATCTTCTCAAGTCTCTTTTTCATTACGGAGGGAGGGCCTGGATTCCCTCTGCCATTTGCTGGTTGCTCAAGTTGCACCTCCTCTCCAAGACTTAGCTTTCTCATCTGTACAATGGGGATAATTGTATTGCCATGAATGTACCATTAGAACATATATTTTGGGATCCCTTTGAATATTTTTGGGTTTGCCTCAAAAGGCTTATTTGACATTGTCTCCAAATCCAGAAGAAAGGAAGGAAGGAAGGAAGGAAGGAAGGAAGGAAGGAAGTAAAGAAGGAAGGAAAGAAGGAAGGAAGGAAGGAAGGAAAGAAAGAAGGAAGGAAGGAAGTAAAGAAGGAAGGAAAGAAGAAAGGAAGGAAGGAAAGAAGGAAGGAAGGAAGGAAAGAAAGAAGGAAGGAAGGAAGGAAGTAAAGAAGGAAGGAAGGAAGTAAAGAAGGAAGGAAGGAAGGAAGTAAAGAAGGAAGGAAGGAAGGAAAGAAGGAAGGAAGGAAGGAAGGAAGTAAAGAAGGAAGGAAAGAAGGAAGGAAGGAAGGAAAGAAGGAAGGAAGGAAGGAAGGAAGGAAAGAAGGAAGGAAGGAAGAAAGGAAGGAAGGAAGGAAGGAGGAAGGGAGGGAGGAGGAGGGAAGGAGGAAGGAAGGAAGGAAGGGAGGAAGGGATCCTTCACCATCCTGGTTGACCTTTATTGACCACCCTCCAGTGTCTGGATACATTGGCTTTGCTATACTAGGGATCCCAGGTCTGAGCCTATGTGGTCTGATCTGGACAGAGGATAGTGGGATCCTCAGGGAGATCCCTTCCATAGGCTTGATTGTCTTACGTTTCAATATAGCCTAGTATCACCATACCTTCCTCTTACTCTGTTGGCTGGTAAACAGATCTTTTTCAGGAAACTGGTTGCCTGACCATGTGTCCATTTTAATTGAGAACTTGAATCTTTGAACACAAATGTAAGATTTGACCTTTATCATAATATTTTTTACCCTCTGAGAAGTGGCTCAATATTCTAGCAGATGTTTTGGGATCAGAGAAATAGACTTCAAACACCAGCCTTGACTTTACTTGTGTGATATGTGGCAAGTCATGATCTGTTACCGGTTTTTTAATTTGTAAGGAGAGGGGATCGAATTAAATAAATCCTGAAGTCCCTTCCCTAAATACCTTTTTTAAAATTTTCATTTACATATATATATATTTATTTTTATATATTATATATATTTTATATACTTATTTCACACACACACACACACACACACACACACACACACACACACACACACACATATATATATATATATTAATGCAAGCTGCAACAATATAGCCAGAAGATATCCAAAAGGAGACCAAACAGCCATCTCCAAGGGGAAGGCAGGGGAGTTCTCTCATATGTAGGAACTACACTAGATTCAGTCTCCGGCTCCTTCCCATTTGGAGACTTTATGATTAAAAAACAAATTGATGATTCTAGAAGTCTATAATTCCTATCTAGATTCTTTTACTTAGATATATTGTTTTTTTAAGACCTTAATGGGTTGGGTGGAGCTCCTCAGGGGAAATTACTAGAATATCATAGGATGATGGGTAATCATGAACAGGCTGCATATGCATCTGGTTCCAGAAGCACAGGAACACCCAAGCCCTGGATTCTAAGACCCTGAAATGCTAACATTGGCAATAAGAAGCAAAGCCTTTTCCTGGCTTTCAGAGCTCAGAACCAGGCCCCAGAGAGGTCACAGACGAGGCAAGGCAACAAACTTTTATTAAGTGAATGCTGTGTACACTGAGCCAATGATCCAAGCAAAGACATCCTTTCCCTTCAAGAAGTTTCTGATCTTTTTTTGAAATAATATTTTATTTTCCCCAATTGCATATAAACTAAATTTGTAGCTTTTGAAAAAAGTTTTGAATTCCAAATTCTAGCCCTCTCTCCCGCCCCTTCCTCTTGCTTGAAATAATAGCAAAATGATATAGGTTATATGTGTGCAATCATGTAAAACGTATTTCCATATTATTCGTTTTGTGGAAGAAGACAAAAAAAAGAGAGAAAGAAATAGAAAGAAAGAGTAAAAAAGAAGAGAAGAAAAGAGAGAGGAAGAAAAAAATAAAAAGATTGTGTGACTCATTCTATATTCAGATTACATCAGTTCTTTCTCTGGGGGTAGATAGAATTTTTCATTATGAATCCTTTGGGATGTCCTTGGATCATTGTATTGCTGAGAACAGCTAAGCCATTCACAGTTCTTCATCATCCAATATTGCTGTCCTCTTGTACAATGTTCTGTTTCTGCTCACTTCACTCAGCATCAATTCATGGAAGTCTTTCCAGATTTTTTTTTTCCTGAAATCTACCCATTCATCATTTCTAATGGCACAATAATATTCCATTACAATCACAGCTTGTTTAGTCATTTCTCAATGGATGGCCATCCCCTCAAATTTCCATTCTTAGCCACCAAAAAGAGCAGCTGTAGTATTTTTGTACAAATAGGTCCCCTTCTTCTGAGCCCTTCTAGGGTGATGGTTAATAACAGCTCACATTTATATAGTATATATAGTATATACTATCTCATTTGGCCCTCACAACAACCCTAGCAGGTAGGTGATTATTATGATTCCATTTTACAGATGAGGGAAACAAAGATTAAATCATTTACCCAGAGTTCCACAGCTAGTAAGTGTCTGAGGCCAGATTTGAACTCATGAGGATGAGCCTTTCTGACTCCAGCCCTGGCACTCTATGGCACCATCTAGCTGCTTTGGTCTCTCACGTTACCTTTTGGTTTATTGTACTTTGGGGGATGGACAGCTGATTCTTTATCAGGGCATCTGGCTCTCTCCTCTTCAGGAAAACCCTCAGATTTATGACAAAGCTTTCAATGGCCAAGGAACACATCCTATCCCTCTTCTGCTCTCTGCCTTGGGTCAGCTTTCCCTTCTTCCAGGGAAGACCCAGATCCTGTCCCCAGCGTAGGGAGCCTCCTGCTCTCAGATTCGGTGACTGCACAAATTGGCAAGTCCCAGGGACTTCCAGGAGCTGAGATTTTCCCTTTTGCAGGCCTCGGACTAGGGCCTGCTCCAGACCAAACCTAGGGCCAGGAGAAAGAAAGGGATGGGACGGGGGCGGGCAGGAGGTGAGCAGAGTGGGCAGCTTCCTTTTTCAGCCCATTCCAGCTATTTATATCCGAGCGGGTATGAGGAGTCCCGGGGTCAGCTTTCACTGATGAGACTGCCAGGCTGACAACACTTGATAGGGTGTGGGAAGAAGAAGTATTTATGAGGAACTGTGACTGAACTATCCTAGCTAGCGTGAGGCTCCAGGGTTCCCATTGCTGGCGAATCTCTAATGGGGAGAAAACTGAACCCGTTGTGGGCCATCTGGGAGCTCGCTTCCTTGCCCATCCCTCTCCCTCCCCCGCTCTGGGCCCTTGCCAGATGTGAGGCGGGGGGTGATGGCACAGGGGGAAACAGGGCTTTCCAAAGGAGAAGGGCCAATGGGATCTTGACCATCCCCTTCTTCCAAAACGTCAATGGAAGACTGGCTGCCATTGGGGCTGGGCTCAGATCCACCTAAAGTGCACACGAGAGAGAGACACAGGGATATAGTCCTAGTGTCGGGCTTGGGCCTGGACCCCAGAAACAAAGTCACTGGCTGGTCCGGCCCGGCTCAAAGGGAACTCAGGCACAAGTCGGGGAGGACTCAATTGCTGCATCTGTTGAAGAAGAGACTGGATTAGATCCTCCACAGCTCTGATGCTCTATGTTCTCGAGTCCCTCCAAGCTTTGACAGAAATTGGCTCCATGATTCCTTGGGCCACCAATAACAAAGGCTGATTCTTGACATTTTCTATTGCTAAAGGACCCCGAAAAATCAGCAGAAAAAAGAATTTACAAGTTTTTCCTCTCTGGGAATTAAGTCATTGATTGCGAAGGCCAGTCAGAATGAGTGAGATTTTCCAGTTGAGGGCCACCACCCCATGCCCTGTGGTTTCCCCTACATCAATCTGGCTCCTAAGGAGTCCCCCAGGAGGGGGTATCGTGTTCTCTCAAATCCACTCTAATTGGTATTGAAAGGGTTATTGGGGTTGAGAACATGAATATTTCCTGTTACTGTGTTGGAACTCATTTAGGATGGGGGCTCTGCCGTCAGCCTCTGCTAAGTCACGCCACGTGGTATGTAGGGTCCTTCCTGGAAGTTAGGAGGTCTGGGTGACCTAGCAGGAGCCTCGTTTTCCCCATCTGTCAGAGAAGCCGTCTTCTAAGTCTTCCGCCAGTCCACCCTTCTCTCCTGAAAGTTCTAAGGTCCCTCCTAGGAATTGTCCAGCTTGGGGCAGTAATGGGAAGTAAAGGGTGGAATCCAGGAGACCCAGTGACTCAGCTCCCGTATCTGCTGTGAAAACGCCATGTCCATTCTCTCCTGTGCCTCAGTTTACTCCATAAAATGGAGATAAAAGAAAACCTGTGCACGATATCCTGAGGTTGTTCTGAGAAAAGCTTTTTGGAACAAAGGCTTGTAGAAATGAGAGAGATGTGAATGAGGAAGAGAAGGAGGTCCAGGGTGACCAAGGATGAAGATGAGGATGAAGAGGGTACTCTGCCTTCCCTGGACTGAAAACTTCAGGAGGTTTTGGAGCTCCCTGTCAGGGAAACAGGTCAGACCCGGCACAGAGAATGCAGATGCCCAGTCTGCCATGAGAAGGGCATCTGAAAGGGGCGAACCGAACCTGTGGGAGGACTGAAGGAGTCAGCCTTGACTAACATGGGAAAGAGAGTTCTCTCCTTACTATCAAGGGAGAAAAGACAACAATAATAATCTACTGAGTGCTGGCTGCAAGCTTTCCAAGGTGCTTTCCTCTCGGCACCCCAGGAGCCGGCTCAGAGGGACGTGGTGATTTTCCCAGGTAGTAGTACTATGTAATATTATTACTATACTATACTATACTTATACTACAATATAATATATGTAATAATAGGTAGCATATACATACACACACACACACACACACACACATATATATCTTTACAGTTTGCAAAGCAGCTTGCTAATATCTTATATGATACTGGATTTGACCTGGAAAGTAGGTGCTTTATTTTGTTCCTTTTACAGATGAGGAAACTGAGGCAAACAGAAGTTAATTGATTTCCCCAGGGTCATATCTGAGCCAAGATTTGAATTCAGGTCTATCTTGCTGCCAAATCTAACACTATTCGAGCTGCCCAGAGAAGGAAATTGGTGAAGATCAGAGATGAATTAGCAGCAGTGACATCGTAGAGCTGTAATCTAGAGAATGGCAGAAACTAGAGCAGAAAAAGTGGGTCTGATCAGGTCTCTGAAGCCCAGGGACCAGTCGGGCTCCATTTCTTCTCCCGGTGCCCTCGGCCACCCCTCGCCCCGGGACCTGACTCCCCCAGTTCCTGAAGGGCACAGGAAGGGCACTCCCAGTTGAAAAGACCCACATTCAGGGCTCAGTGCTCAGGTCAGCTGAAAACAAGACTCTTAAAACTGATAGCAGAGAAAAATCTCTTTTTGTTTTTTTTCAGTGCCATTAAGAATGGACGTTGGAGGGGAAATTTATGGTGGAGCTTTAAGGGGGGGCCAGAGGGGGATAGTTTATCTTCTAAATGAAAACTAGGGGAAGACGGTACTTTAGCCGCAGACCTCACAAGGATCTAATTAAAGGCCTATTAGTCAAACTAATTCCTGACATGACATGGACTTGCATTAGACAAACATTGCTGACTTTTCAAACACCCTCTGGGGACTGGGGACTCGGCGGTGTGACATCTATTGATATGTGATTGGGGAAATTGCTGACAATAAATTCTGCAGGGAGGCCCACGGGAAACTGGATTTGGGGCTGGCCTGGGAGAGCAGAAGCCCTGCCACAGACAGGAAGCCCCAAGGCCGTGCAGCCCAAGCCTCGTCTCCCAGGGTTCCCTGGGTCCTTACCTTCCTCCCTCCCTTGTTCCACTTGCTCGAATGCTGACCCAGCTTCCACCAGGAAGCCATCCCCGATCTCCCGGTCAGCAACAACCTTTCCTCGTGAAGCTCACCCGCCATGGTGACACACAGAAGCATCTATAGCCTGCTCGCCTCACTTATGTGTTTCCCACGAATTGTGGATGGGGATTCTCTGTGTTGGGTCTGAAGCCCTTGTTAGTCTTGAACTCCAAGATAGCAAAGCCTGTGTCGGTTCCCCCTCCCTCCCCACCACCCCACACCGGACCTCACAGTGTAAGCACTTAACAAACATATGTTGTGCTGTTCTGCGGTTGTGTTGCGCAATGTACAGCGAATGTACAGCGAATTACCAGAATGATAGGATGTCCGAGCTTGGAGAGACCTTAGAATATCCAGCAAGGACTATCTGAGCTGCCTTAGAGCTCTGTCCAGACAATGACCGGAGGTCTCAGCAATGATCTGCCCTTTCCCCTCCAGGAATCACGAGGGGACAGAGAAGGGAAACTGTGTCAACCAGACAGAATGGTGGAGCCGGCACTACTTGGGTCTTCAAAACTGGGCAGGGTCTTCCCATTCTTGTAGCTCAGGCTTTTCCACAGCTGAGTAAACTCGGGCTTTCCCTTCCAACCTCTGACTCCCACAATCTCTGGTTTCTATTAAGACTCAGCTCAAATGCCGCCTCCTCCTGGAGGCCTTTCCTGATCTCTTCCAGCCAAGACTTCCTATCTGTGGGTACCTTCCATCTATTCTGCATTTATCTCCTAAGTTCTGATTTACATGTTTTCTCCCCCTTTTGCAGTAACTTCTTGAAGCAGGTCTGATGTTACTTTGTATTTGTAACTCAGTATTGCCTGGAACATACTAAGTGCTTAAAAATGCTTGTTGATTGATTGATTGATCACTATTGTGTTCCTCTTCATCACCGCCCTCTCTCATCATCACTATCCATTATCATCCTCATCCTTCTCCCATTCCCATCTCTCAGTGTAACCATCATAAACCCCTTGTACAAAGTAGGAATTTAATATAGTTTTATGGATTTGAATTTTCATCATAAAGTCATAATTTCATGCCTGGGGCCATTGAGTTTTATGCTCCAATTTTTCAAATAAAGCAACTGAATCCAAAGAAGGGAAGCAGCTCACGCCAAATCACATGGGCATTCTTGAGTAGCCACACCAGGCTCTGACCCGTGTCCTCTTCTTCCATTTTTCTCTATGTTCTTTACACATCATGTGATCATCACAACTATCTCCACCACCATGATGGGATCCCAGAGGAAGAAGAGCCCTGTATGTTACTCATGGCCCTTTGGAGGGAGAGGCTGATAGTTTTAAGGCCTGGTCCGACCAGCTTTCTTCTTGATATGCCGGATACCTGGGCCTTTCTCTCCTCTCCATCAGGACAACTCTAAAAATATGGAAGACCATTGGGTCTTTGTCATGGGCAGATCCTTGAATCTACTCTATTCTGACATGATGAAATACTTGGGTATCCAATCAAGGAGTTGGTTTACTTCAGCAATTGTCCAAAGAAACTAATGAGTATGGTTTCCCATGGCCCTCCATGGTCCTCCAAAGCCCACAAAGAAGAAAAGGTGAGGAGTTCCCGAGGGGCTTAATTGCACCTCACAGAGGTCCCCTCCCTACAGGAGCAGCTCATCCAAGGGCTTATTTGTGTTGAACCTCAGATACTGTCCCCGGCCCCATCTTCCCCCAGAGATGAAGAGTCCTGATCAATTATTGACTTTTGCACCATGTTTAAATCCATTTCCACTTGTATAGGGAAAGGGCAGTTTTCCCAACTCAGAAAAGACAGGTTTCCTAACGCCAGTGTCATTCCAGATTGACCAAGATCTGATTGGGACCTAATGGACAAGGACTGGACATGGCTATTTCCAATCTCGGATCTGGGATTTCTCCTTTCTAGAGAAGAATAGGGACCGGGGGACCCAGACCACATGCGATCTACCTTGAGGGGGCTCAGAGAGGATTTGAGGCTCTCACTCTGGTTCAGTTATCTGACCCTGATTCCAGGAAATTAACTCTGCTGGACTGTTGGGACTTCTGATGTCCTCTGCCTGGATCATAGCAATCCTATTAGCCTCAGGAACCAAAGAGTAAACAATAACATCATGTGTCACTTTGCCAGGCTGGACATACATGGTTTGGAGGTGCTAAGAGGCCTAATGAGGACATTGTCCATCTGTCCATTTATCAGACCATTGACTTGAGTATAAAGGTGTCAAGCAAGGACAATCCGTTATCTTGGCTATTACAGAAAGACATGAGCCAGTTAAGAATACATCAGGATCGTGTCCGGAGGAGGGTGAGCAGGTCATCGGGAGGCATTTTTAAATCCTTACTGTGCTCCAAGCTCATGTTAAGTACTGGGGATATAAAGAAAAGGATATCGCTGTGGGGGGCATGTGTATTTGTGTATATATCTTTTTAAGATATGGTGAGGGAACTGAAAACCAGGCTCAAGAAGGATCAATTGAAGGAACTGGAAATATTTAACTGGGAAGAAAAGGAAAGTGAGGAAGAAGGAAACAGCAAAGGCATAACTTTAGGTCAGGAAAGATTCCCAACAATGAATACCTGGTCTAAGTAAGGGGGGGGATTTTCAATGGGAGGAGGGAAACTCCTCCTCCTCTTCCTCCTCTTCTTCCTTCTCCACTTCTTCCTCCTCTGGAGGGTTTCCAGGCTACACAACAGTTGATCAGGGATGCCTGGGAAGGGTTTCCAGCTCTAGGGGAGAGATTGCCCTCTGAAATCTCTCTCACTTTCAATATTTAAAGATTCTCTTACTTCCATAGATTTCCACCTCTCCCCTAATTCCCTGTTCTGATGTCTTGCCCTGATGACCCTAGCTGCAGAAGATTTTTTTTTATGGCTTTGACACAAAGTCAGGGGGTCCAATCTACCTGGAAAGGCTTTGAACTTTGACCTGATATGAAGAGTGTTTCTGATAACCCTCCAGGATCAACCAATCTAAGGGTGGAGAGGCCCACCTCCATCTTATGCTGTCTTCCCCAAAAGAATGTTAGCTCCCTCACTGAGGGGAGCTCCCTCACCTCTTGGGGTGGGGGAGAGGCTTGTATTTTTATTCCCAATGTTCAACACATTGTTTAGCGCATACTAAATGTTCACTAAATGCTTGTTTCCTTCTTCTTTCTTATTTTATAAGTCAAGAACCTGAAGCTTAGAGAGAACACAGTATGCAGTGACCTGTACAGGATCACACAGCCAGTGTCCAAGGCAGGTCTGGCACTCTATCCACATCAACATCTCACTGTCTCTTCATGAAATTGGAAGGTTGGACTAAAAGATGACCAAGAAGGGCTTCCTATGTGGACTTTCTGAAGATCATTCTCAGGGGATCTAGCAGCCCTTCCATGAGGACTTGGGGAGACTTCATTTTATCCTCAATTTGAGCCCCTTGTGTTGGAAGGGATATCTAACCCACTTTCAGCCCAAGAAGGATCTTTATATCTCTTCAACATTTGCTAGAAGGAACTTCATCCTTTATCTGGCATTTAAGAGCCTTCATAAATAGCCAACCTGGCCAATGTCTCCTCCTCCTCCTCCTTCTCCTCCTCCTCTTCCTCCTTGTCCTCCTCCTTCTCCTTCTCTTCCTCCTTGCCCTCCTCCTCTTCCTCTTCCTCCTTCTTCTCCCCTCCTCCTCCTTTTCCTTCTCTTCCTCTTTGTCCTCCTCCTCCTCCTCCTCCTCCCCTCCTTCTCCTTCTCCTTCTCTTCCTCCTCCTTCTCCTCCGCCTCCTCCTTCTCCTTCTCTTCCTCCTTGTCCTCCTCCTCCTCCTCCTCCTTCTTCTTCCTTTTCTTCTCATTCTCATTATTATTTTCCAATGATATGCAAAGATAATTTTAGCATTCATTTTTGTAAGATAATGAATTTCAATTTTTTCTTCTCTCTCCTTTCCCCAAGAAATCTGATACAGGTTATACATACACAATCATTTTAAACATAGTTCCATATTAGTCATGTTGTGAAAGAAAAATCAGAATAAAAGGGAACCATGAGAAAGAAAAAAACAAATAAAAAAAAATCCAAAGGTGAAAATATTCTGCTTCAATTCACATTCAGTCTTCATTGTTTTTTCTCTAGATGTGGATGGCATTTTCCATTCCAAATCCATTGAAATTGTCTTGGTTATCATAGTGCTGAGAAAAGCTCAAACTGTTAAAATTGGTCATCACATAATCTTGCTGTTACTGTGTACAATGTTCTCCTGGTTCTGTTCATGTCCCACAACATCAGTTCATGTCTTTCCAGGCTTCATCTACCACAATTTGTTCAGCCATCCCTAGATTGATGGACCCAGTGTCTCATTTCCGGTTCTTTGCCACCACAAAAAAAGCTGCTACAAACATTTTAGCACACACGAGTCCTTTTCCTTCTCTATGATCTCTTTGGGATACTGACCCTGTAGTGGCTTATTCCTCTTACATCACATTCCATTTCCCATCTAGGGGTCTGTTCAGGGGCTTCGACCCTTCCTGGATTACTCTTCCTCTTTTCTCCTACTTCTCAGAATCCCCAATTTCCTTGAAGGCTCTGTTTAAGCACCCCCCCCTTTTCTCTTCCTCCCTGCTGTTGATGTATCTGCCTCCATCAGCTCCCTCCATCAACCCCACCAACCTGACTTTGACTTTACATTGTCTAGACATGGAATTTACATATCTGTATACACGTTGTTTCCCAGTCGGCCAACATTTATGAAGCTCTTCCTCTTTACCAAGTGGGTGCTAAGCTCTGGGAGTACAAAGAAAGACAAGAGGTAGATCCTGACCTTGCTTTCAGAGAGCTTCCCTGAAGGAAGGGATCTTTTCTTCCCTTTATATCCCTAGTACCAAATACCTGACACATAGTAAGCACTAAATAATTGCCTATTAATTCATTGATCAGGTAGGTCATTCTCTAAGCAACGTAACCAGATTCATTGTTGCATAGTGCTGACCATCTGTGTTCAATAAATATTTGTTAGAAAGATGAATGAATGAATGAATGAATGAAGTCTCCAAAGAATAAAGACCTTTGTGACATCTTTCACTTAATTCCATGGTGAGGATTGTGCTGGATGGTAGCTTGGGGTGCCTTACTCAAAGTTAAGGGATACTCCTTTTATCTCCTTCCCATCCACCCTGCCAGTTCTTGAAAGAAATGATCATTTTGTGACTGGACAATAGATTGGTTCTGAACTATAAATAAATAAACAAATGAATAAATAGATAGATAAAAGAAATGATCATTTTGTGACTAGACAATAAATTGGTTTTAGACTATAAATAAATAAACAAACAAATGAATAAAGAGACAGATAAAAGAAACCATCATTTTGTTTATCCCACAGGAGCTTCCTTGGGGGATGAGGTTCCTTTGTGTTGTCTTTGCACGTCAGAGCATTCCTAGAATCCATCTTGGAGGGTTTGTAAGAGATGGGGCTTGTAGAATGAGAACACTGAAAGGGAGCTCAGGAATAACCCAGCCCACCTCACTTTAACTCCTCCTCTCCCCCATCTAATTGAAGGAGGAATTTGCCCAAGGTCACACAATTTGGTGGAGCTGGGAGGAGAAGCAAGGACTCATCCTGAGCCCCAGACCAGAGCTCTCACCCCTTCAGTCAAACAAGGAGATGGATCACATATAAAATATGGGAAGAAAGTCCCCCCCCCTTCCAATGACTTTCCAGGGTGGGAGTAGCTCTGCTCTCTCCTTCCCAACACTCTCACCTAGGACTGTCTTTGCTTTGTCCCGGGGCCTTATTTGCCTTTCCTCAGACCCAGCCAGAACTTTCTCTTCCTTTCCCCATTTCTTTCTTCTTGCTCCAGGGGAAGATTTGTGGAGTCTGGGAAAAAAGAAAGGAAAAACTATTAGGATTTGAACGCAAAACCACAAATTTAAAAAGAGTGTTTATTTTTCTGCAAAGTTTGTTTTTCTTCTGCTAGAGGCCAAGACACTCCGTTGACTCGGCTCTGGACTGGCGGGCAGAGGGGATGGAAAAGATTGCTTTATATGGAAGGACTCTGCTCAGTGAGAAACATCAGACCCAAAAAGAATGGGGGCATGATTCACAGGACCTCCTTTCCTGGCTGGGGTGGGATGGGAGCAGCAGGAGCAGTAGGAGGAAGAGGGAAAGAAAGGCACATGGAGATGGCAGAGGTTTGGGGGTAAGGGGACAGGGGGAAGGAGAAGGAAAGAGAAGGAGGAAGGGAAGAAGGAAGAAGATGGGAAAGAAGAAAGAACTATGGAGAGGAATGCTGGGAAAGGTTGCAGAAGATAGGAGAGAGATCACAAGCTTCAAACAGAATCACAGAATGATGGACTCTTGCGGTAGTGATGAATCTCCAAGGTTGTCTGGTCCAGTCTATATCCATGGAGGTCTCCCACACACCTAACCATTGTCTGATGTAAGAAAGAAGCCCCCACCCTGCAGAGATCACCATCCAGTGATCACAACATCAAAACAAAATCCACCTCTTTAACTTTTACCTATCATTTCCCCACTCTCACTTCTGGGATGACAAAGGTCGTCCCTTCTCATGGGAACATGATGACAAATACAGAAGCAAATTAGCATAGAAAAAAGTCAAGGATTGAAAACCTTCACAATTTAAATTGAATTATGGGTTGTCCAAATGTGAGCTCTAAGGATCAACAAGTGGCTGTACTACTAGAAGGACAAATATTAAGCTTCTTCCTAGACAAGAAGCCATATGACATAAGGGCCTTGTGCTGAAAAAGATGACTCACAGATGCTCCTTGTTAGAAGAAGGAGGAGGAGGAGGAAAAAAGAAGAGTGGGTGGGGCTGGTTTAATAACAATAATAATGATAGGAACTAGCATTTATATAGCACCTACTATATGCCAGGTGCTGTGCTAAGTGCTTTTCAAAAGTTATCTCACAACAACCCTTGGAGGAAGATGCTGTTATTAATCCTGTTTTATAACTGAGGAAACTGAGGTAGACAGAGATTGAATGACCCACACAGCTAGTGAGTGTCTGAGACTAAATTTGAAATTAGGGCTTCTTGACTTCAAGTCCAGCACTCCGTCTAGATGCATCTGGTTTCATTATGCACCCCAAAGCATCAAGATATGTAATGTCATTGAACAATTGGCAATTTTATCTTGTGGTATTCATAGTGACCATTTACAGAAGATAAAGGGAAAATGGGGAAAATTAGGAGGAAAAGAAAAAAAAAAAGACTACCACGAAGATCCTTGTTAAATATGTGCTATCATTTATTACAGAGGATGAGAAGATTGAGAAATTAATTAAAGAATAATATGGATAGCTCCAAATTAAACCACCATATAGAATAAATATTTGGTAATCTAAGTGAAAAGTTGGGAATAGAAAAAAATTAGTAAAAAATATGCCGGGAAATTTGACAAGGGATGAAGAAATGAAAGAGGCTTATAAGCTACTGAGAGATCCCACCCTTAGATGTTATGCATATTTACTAGAAGAAACAACTTGTTAAATGTCAGAAAGCACTGAATCACATCACCAAAAATATTAAGTTGACTGTCGCAGGGGTACTCAAACTTTTTAAATAGGGGGCGACTTCACTATCCCTCAGTCTGTTGGAGGGCCAGACTATAGTAAAACAAAACCTTTGTTTTCTGGGCCTTTAAATAAAGAAACTTTATAGTCCTGGGTGAGGGGGATAAATGTCCTCAGCTGCTGCATTTGGCCGCGGGCCATAGTTTGAGGACCCTTGATATAATGTAATAATATATATTATTAGATGTAAAAACAATTAGTTCCAAAGGCAAGGCTAATTTCTGACAGCAGTCTGTACAGTAAAAATCAACAGCAATTTAGAGGAAAGGATAAAAATGAGGGGGTCATATGGCATTCAGTTAAAGTAACTCCAATGTAACATAGATCAATATAGCTATTGGTATCAAAGAGTGGGAAATGGATACAAGAACCAATATTGATAAAAAGATCACTATTTCCTATAGAAATTTAACAGATGAAAATCTACTAAAGAGAAGACCAAAAACATCTTAGAGACCTTCTTACTCAGCAAAGATTTATCATCTTAACGAGGTTAGAAGCCAGATGCAGCATCATCTATAATAAAAACTCATTTGTGAACTATTACAGAAGAAAATGGCAGATTGTGAACTGTATCATCTCCTAAAACAATGGAAAATTGTTTGGGGTTTGGGATAGGGAGGAACCTCAGAAACATTTACAAAAAACCCAATCAGTTCGGGTCATCCTAAAAGCATTTAAAGTAAAAAAAAAAAATTAACAAGCAAGCAATGATGTGAAAGTTCTATTTTTTTGGTAAACATTTTAATGACATTTTTCTCCAAGTCTAGGAACGCTGAAGAATTCTTTAAATGAAATGCATAATCAGTTCAAAGAGTCTGGCCTAATGAGCCACAAGAGAATGGAGAGTCTATTTAATCAATCAGTTAATAAGCATTTAGAATTTACTATGTCTCTAGCACTGTGCTAGGCACTAGAGATTCTAAGACAAAACATGATGAGAATTTCTACTCTCAAGTCCCTCTATTATATCAGAAGAGATTGTAAGCATACATATGTATAGTCATATATACATAATAAATGTACCATAGTTAAATATAAGATACTTTCAAGTCTCTTGAGACAGCATGTACACACATATATTCATATATAAAGAACAGAAATAGGGTAGTTAAATATAGAGCAGGTGGATTTTAATAGTTGATAATATTTCATGTAGAATGTGGTGTTTGAGCTTAGTCTTAGAAGACATGAGGGATTCTATAAGGCAGAGTTGAGAAAGAAGTATATTCTAGATATAGGGGTCGATCAATGTCGAGACAGGAAGAAGAGAGATAGGACATGAAGTGCCATGTATGAAGAGCAGAAAAAAAAGACTAGTTTGATCAAACAATAAAGTGAAGGAAAAGGGAATGATGTCAAATAAAGCTAGAAAGGAAGATGGGAAACCTCGGGCTGTGCTAAATAGAGTTTATATCGTAGAGACAAAGAGCCACTGGTGTTTAATGAGTAAGAGAGTAACCTGGTCAAATCTGAGCTTAAGAACAATCACTTGAGGATGGATTGTGGAGGAAGCAGGGCGATCAATTAGTACGTAATTGTAATAGTCTAAATGAGAGGTGATAAGGGCCTTCACGAGACCAGTGGCTGTCTTAACAAGATCAGATGTGAGGAACAGAGAGAGAAATGGCAAGATTTGGCCCCAGATTGGCTCTACAGGTGACGTTTTCTCAGATGGGTTGCGAAATCACTACACATCTTTTGGTTGTTGAACGGGGTCCCGGAATTCAACAGGAGCCCTGCCAGATTGCCTCTGGGAAGTTATGTAGTGCTTTTAATGACCGAAAAACTCAGCTTTTAAATACTAATATTCTTCCAATGATACCGTAGAGCAGCAAATCATGAGGAAGACAACCTCCGAGGAAGCCAAATTGCAGGTCACTCAAAGGGCAGCAGAGAGATGATGGAAATTAGAGACATAGCTGGGAATTCCAGCTCCTGGGGAAGATCACTGGAGAGAAGACAGAGATCAGGAGAACAGAGGATGATGATATAGCTGCTTATCTTAGGAAGCTAAACAGTCTCCTATGGCACAGGCTCCCAGCCCAGCCAGTCAAATGGAGTAGGGTAAGCTTTTCTCAGGATTTGGGGAGGGGGGAACCAATGGGAAAGGGTCACGGCCTGAAGATGGGTGAAGGAGGCTGTGTTGAGTTTACTTCTAATGAGGTATCACCCTCTGGGGGAAGGAAGATTATGAAAGTAGACCCTGAGGCTTAGTCCTGATTTCCCAAACTAATCATATCTCTGATCAATCAATTAATCAACCAACAGATAGTTAGTTACAAGTGCTTCCCAGAGGACTGTGCTGTACCAAAATAGAACAGAAAGTCTTGTGTCCAATAAGAGTAGAAGAGTAACAGATTGACATTCTTCATCCACATGATGTTTTGAAAACTAGGGATTTGCAGTTTTCTGTGCCATTATCTTTTTATTGTATTGTGTAATGGAAATTCTTGTTTTGTTTCATGAATTGAAAATACATTTATAATAAAAAATAAAGCACTTGGCACAATGCCTAGCACATAGAAAAAAATCATTCAATCAAAATAAATGAATTTATTAAAAATTAAATAGACCCTCTGAATAGAATGTCATGGAGGGCATGGAAGAGAATTAGGGCAGCCAGGAAAGCCAAAATCTGGTCTTATATCTTACAATCATATGATATTAAACCCTGTTTCAAACCCATTTCTCAGAGATAAAAGACACTGTAGCTTTCCAGATAAGATTAATGGAATAGTGAGGTGAGAGAGAAAGACCACATTTTGTACTGGCAGTTTTGAAGTGACTATGAAGAAAATGGCTTAATGTGAAATACTTCTCCCTATTGAGTTGAAGTGAAAGCATGCATTTTATCTCTGATCCATGATGATCTATGAAGAAATGGTGGAAAAGACAGATAGGAAGGAGGTCAGGAGAAATGTCTTTTGCATTAGAGCTATTTTAACTGTGGTGTTATAAAGAAATTTATATGAAGAATCGGTGAGGAAGCTAGAAACTCTTTCTCATGATTACTAAAGAGAAGATAGGAAAAAGGACTAATGTTGAGAGGGAAAATAGTAAGAAGATTCTCTACAGACTTTAATCAGTAACTGGAGTGAACCAGAAGGCTTAAGACCGAGTTTCCAGACGAGAGAAGAGAAATCATCGATTGTCCTATAGAGGGTTCGAGGGCACTTGGGCTATGACATTGGTCATAGCCAAAGTGTTATCAATAGTCCTATGCCATTGTGTTTATTATCTCATTGATTCATTGATAAAGTATGTGTCACTCATTCAGCCATCTCATGGACCCAGATGGTTCTGGAGGGGTCTCTCTGTCACTCAAATCCAATTTACTTGCATCCCATGGCATCACCTCCCTGATGTCATGTCTGCAAAAACAAAAAAACACAATCACAATCATAACAACAACTTATTTAATAATAGATAATCAATTACTATTAGGAAAGGAGATTTTTCCATTTTATTGAATAATTTTTATTTAATGAATGATGGGCATTAGAGCTAATTAATTAGTGGGCAGTGATTGCAAGTTTATAAATAAAAGCAAATTCTCCCAACATATCTCTAGATCCCAATAAAGACTGAAAGTATCAAACCTGACAATGAATTACATGGTAGAATGAGATTGGGAGACTGATAAATAAATAAGATCGACATCTTCATCGAAAAAACTTTACTAGATGTGAGTGTAGCATAG
This sequence comes from Antechinus flavipes, assembly GCF_016432865.1. NCBI lineage: Eukaryota > Metazoa > Chordata > Mammalia > Dasyuromorphia > Dasyuridae > Antechinus > Antechinus flavipes. Next base: position 477,538,426 of record NC_067401.1, on the reverse strand, counting down.
TGTCCTGACCATTAAATCTGTTATAGAATATTATCTCTAGAGCTAGAAGGGAGATGATAGACCATCTAGTCCATGTTACAGGATATTATCTTTAGAGCTAGAAGGGAGATGATAGACTATCTAGTCCATGTTACAGGATATTATCTCTAGAGCTAGAAGGGAGATGATAGACCATCTAGTCCATGTTACAGGATATTATCTTTAGAGCTAGAAGGGAGATGATAGACCATCTAGTCCATGTTACAGGATATTATCTCTAGAGCTAGAAGGGAGATGATAGACCATCTAGTCCATCTTCTTCTTTTTACTGCAGAAGAAAGTGAGGCCAAAAAATAGAAAGTTATATACCCAAGGTCATTCACGGAGGTGGGATTTGAACTCAGGCTCGCTGACCCCAGAAACAGTATTTTCCCCTAAATTGTGCAAGGACAAACCTAGTGAATCAAATAACTCCTCTGTACTTTATATCATATACTTAATTGCATTATTACAAGGACTTTGCAAACTGTAAAGAGGTAGAGACACGTTAGTTATTTTTATTAGGAGTTCTGAGAATAGAAAGATCAGTGTGAGCTGGGGTGGAGAGTCAGAGAGGACTTCTCAAAGGTGATGAGAATTGAGCTGGGTCTTGAGGCTCAGTCCCTTATAAGTCATGTTATCTTGGGTATGTCTGTTCCCTTCTCTTGTCCCCTGTGAAGCAATAAGATGAGACTCGATAAATGAAGGGTGGTGCAGGCACCTGAATTTGAATACCCTGTCAATTACCACCTGGATGACCTTGGCCTTGTAATTAATCTCCCTTAGATTCCTTCTCTGTAAAACAAGGTTGTTAGGTTGGATGACTTCTGAGGTCCCTCACATTCTACATCTGTGAGCACTGTAATCATTCCCCTATTCTCATCTCCCATTTTACCCAGAAAGCCAAGGCCATCCTTCATGAGCCCCTTCTCACCCTTTATTCCACAGGTGAGAAGCTTCTATTCTTTCCCCACTTTCTTCAGCTTCTGAAGAGCTGATCCTTTTTTTCTCCAAGGTCAAACCCACTAATTGATTCCCATTCTCTCCTATCTCCTCCAGAAGATCGTAAATTCATAGATTCAAAGCTGGAGACTTTAGAGGTCAATGAGTCCATTTTAAAGTCATTTAAAGATGAGAAAGTTGAGGCTCATAGAGATCACATGCTATCTCTTGGTCATTGCTATTCTTTTCTTATGTAGGTCTTTTACCATGTCCTTAGCCTTAGAAAACCCTTCACCTGACCTACCAGCCTCTCAAGCTAGCATGCTACCATATCAACACTCTTCTTGTTTTCTCTCCTTCCTGCCTTTCTAATTACTTCTTGACTGTTTGGCAATTTGACTGAAAATACTTTATTCCAAATTAATAGTGATCTCATGGCCTTCTCTCAGACCCATTCTTCTTGACCTCTCTACAGAGTTTGAAATGATTGATCTCATCCCTCTCCTTGACAGTCTCTCCTTTTCTAATTTCCATGACCTCATTCCCTCATGAGTCTTCACCTACTTCTCCGATGACTTTTTCTCAGTCTCTTTTGCTGGTTTATCATCCATCCTTAGGATGAATTCAGCAGGGATTTATCCAAAGGCTTTTTCTTTTCTTTTGATATACTTTCTTTTTTTCAATAATATTTTATTTTTCCAAATACATGTAAAAATAATTTTCGACATTCATTTTTGTAAAACTTTGTTTTAAAATTTTCTCCTTCCCTCCTTCTCCCAAAGACAACATGCAATCTGAAATAGATTAGATATGTGTAATTCTTTTAAATATATTTCCATATTTGTCATGTTGTGCGAGAAAAATCAGGCCAAAAGGGAAAAAAACACAAGGAAGAATAAACAAGCAAACAAAAAAGGTGAAAATATTATGCTTTGATCCACATCCAGTCTTTAGAGTTCTCTCTGTGGATGTGAACAGCATTTTCTATCCCAAGTCTATTGGAATTGCCCATTGAGAAGAACCAAGCCCATCACAGTTGATCATCACCTAATCTTGTTATTGTGTACAGCAGTGTTCCCCTGGTTCTGCTGACTTCACTCAGCATCAGTTCATGTAGGGCCAAGCAGAATTAAGAAATCCCTTTCCCATAGAAAACTCCTCCAATCATTCAATGTGGCTGCCATTTCTAGGCTAAACATCCTTACATCCCTCAACTAATCCTCATAATGAATGTAAAGTTCCTAATAAACCTTAAGATGCTATGGAACATGAGGCAGGTAGGAAGTGTGTATGAGATGGTTGTGTAGGTGCCAGTTAACTCTGAAATCTTGAGATTTTCTGGTGTCTCTGGCTGCCTTTTGCCATAGGAACATTCTGTTATATTTATCATCATTGTTGTCATCTATTGGACCATTTAAAAATTTTTAAAGTAACTTTTTATTGACAGAACCCACGCCTGGGTAATTTTTTACAGCATTATCCCTTACACTCGCTTCTGTTCTGATTTTTCTCCTTCCTCCCTCCACCCCCTCCCCCAGATGGCAAGCAGTCCTTTACATGTTGAATAGGTTACAGTATATCCTAGATACAATATATGTTTGCAGAACCGAACAGTTCTCTTGTTGCACAGGGGGAATTGGATTCAGAAGGGAGAAATAACCTGGGAAGAAAAACAAAAATGCAAGCAGTTTACATTCATTTCCCAGTGTTCTTTCTTTGGGTGTAGCTGCTTCTGTCCATCTTTGATCAATTGAAACTGAATTAGCTCTCTTTATCAAAGAGATCCACTTCCATCCAAATACATCCTCAAATAGTATCGTTGTTGAGGTATATAATGATCTCCTGGTTCTGCTCATTTCACTCAGCATCAGTTCATGTAAGTCTCACCAGTCCTCTCTGTATTCATCCTGCTGGTCATTCCTTACAGAACAATAATATTCCATAATGTTCATATACCACAATTTACTCAACCATTCTCCAATTGATGGGCATTCATTCATTTTCCAGCTTCTAGCCACTACAAACAGGGCTGCCACAAACATTTTGGCACATACAGGTCCCTTTCCTTTCTTTAGTATCTCTTTGGGATATAAGCCCAGTAGAAACACTGCTGGATCAAAGGGTACGCACAGTTTGATAGCTTTTTGAGCATAGTTCCAAATTGCTCTCCAGAATGGCTGGATGTGTTCACAATTCCACCAACAATGCATCAGTGTCCCTGTTTTCCCATATCCCCTCCAACATTCCCCATTATCTTTCCCTGTCATTCTAGCCAATCTGACAGGTGTGTAGTGGTACCTCAGAGTTGTCTTAATTTGCATTTCTCTGATTAATAATGATTTGGGGCATATTTTCATATGGCTAGAAATAGTTTTAATTTCTTCATCTGAGAATTGTCTGTTCATATCCTTTGACCATTTATCAATTGGAGAATGGTTTGATTTCTTATAAATTAGAGTCAATTCTCTATGTATTTTGGAAATGAGGCCTTTATCAGAACCTTTGACTGAAAAAATGTTTTCCCAGTTTATTGCTTCCCTTCTCTATTGGACCATTTCACTGATTCGGCAAACACTCAGTAAGCACCTAGTTAATGTCGAATGCCACGTATGTCTACTGTGGGTAGAATAGAGAACCTTGCGTACTGGAAGGAAAGGAAAAACTTGGATCATCTGTGACTCATTCTCATGGAGCTCAGAGGCCAGCAGGAGAATCGACAACAATGTCCAAAGCAGAATATTTCAGGATGAGCTTATTAGAAAGGGGCAAATACCATGCAATGTAGAAAGACTGAGGCACAGTGGAGAGAATGAAAAAAAACCTCCTGAAGTTTGCAAGCTTTGAGGTGGGCAAGGAAGAGAAAGGCTTTACAGGCAGAGGAGGAAGGAGGCCAGAGAGATATGGGTAGCACGAGCCAAGATAGTCAGGTGATAAGAAATAGTCCTCATGGGAGGTCTTAGAGCACAGGCAGGATGACCTTTTGTAGCTGTGTTACAGCAGACTCTTTGCAGCATGTGAGTTAATGATATAGAAAGAATCTATCATCTAATTGTATAAGTATGTAGGCATATATTGCATTTAACAGATATATTTTAATATATGACATATATTGGATTACTTGCCATCTAGAGGAGGGCATGGGGGGAAGGGAGGAAAAAATTTGGAACACAAGGTTTTGCAAGGGTCAATGTTGAAAAATTACCCATGCATATGTTTTGTAAATAAAAAGCTGTAATAAAAAATAAAAAAGGAAGAGTCTATCATCAGGATAACCTGGGTTTCAATACTCAGACACTCACTGGCTTGCAACCATGGGCAAATCACCACCTCTCATGGCTTCAGACATTGATCCGAATGGAGACATTTAATAAAATGCTCATTGGTTGATTACTTAATTAACAGGATCAGAGATACTCAGAGAATGGACAATCTGTTCTACCCCAAGGTTCATCTCTCTCTGAATGACCATACCTACTCTTCATTCTAGAGGATCCAATTAGCTTGGATTTACCAAATTAACCCTAACTCTCCATCCCGGGCAAGAGCCCATTTCCATCACTGAACCTTTGCCAACATAATGATGTTGCCTCCTCGAAGAATCAGAGAGAACATGGTCTCCCAAATCTAGGCCTTTATTTACTCACACATAAACACACACACACACACACACACACACACACACACACACACACACACACTATCAAAGCAACACTACAGTCTATAACAAAGAACAGTTCACCTGTTGTCCACAGCCTCTCCCAAATCTAGGCAGCTCAAGAGAATAGAAAAATTATTCTGAACGCTAGAGTTCTGGGTAGACGATTCGGTCTTTTAGCTCCTCACAACTGCTTATCTAGAGCATGGCAGGGTAAAAAGGCCAGTGGGATCCCTATTGGTATTCGATGCACAGATCTAGTAAGGTCATTCATTGATCACAGCTAAAGCATTTGGGTTAGCTTGAGATCCACAGATGACAACTGGGACTTTTCCATTCCATATCTTATCCTGGAAGGAACATCTGGCTACTCCTTCTCAGGACCAGTTCATGACTTATGGAAAAGGGGAGCACAATCAGGGGTGGACTTGGCAAGGAGAATCAGCCCTGTGTACAGTCTGCCATTCCTCTGCCCTTGTCTCATCCTGCTGGTTGCGCACTTCTCTTCTCACTCCTTGGCAGCAACCAATCATGAGGGAAGGACAGACAGAGCAAAACTGGTGGGAAGGAAGGAAGGAAGGAAGGAAGGAAGGAAGGAAAGAAGGAAGGAAGGAAGGAAGGAAGGAAGGAAGGAAGGAAGAGGGAAGGAAGGAAGGAAGGAAGGAAAGAAGGAAAGAAGGGAGGGAGGGAGGAAGAGAGGGAGGGAAGGAGAGAGGGAGAGAAAGAAGGAAGGAAAAAAAGATCATGTTGAACTCTATCAATTCTGCTTACTAGCTAAGTGACTTTAGACAATTCACTCAGCTTCTCAAAACAAATATGTACAAACAAGTTATACAATGAGGGAATTAAATCAGATCGGGTTTTTTACCCTGATTTGAATTTTTAAAAATATTTTATCTGTATTCAAACATAATTGGTTTCCTTTGTTATCTTATGTATTTAATTTATTTATTTAATAAGATTTTGAAAAGGAATCTCTAGATTTGGTTGGATTGACTACCTGCTCATCAAAGGGATCCAGGACACAGATTGGAAAAAGAAGTCCTGAACCAGATGAGCTCCCCTTACTCCCTACCCCCCCCCTGCTTCCTACCCTACTCTTTTTCCCTCCCTCCCCAATCATTCCCCCTCCCTCCCACTTCCCACACCATTCTCCCCATCTTCCTCCTAACCCTTCCCAGCTCAGATGTTGTTCTCTGTTCTAGAATCATGTGGGGGTGGACACACTGAAGGGACTTTGACTCTAGGCAGCAATTGGACAATTGCCCACGTGGATCTCCACTTCAGACTTCCCCAGCCCCTTCCCTGTCAAGCTGGACTCTCACCTCCCAAACCTCTCCCCTTCTGCCAAACCTGGTTTCCTCCTAAAGCCTGCTTTAGGCCCCGAGGCCATCTTGCAGAAAGTGTGGGTGGGTGTTCCCTCCCCATATCTAAGGGCAGGGACCCTCGGCTTTGTGAGGAGTGGAGGGGAAGCCAAGCTGCCTTTGTCTTCTTCAAAGACGGCTGATGAGTTTGCGTGACAGCCGCTTGTCTCCATTCCAGTGCCCTCAGCTTATGGAGAGTGTGCCTGCATCCTGAGCCCCCCCCATAGATACCGGGCACGCGTCCAGCGTGTGGCTTTAATTTGGGGTTACAAGGATGTCCTTACTAGAAGCAGGAGGCTTCTGCACGTTGTCTCAGTGGGCTCTCCCTTTGCCAGCTCCCCCCCTTTCTACCTTGCTCCCTATTTATTCTCCTCCCTCTCTGTGGCTCTCTCTCTACCTAGCTTTCTCTCCCTGTGTCTAATTCTATGTTTCTGCCTTAGGCTACATGCATCTTTCTCTACTTCTCTGTCCCTCTCTGTCACAGCCTCTGTTTCCCCTTCTTTTTGTCTTCTGATTATCTTTACAATAGTCTTTTATCCTTCTCTTTGTCAGTGTCTGTCTCTCTGCCCCAGTCTGTCCCTCAGTCTAATTGTCTCTCTATTTATCTTAGGCTTTATATACCTCCCTCGTGCCTTGTTTCTGCCTCTCCATCTGTTCCCCTTGCTGTTATTTTCTCTGGCTCACTGAATCACTTTTTGTATTGTATCTCTTCTGCCCTCCCTCCTTTCCTTTCTCTCCCCTTCCCTTCTCTCCTCTTCCTTTCCCTTCCTTTCTTTCCTCTCTTTTCATTTTTCTTCTCTTCTGTCTTTCCCTCTTTCCCTTTTCCCTTCCCTCTCTGCCTCTCCCACTCCTTCCTTCCCTCCCTCTCTCCTCCTTCCTTCTCTTCTTTCTTTTTCTCTCTGTTTTTCTCTTTCTCTGTCTCTGTCTCTCCCTCTCTCCCTTCCTTTTCTTCCCTCCCTCTGTCTCTCTCTGTGTCTCTGTCTCTTCCTCTCCTTCTTCTCCCTCTCCCCCTCCCCTGCTCTCGTTCACCGTCCTATCACTGATTTGCTGCAGTCGAGGGCCGCAGAGCAGTCAACGTCAGGAAGGGAACGGAAGCCCTATTCCCCCAAACCAGAAGGAACAAAGAATTGCCCGGACCGCCCGGCTTTGGGGGGCGCATCACCGTGCGTGTACACGAGTCCCCAAGAGTCTGTGCCTGCCTGTGCGTGTGCGCGCGCGCCCCGGCTGTCCCCCTTCTCTCCCTCCCCCCCCCCTCCCCAAGGCTCACAGAAGCGGGCGGGGGGCGAGGGCAGGGCGGCGAATCCATCCGCGCTGGCTGACGGAAACCCCCCCTTCCTCGGGGAGGTTCGCCCTCGCCCTATCCCGGGGATGAACTCGCCCTGCACCTGTGCGAAATGTGTTTCCAGTAGAGAGCTTTCAACTACTGTCCATGTTTTTCCAAGCAAAATACAATGTTGACAGAATAATGTGTGTGTGTGCGCGTGCGTGTGCGCGAGTGTGCGCGCCCGCGCGCCCGCGCAGGGTGTGTGCGGGGGTGGGGGTGGGAGGCGGCTCCCAACAGCTGCTATAAATTGCTGCCCTTGTAATCCCTCCTGCAAAGCGCCTCCCAGCCCGTGCCCCCCTCCGCCCCCACCCGCTTGTTGATTCTGCACATATGGCTTGGAGCAGGGCTCATTTCCCCCAAAGCTAATGAAAACTCGGCGGGTGGGGCTGCCCGGCTTCACCAGGGGTGGTCGAGCTGGCTCGGGCCGCTCTGCCCCGAGCCCTCTCCTCCCCTCACTGTGCCTGGGCCCGAGCTGGGAGTGCTGCGGGAAAGGGTCCGAGGCGGGAGGAGCGGGCGCTGGTCCCTCCTGGGATGGCAGGGCGGCAGGGGTCGGAGCCGGCCCGAGTCCCCAGGCCCGGGGCCCGGAGCCCTCGGTCTCCCCGCTGCGTTCTTGCTCTGCTCGCCTCTGACCTCCCCGTGTCGGGGTCTCTCTTCCCCTCACTGTGCCTGGGCCCGAGCTGGGAGTGCTGCGGGAAAGGGTCCGAGGCGGGAGGAGCGGGCGCTGGTCCCCAGGCCCGGGGCCTCGGTCTCCCCGCTGCGATCTTGCTCTGCTCGCCTCTGACCGCCCCGTGTCGGGGTCTCTCCTCCCTCAGTCCCCGGATGTTCTCTCTGCTGACATCCCTCGCACTCTGCGGGCTCCGGCCTCGCCCTGCTCGGCCCTCTCTGGGCCGGTTCCTCCTGGCTCCGACTTCTCCATGACCTCTCTCTGTTGGGGCGCCGGGCTCCCATTCCGAGCAGGGAAAAGCCGGGGGGGGGCGGCGGAGAGCTTGTTGGGGGCCCGAGGTCCACGGCTGATTTGCCATGTAACCCCCGGGAATCCCTTCTCCTCACTAACATACCTGTGCACGCAGGGAAACACACCGGAACCCGGGTGTCCAGCGGCACACACTGAGTACACCCAGGGGAAACCCCCTTCCCCATTCGCCGCCGATGCAGCGGGGAGGGTTCCAGCCCACATTGGGCAGAGATCTCATTGACTGGGGGGCAGCCCGGGGGCCCAGAGACTTGGCTTCCCCTCCCAGCTTTGCCTTCTCTAGGGGGGTCACGTCTCTTCTTCTGGACCTCAGTCACCCCATTTGTAAAATGTGCACATCCCCCCCAAACCCTCCATCCCCCTCCCCGAAAGTGTAAGGAGCTCAGCCTTGTGAGTTCGGTTTAGTGGCGGAGTGATACTGGGGTACCCCTTCCTCTCTGAGCACCCTGGAATCCTTTGTGCAGCTGCAACCCAAAATAGCTCAGACTTGTATCTAGTTTTATGGCTCTTAATGACATTTTCTCTTTAGTTTGAAATGAACAATTATTATCAAACAAATATTTTAATCTACAAAAAGAGAACAAGAAAGAGGCTTATGTAAGAACTTTTGCTACATCTGGCTTGAGGTTTTAGAAAGAAGTCTCCACATGTGCAATAGTGATGATAGCTCGCACTTATGCTGCACCTACTATGTTCCACGTGCCAGTGCTTTACAAATAAAATAGTATTTACAAATTTTTGTATTTACAAATTTATTATGTAAAGTATTTACAAGTACTATCTTATTTGTTCCTCACACATATTATCCCCATTTTACAGTTGAGGAAACTGAGGCTGACTTAGGCAAGATCACACAGTAGCAAGTGGCTGGACTTGAATTCAAATCTTTCTGACTCCATGATCAGCCCTCCAAGCACAGCCGTTTCCATGGGGGCATGTGTATGTGTGCTAACACCAAAAGGGGGACTATTTCTTTCTGGGCTGACACTGTAAGGCTGGGAGTGGATTTGGGGGTACCCTCATTCTCTATGTGCTCCTTGATATCCATACACAAGATTTGAAACTGCAAGAGACCTTAGAGATTGTCCAGGGAAAGGGGGTGACCCAGGATTACCCGGACAGCAGGGGGGGGGGCAGGATTCAGTCCGGGGCTTTCCTTTTCAAGCCCAGCATCCTCCGCGACACACTGAGAAGCTCCTCTTCTAAGCGGACCTTGAGTGCGGTCATCCCCCCTGGCTCGCTCCATCTGCTGGTCGTCCCATCCCCCAGCTCAGGCTCCCCCTCCCCTCCCCCCTCCCCCTTCCCCCTCCCCCTCCCCCTTCCCCCATGTACCGCTTCGCACTTGCTGCTGGGTCTGTGACCTTCTTTAGAAACAGCTTCTTTACGAGTTGATTTTGGCTTGTCCTGGACATTCATAAAATTCCAGGGGAACGGCGGGCTTTAAGCGGGGCTTGTAAAGGAGGAGGGGAGGGGGGAGGGGGGAAAGGGGAGGAGAGGTGGGAGGCAGGAGGAAGAAAAATGTGGGGAGGTTTTACCCTGGAGGACCCGGGCTCGGCCCTCTGCTGATGAGTTGCTCTACGTCTCTGTCTGAATCCGTCTCTAACTTGTCTCTCTGGCTGGTTAACTGGCCAACTCTCTGTCTCTGTCTCTCTTCCCATCCTCCCCCATTTCCTCCCCCCCATCCCTGTCTGTATCTCGGTTTCACCCTTTCTCCCTCCCTCCCTCCCTTCCTTCTTTCCTCCTCTTCCTCCCTCCTTCCTTCCTCTCTCTTTCTCTCTGTCTCTGTGTCTCTTTCTCTGTCTCTGTGTCTGTCTCTATTTCTTTATGTGTCCCTGTGTGTCACTGTCTCTGTGGCTCTCTCTGTCTCTGTCTCTGTTTCTCTCTCTGTGTCTCCCTGTCTCTCTCTCTGGGTGTGTGTGTCTCTCTGTTTCTGCCTCTCTCTGTCTCTGTCACTATCTCTGTCTCTCTCTGTTTCTCTGTCTCTGTGTATGTATGTGTCTCCCTATTTTGTTACTATCTCCTTCTTCTAACACACACACACACACACACACACACACACACACACACACAGAGTCTGTCTCTGTCATCATCACTGGAAAAAACCTAGGTCCGGGTCCAGTGGTCTCCCCCTGTCCGAGGAACAGGCGAGGGCCGGCACTGGCGATCCGTCCGACCCTTCCCTGCACCTCAGAACCTGCTGATGGATGGCGGCCTGGACGGATGGCGACCCCCACACAGCAGACCCCCAGACTCCCTCTTCTCCAGGCCGTGCAGGGGACAGCCCCGGGTTTATTGTCCAACCTCGAGTGCACGCCAGAGCTGAAAAGGCTGGGGAAGTTCTGACATCTCATAAAAACATTTGACAGCAGAGGAAGAGGGAAATACATGGAGCCTCATGACTTGGATGAGGCTCTGTTAATGGGTTGGGGCCTCGAAATGTTTCCAATTAACGAACCATTCAGAAAGAGCAGCATCAATAACCTCCAGGCCCTTTGGAGGGCCTGGGAAGCTGCCAGGAGGGCTCTCGGGTGGGAGGGGTCGGGGGAGAGGAAGGCTGAGGGATGGAAAGCTGGGAGAGCACCCCCTACACTCACATACTCACACACACACACACACACACACACACACACACACACACACAATCACACACAGTCACACACACTATTATACACACTCACTATCACACAGACATACGCACTCACACACACTCACTCATACTCAGACACACTCACACACACAATCACACACAACCACACAGTCACACACACTATTATACACACTATCACACACACATACACACACAATCACACATACTCACATACACTATTATACACACTCACTATCACACACACATACATACACTCACACACACACTCACACTCACACACACACACACACACTTGAGGGCAGGGCCTGAGCCTTGGACTTTTTAGGCACTTATTTAGTGCCTAAACAAGACAATTATTAACAAATGCTTGTGGACCGGCTGGTGGCTCTACATATCTCTATCCATATCTATATAGAACCTGATGGGGGGAGTGAAGGGAAAGAGACAAGCCCACAGACACAAACAGGAGGGCGGTTCGGGGTTATCGGACATTCGGCGACGGGAGGGAGGGAAGCCCTTTCAGCCGAGGGACTCAGAAGTGGCCACATTTCGGCGGGTAGACATAGGGATGGCCCATTCCAAGGGTAAGAGTGGGGGTGGGAGACCGTCTGAGCAGTGCTGTAGGACTAACAAAGACCCGGATGGTTTTTGAGAAACCAGATACGGAATAAAGTGAGCCAAAGACAATCTTCCTACTAATTTTGCCAGAGGTTCTGGCAACTCCTTAAAATGAGAAGTTCCTCGGAGCTGGTAAGCCTGGAGAAAGACCCCCAGCACCTTGGATAAGTCAGGGGATTTAGAGAAGAGGCAATGGGCATCCTCAAAGGCACTCCCCAGAGAAAGGAGAACCCTGCAGATAGAGGGCTCTCATAGAGAACTGTGGAGCTGGGCTTGGACCCTCTTGGAGCATGATGACGGGTCTGAGGCACAGACCCTTTTCTCTGTCCCAACCCTCGGTCATTCCTTTGCCAGGGAAGCGGGAGCCGTGATGTGCCCCCAAAGGGCAGGGGGACATTCAAGGAGAATCAGAAAAGGAGAGAAAGGCAGAGCTTTGGAACAGAGAACTGAGAAGCTCAGAGCTAGGAGGGACCATAGAATTTTCACTAGAGCATCTTCTAAAAATCAGATGTCATTGTTGGGAGGGACTTTACCAATGATCTTATTCCCTTCTGTCATCTTACAAATGCAGAAACTGAGGCTCAGGGAGAGAATGAAATTTGCCTGAAGTTAGGACTTGAACTTGAACCCAAGTGTTTGAGTCCTGAGCTCTTTTGATGACTCCTTGATATCCCCCACCCATGTTCCTGTAATCATATTTCATAGTTTTGAGCAAATTTCAGGTCATCCATCCACTGGCCACCTTGCCCAAGTTGTGGCCGCCTTTATAGCCCTAGATGGTCCAGTATCAATAGTCCGTTAGTGAAGAAACTGGGCAGAAGGAAGAGGGACAGACTTCCAACCCTTCAGTGTCCGGGGGCTACAGACAGGCAGCCAGTTTAGGGTAAAGAGCTTGGGTTTGCAGCTGGGAGATGTGGTGTCATCTGAGATAGAAATCCTGTCATATAGAAATCTTAAATTCAGAGGCTATCTGTTCAAAATCCCTTCCTTTCACAGATGAGGAAACTGAGGCACGGAGAAGGAGAGGGCTTGTTCATGTCCATACTGAGGTGGTTAGAACCATTCATTCCAAGCTCAGTGTTCTTTCCCAGATGTTCTGTTCATCTTCCTGAGCCTCAGTTCCTTCATTTGAAAGTGGTTGGGTGAGAAGTTGGCTTCCTAGGCATCCCTAAGACCCCTGCAACACTCAGAGCTCTGCCGGGAGGGATAACCACTAGTTATGTGTATGTGGTGGGGAATGGAGAGGAATGGGCTAAAAACTGAAAGCCTCCAGCTGACCCCCTCTTCGGCTCAGCCCCTACAGGTCACAGAGGAGAAACAGAGTTTTCCTTTTCCTCAGGAAAAAAAAAACCACAGTAATTAAGATGATATAATGAAAGAAAACAAGGAAGGGCAGGAAATTGGTTTTAGCCAGTGACGTTCCAGGACCAAAAAAGGGGGACTAAATAAAAATGTTAGCTCTGTCCCTCTGTACTCTGAAGGTGTCTGTTTATGCAGCCTCTTCCAAAAAGGGAAGTGTGAACTTTTCACGAGGACATTTTTATTGGAGGGCGGGCAGTGACCTCAGGGAAGCCTCCGGCTTGCCTCTCTCTGGGGCTCTTGATTACATTTGGCTTTCACAAATAAAAGATAGACCCAAGAGAGGGACAGAATTAGAAATAGGGAGACTGAGGGGGGGACAAGGACAGACAGAAAGACATGAGACTGACTGACAGATTGTCAGAGACAGAATGACCCACAGGCAGATCTATGGACAGAATGAAAAACATGAAAACAAAAGCAAGACAGAGAAAGACACAGAGAGAGAGAGAGAAAGAGAAAGACAGACAGATTCACACAGACAGAGATAGAGACAGGAGGGAAGAAGAGAGAATAAGAGAAAGAGAGAGAGAAAGAAAGAAAAAGAGAAGGTGGAGACAGAGACAGAAATAGAGACAGAGACAGAGAGAAACAGAGACAGAGACAAAGGGGGAGGGCAGAGGCAGAGAGACAGAGAGAGATTCATAGGGAGAGAAGCAGACAGGAAAGAAAGAGACAGGCAGAGGGGAAAAATAGATATGCAGATAAATGAGGGAGAGACAGAAAGAGTGAGTGAGAGAGGAGAAGAGACAGATATGCAGAAAGGAGAGATTAAAAGAAGCTGAGTCACAGTGATCTTGGTTTGGACAGAAAGGAGTGTGGGAGAAACATGCAGAGAAGGATGGAGGTTTGCTTAGGAGTTCTTGGTCCCAGGGGCCCGGGAGATTTGCTCTTTGTTGCTGTTTTTGTGTCTCCATCTGTCCCTGGGTCTGTCTCTCTCTCCCTCCCTCTCAATCTCTGCTGGATCTGGGTGGGGGGAGGCCCCTGAACTCAGGAGCATAAAAAGGGTTTCTTCCTCTCCCTGTTGTGAGGCAGCCTTTGCAGCCCTCCCTTCTCTTTCCCCAGAACTGGGGCTCACAGCACAGGTCTAGGGACTGGAGGCTCATCTGAAACTCATTAGTTGGTTCAGATGACTGTCATGGGAGCCCTTCATGGAAAACAAGGCAGAAGAGGCGGGATCCGTTTCTGAAAAGATACTGCTTGGCCCCGGACTGGCGCTTGTTTGGAGATGGCTCTGAGTCCCAGACTCCTCCAGCCCCGGGGTTGGAAGGGACCCGGGGCCAGCTGCTCTGAAACCTAGCTGACCCGGGATACTTTCTGACAGTGGCTCATCCCCACTCTGCTGGGATACTTCTGGCCAATGGGAGCCCACTATCTCTTGGGCAACTCATTCCACATCTGAATACTTCTCATTTTTAGCCTGTTTGTTTTCAGATAGTACCTGTTGGAACCCATTCATCACCAGGTGGCCTATCTGTGCCTTTCCCGGTATCCCCTATGCTTGGAACAGTGCCCAGTACAAAGAAGGTGTTTAATAAATGTTCGCTGATTCATAGATTCATGTTTAAGTACAAAAGTACAGAATTTGAACTGTTTTTATCTACATAGAACATACATGCATAGCAAGAACCATCAAGTATATAGCATTATTTGTTTTCTCTGAGCTGTCATTTTATTGGTGTTAGGGGATCCCCAGCATGATCACTTCCTTCTCCAAAGCTCCCACTTTGCAATTCTTCTTCTTCCTCTTCTTCCTCCTCTTCCTTTTCTTCTTCTTCTTCTTTCTTCTCCTTCTTCTTCCTCTTCTTCTTCTTCTTCTTCTTCTTTCTCTTTTTTCTCTTCTTCTTCTTCTTCTTTTTTTCTTCTTCTTCTTTCTCTTTTTTCTCTTCTTCTTCTTCTTCTTCTTCTTCTTTCTCTTTTTTCTCTTCTTCTCCTTCTTCTTCTTTTTCTTCTTCTTCTTTCTCTTTTTTCTCTTCTTCTTCTTCTTCTTCTTCTTCTTCGTCTTCTTCTTCTTCCTCTTCTTCTTCCTCTTCCTCCTCTTCCTCCTCTTCCTTCTTCTTCTTCTTTTTCTTCTTCTTCTTCTTCTTCTTCTTCTTCTTCTTCTTCTTCTTTCTCTTTTTTCTCTTCTTCTCCTTCTTCTCCTTTTTCTTCTTCTTTTTCTCTTTTTTCTCTTCTTCTTCTTCTTCTTCTTCTTCTTCTTCGTCTTCTTCTTCTTCCTCTTCTTCTTCCTCTTCCTTCTTCTTCTTCTTCTTTTCTTCTTCTTCTTCTTCTTCTTCTTCTTCTTCCTCTTCTTCTTCTTCTTCTTCTCTTCTTCTTCTTCTTCTTCTTCTTCTTCTTCTTCTTCTTCTTCTTCTTCTTCTTCTTCTTCTTCTTCTTTTTTTCTTCTTCTTCTTCTTCTTCCTCTTCTTTTTCTTTTTTTGCTGAGGCAATTGGAGTTAAATGACTTTCCCAGAATCACACAGCCAGGAAGTATCTGGCTAAAGTATCTGAAACCAAATTTGAACTCAGGTCCTTCTTACTTCGGGGCTGGTGCTCTACCCACAGCACCCCCTAGCTGCCCCACAATTTTTCTTCTTAGAGAGTAGACCACAGACACTGAGAGTGTGAGGTGGACTGCCCACTATCGCCCAATTAATGCAGGCCGGATGCAGGATTCAAACTCAGACCTTCTTGACTGAGAGGCCCGCTCCCTGCTCCGTGGCCAACAACAATAACTGACCTTTTATGTAATGCTAAAGGGCTTAATAAGTGCTTGTTGACGGATGGATGGATTGGGAGTACTTTACAGACATTATCTCATTTGGGGTTCATAACTGCCCTGTGAGGTAGAGGCTATTATTGCCCCCACGTGATGAGAGGTGATTTGTCCAGGGTCAGGGTGCCAGGCCCTCAGTGGAGGGGCCTCTCTTGGAGAAAGTTGGAGGAAGTTCTCTGGAACCGAAGCCTTCTGCAATCCCTTCCAAGTCAGGCTATCAGATGCTCAAAGACTGTCCAGGAAAGACAAATGGATACCCTGGCAGGCCCAGGATCTGGGACTCTCTACTCTCTGGTCCCTGGGGGCCGGGGGAAGGCGAAGATGGATGAGGGGAAAGGGCTCCAGCTCTCAGTGCCTGGAAGTGCATTTAAGGCTGTTTGTCCTTGCAGACCCCAGATCCCTTCCTTCCCTCCCACCCGCCCTGTAGGGCCCATCCCCTGTAGTTCCTGTCTATGGGACTACCTGGATCTCCAGTCCAGGGTCTGTGTTTTCAATCCTTCCTTCTGCCCTTGACACGCAGAGAGAAGGAACATTTTGAAGCTTAGCACAATGCAGGGCTTGGGGTGTGTGTGTAAGGGATTGTGGGTGTGGCTCTCGGGGTACAAGGCTCACACCTGTGACTCGGGCTGGCCCAGCTCTAGTAGGCGTGATCCTGAGGAGGGGGAGCCATGAACCCTTGCTTGCTCTTCTCAACCACTGGGCACAGATGGCAGTCGGGGCGGGAGATACAGAAGAACCGAGGACTTCCAGATCGGGCAGGATAGAGATTGGGGTGCTGAGCTTCGAGCTCTCAGGAGGCAGCCTCTACCAGAGATCCCTGTGCCCGCTCTAAGAGAGGAACGAGACTGGGAACTGGCTGGCCTCCCCGGAAAGAAAATGGCCTCCGAGGATCTGAGTCAGGGTCAGTGGCGGACTGATCCAGCAGCACCAACGGTCTGATCCCTGGACAAGAGCATTCTTTGGCTTCCCTTGTAGCAAAGGGGGACAGCTCAGGTCTCACACGCCCAGGGCAGCTACTATCCCAAGGCCGGGGCTTAATTTCAGATATTACTTGCTCATACTCTCCCCCACCAAAGACTTTTGCTTCAGTTATTGTTCCCTCCTTGGGGTGAATCCTATGAAAGCTGCCCATCCTTGAAGCAGCAACTGGCACTTCTGAAGCTTGGTGCATGACAAAGAGCTGTCCCCCGGGGGGCCCCGTAGGCTGTGTGTGGGAGAAATATAGACTAGTGTCCCCATTTTACAGATGAAGAAATTGAGATCCAGAGAGGGAAACAATTTTACTTCAAGTCAGTCAATGAGCATTATAACTTGGAACTTGCACCCAGTTTTACAGTCTCCAAATTCGTCCCTTTCCCCGTAGAACTGCAGTAACATAGAAGACTATACTAAGTTTAAAAATTAAAGTAAATAGGAAGAAATATAGCATTTTGGAAGGGCACTAATGTCACAGGAGAGCCAGGGGGCCTGGCTTCCAGGCCTGGGTGGCTCATGGGGGCACTTCAATTTTTTTTCTAGAAATGGAAATTTCTATTCTAAGCTTCCTTCCTTAGCTTTGACATTATTTTCTTCTATGTACCAGCTCTGACATTCCCTGTTCTCACATCTATTCCAGCTCTGACATTCCCTGTTCTAAGGGCCCTCCCAGTTCTAACATTCTCTGTTCTAAGATCCACTACAGATATGGCATTTTGTGTTCTAAGGCAAGACTTCTGAAGCATTTTCCACTCTCGACTTCTTTTTGCCCAAGAACTTTTTACATGACCCCGGCCATATGCGTATATAAAATAGGTCAATAAGTCAAATATTTACTTATAATAAATTATAAAGAAATTTATTTTAAAATAATTCTTTGATGCATATATAACTTTACCATCTATTAAAGACAAAAGCTAATTTGCATACTAATGAGATGAATGTGCTTATTTATTTTTATATAAAGAATTAAATCTTGGCAAAATATTTGATTCTTTATTACTATTGCCAAATTTTTTGAAACCCCCCCACTTCAATTATGTGACTTCATATGGAGTCGAGATCCCCAGTTTAAGAAGTTTAAGCTTCTTCAGGTATTAAGGTACACAGATCTCTCCCCCAGTTCTGCCAGTCCAGGTTCTAAAGGCCTTTCTGGGTATGGTGTCCTATGTTCCAAGGTGCCTTCCTTCCCTTTAACGGCATAAGGTATGTTGTCCCCCAAGTCCCATCAGTGCCTCCCACCCCCTTCATCCGTCCGCTAAGGCACCACTGAGTGGGGGGGGGAGGGGATGAGGTAAAGCCCAGGGCACTGTGGGAGGCAGAACATTTTCAAAGGGACAATTAGAAGTCCCCACTTTGTGGACAAGCTCCTTTCACCGGGAAGCCTGAAAAGACTCAGGGACGGGGTGAATAGAGGGAGCCAAAAGAATCCCAGGGCTTTGTCATCCTCATCCCCACTGAATGTCCCCAAGGCCACTCAGCGGTTAAAAAGGGCCGAGGCTCCCGCTCCTGGTGTTTGGAGTGGGGACAGGCTTGTTAGCGATTTGGACGTAGGAGGGAGTGAGGAAGGAGCTAAGATCAAGAAATTTGGCAGCAGAGGCCCATTGATCATGTCCTGTGGGGGTGGGACAGGAACAGTGTGAAGGGGGCTGCTGAGGTAAGGAGAAAAACCCCTTATGAGAGACAGGTGTGGGGGGAGTCTAAGGCTGGGTTGGGGGCAAAATGATGAGTTGCAGAGGGGAGGAAATGACCAGGAAGGAGGACTCTGGAGGGATCTCTCAATGTGTGTGCAGAGGAAGGTGACCAGAACACAGAAAATTAGAATCCAAGTCATAGGAGATCTCTTGAAGGAGAAGGGATGCTTAGCCTGAAGGAGAAAAGATTTGGTGGGGGTGGGGAGGGGTCATAGGGTTCTAGCTGTCTTTAAAGGGCTTGTCATGTGGAAGAAGGAAGAAAAAAGAAAGAGAGGGAGGGAGGGAGGGAAGAAAAAGGTGGGAGGAAAGAAGGAAGGAAGAAAGGAAAGAAGGAAGGAAGGAGGGAAGGAAAGAAGGAAGAAAGGAAGGAAGGAAGGAAAGAAGAAAAGAAGGAAGGAAAGAAGGAGGGAAGGAAAAAAGGAAGGAAGGAAGGAAGGAAGGAAGGAAGGAAAGAAGGAAGGAAAGAAGAAAAAAAGGAAGGAAGGAAAGAAAGAAGGAAGAAAAGAGGGAGAAACGGAGGGAAGAAGGAAGGGAGGGAGGGAGGAAGGAAAAATCTTATTTTAAGTACTTACTTTTAAAGTGCCAGATGCTGTGCTAAGCACTTTATAAATATTATGCCATTTGATTCCTTTAGCAACCCTGAGAGATAGATGCTATTATAATTCCCATTCTATGTTGAATGTTGGAAGGGATGTGGGAAAACTGGGACACTAATGCACTGTTGGTGGAATTGTGAACTGATCCAACCATTCTGGAGAGCGATTTGGAACTATGTACAAACGGCCCTAAAACTGTAAATACCCTTTGATTCAGCAATACTACTGCTAGGTCTGTGTTCCAAAGACATCCCCCACAAGGATGGGGGAAAGGGAAAAGGGCCTATTTGTGCTAAATTATTTATAGCAGCTCTTTTTGTGGTGGCTAAGAAGTCAAAGGGATGTCCCTCAATTGAGGAATGGCTGTGGGATTGTGATTATAGTGGAATATTACTGTGCTATGAGAAATGATAAGCAAAGTGATTTCAGAAAGACCTGGAAAGACCTCCATGAACTGATGCAAAGTGGAGTGAACAGAATCAGGAGAACCTTGTCCCCACGAACACCAATATTGTTTGATAAGAACTATGAAGGACTTGGTTCTTCTCAGCAATACAATGATCTAAGACCACTCCAAACGACGAATGATTAAACATACTGATCCGTCTCCCGAGAAAGAACTGATATCGATTGAATCCAGACTGAAGTAAGTTATTTTTCACTTTCTTTCTTTTTACTTTTATTTAAGTCTTCTAGAGGAGAATGACTAATATGGAAATGTTTTAGAGAATTCACATACTTCTGATGGCTTACTATCTCAGAAAGAGAGAAGGGGATGGAGAGAAGGAAGAATAAACTTTGGAATTCAAAACTTTAAATAAAAATGTTTAAAAACTGGGGAAAGAAAGAAAGAAGATGCTATTCATCTCCAGAGGAAGAAAGCAGAAGTATGTGAGTTTACATGTATCTATACATTTGTTTCAAATAGTGGTCTTCTCTGGTGCAGGGTGAGGAGGAAGAGGAAGGGCAACAGTTCAGAACTTAAAATGTAATAAAATAAATAAATAAAAAACCATCTCACAAAATTAAAAAAATAAACAGAATTCCCATTTAACAGTTGAGGAAGCTGAGGCAGTTGAAACAACCTCAATTCAACTTACCCATGGGATCTGCTTTGGTGCTAGGGTCCTCTCACAGTCTTAGAGATCAAAGGTGGGAGGTCTATAGTCTGGGCTCAGTTGTGTGACTGGGGAATATCCTTTAATCCAACCCAATAAAGGGCTTATTATATTTTGGGGCCACAAAAAGGGATACAAAGATAAGAAAAAAATAGTTTCTTCATAGTAGGATATAAGCTTCTTCAAGGAGCTTCCATCCTATTGGGGGGCAGCAATCTGTCCCCAGATAAGAACATACATTCAGTCAGCTAACATTTAAGGGTCTATTATGTACAAAGAGCAATGGGCCAAGTTCTGGGGATACAAGACAGGCTAAAACAGTCCCTGCCCTCGAGGAGCTTCTGGTCTGAGGGTGGAGGCAACCTGCAAGCAACTCTGTCCAAACAAGAGGACATTGGAGATCATCTTCCCCAGTGGGGAAGGCGCCCACACTTAGCTGTAGGCTGTGCAGTACTAGAATGGAACAAGCAAAGCTCAGAATCCTGCCCTTTCTCAGTTGTTGTCCTGGACTGGTCTCTGAGACAACTCTCTGAGCCTCGGTTTCCTCCTGTGTAATAGCTGAATGATGAGACCTGCAGGATGTTCCTGCCTGGGCAGGCCCTTGAGAGAATCCCATGAGTTCTCTCAGCATTCGCTGTGGCTACTCCTGGTCTCACAACATCTTTTGTTAGCCTGTGCTAGGCTGGAGCTCTCAGATGAAGCCCATGGGGCAGGGGTCCTGGGGCAGGAGTCCTGGGCCATCCCTGGGCATCCTCTCGGTCTGCTGGGCCTGCAATAGGCTCCTCTTTCTGAGGAGGAAAGGAAAACCTCCCCCTTCTGTTCCCAGGACCAAGTGGTCCACGGAGAGTTCTCAGCAGGCCATGAGCAGTTGCCAAATCACTCTCGCTCCTGTATATTTATTTCCCCAGCCATGTGTGTCAGGGCCAGTTAACATGCTGAGGAGAGGGCTCCCCAGACCCCAGGACGGGACTCCACACCGCTGCAGAAAATTCACACCTTTGAAAGCGTTCCAAGCCGCTCTGGAGGGCAAACAAAGCTCCCCCGTCCGTGGAGCCCCGGGCACCCTTGGGGGCCCAGCTCATGCTCATGGAAACATCATAAAAGAGCTGAGCACTGTTTCCTTTCCCACTCTAGAAATGTTGCCTGGGGAGCTCTGGAGGAAGGGGTGGGGGCGGGTGGGGGAAGGGGCAGGCGGCAGAGCCAGGGCCCCCAACCCGGCAGGATCACCCCGAGGATCGCAAATGCACGTCTAGAAGGGGTGTGAAAAGTCACCTCATCCAGTCCCCACTGAGTTCCAGCAGAGAAGGGGTTTCTCATTCATGCAAATAACAGAAAAGAGCACAAGACACTAATCTCCCAGCTCTGGACATTTTCCCTAACTGTGCCCTCTGCCTGCAATGCCTCCCTCCTCATCTCCCTCTCCTGCTTCCTTCAGGTCCTAGCTAAAATCCCTGCTTCTACAGGAAGCCTTTCCACATCCCCCTCAATGCTAGCTTCTTCCCTTTGGAATTATCTGTGTAGATTTGCCACATATAGTTTGTAGTGTTTTCTCTGTCAGTCTGTGTCTGTCTCTCTCTTCCTCTCTATCTTCCCCCTTTCCTTCCTCCCATCTTGTTTGTACTTAGTGTTCTCTGTCTCTCTGACTCTCCATCTCTTTCTATATCCTCTTTCTCCCCTCTCTTTTCCTTTCCTCTTCTCTGTCTCTCTCATCTTTGTCTGTCTCTCCTCCTTCTCTCTCCCTATCTCTCTCTCTCCTTCTTTCTCTGTCTCTGTCTCTCTCTCTCTGCCTCTATCACAATGTCTGACTTTTTGGCTCTCTCCCTCTGATTTACCCTTCTCTCGTCCCCTCCCTTTTCTTCTCCCCTCCCTTCCCTTCTATTCTCCCCTTCCCTCTTTTTTCTCCTCTCCTCTCCTCTCCTTTCTGTCTCAGTCTCTGTCTCTGTCTGTGTCTCCCTTAAGATTTGAAGCTTCTTAGGAGGACAGGCTGTGTTTTGTGGCTGATTTTGCCTTATTTTGTATCCTCAGCTCTCTCACTGCCTGGCACATAGCAGGTAATTTAATAAATGCTTGTTGACTTGGCTTGATCCTCTGATCCTTGAAATTACAACTGGGCAAAGAGGCTGATGCAGTCACAGAATCCCAGCCTCCCAGAGTTGAAAGGGGACCTTCACAGTCTCCATTTTATCAAAGAAGAATGAAGAGTGTGATTGACCATCAACCCTGTGGGAGAAACTAGGGATCTCTAGGGAGCTTCAATTAGGACTTTTGTCTGTGAAGGATGCCCATCAGCCATGGAGCGTGTGATGGCCCTGAGGGGAGGTCATGGCAACAGGGTCGTGTAGGAGAGCAGACCTGGGGAAAGCATAGACCAAAGTCATACATGAGATGGTAACCAGGAATGAACCAGAAGCCCCTGCTAACCAGCAGGCCCCGGGGCCACACACCATTTGGGCAATAGCAGCTTTGTTTCCTGGCTCTCAGGCACTTCTTCAGAAACTGACCCACTGGCCAGTCCATCTTTCTGACTCCTCCCTTTTCAATTCACAGGAAAAGGGACAAAAAGGAGAAAAGTCCACTTTTTTACTCTTTCTAGATTGCTTACTTTCAGTCTCTGATCATTTCAATTGTTCTTATAGAATTTGTTCCACCCAAGATGTTTGCTTATTGGATGCATGCGTCAAGGATGAGTGGAGGAACCGAAACCCTTAACGGGTTAAGCAAGACTTTTCCTGGGATGGAGGCGAGAATCAATTAGAGAGGGAGATAGACTATACAATTTATGAGCACTATGTTAAAGATAATTTGAAACCTAACTGGAGAGATCTGTTGGAAAGAGTATGATAACCTCCTGAACTCTGACTCCACTCATCATTACTGTGACTCTCTAGCCTGAAACACCCTTCTTTTCCCATCATTCCCACAAATGTGCTGTCTCAACCTATTAACATTTGAGGTTCTGAAAGATAGAGATTGTCTCACTTTTGTATTTATATTTTCAGTGCCTAACAGTGTCTGACACAAAATAGGCACTTAAAACAATAAGCATTCACTCATTCAATTAATCAATCTATGTTCTTTCCCCGTAGAAAGAAAACAATTAGCCAAGCGTCTGGGTTTACTATTACTCAGCCGTCTATCAGGAGGTTATAGCTCTTTTATATCCCTTGATCACCAGTGGGACCATTCAGACCATGTGTTACTCTCTAGTCTTCAGTGGGAGATTACCCGTTGCCTTTTATATATCAGCATGGTCCCTGTCCAAGCCATTCTGACTCCTGAGCTGTCAAACTCTTAACCTTAACCAAAAGGGAATGAACAATGTTGGTATAACAATTTCTCAGCGAGACAATGTTTATTCCTGCTCATCACTGCGTTATTTCCTCCAAAAGACCCCTAAGTGTTCTATCTGAAAATCCATTCAAAGAATCTGTTAAGGAATCAAACTCAAGATTTCTTGTGTGTCATTTCCGGAATTTCCAACTGAAAAAAATGGAACAACATTTGTCCGCGGATTGTCATCTTACTAGAAAGTTCAGAGTATTGAGATCAAGGCCTGCTGGGAGAACACGATTTACCATATGTCACAGAACAGCCAATTGATGGTCCAAGAACTAGAATCTCCCATCTATCAACCAATGGGAGCCTGGCAGTACCCCATGAGGAAAACAGGTAGGGATACGTGTGCCCATTTTATAGATAATTCTAAGGTCCTGGGGTTCCGTGTTTCTAAGCTTCTCAGAGAATGACAAGCTTCTCTCAGTCTCCAAGGACCAGTACATCTTTTCAGTGGCTCTGTGTAGAATATGGAAACAGAGATGGGTCTGTGAGACCCACTTGCCAGTTCTAGCAGAGGTGCTCCCCTTTGGGGTGCTGGTGAAGGGCCCAGCCTTAGAAGTACACAGGTGCCTGGCAGGGCCTCCTGATCCCCTGAGGCCCGAGGGCTGCTGGGTAGAAGCATCTCTGAATGAGTCTGCCTTTCCATCTTAAAGAGCCTGTTGAAAATAGCCTCTCCTCTCGAGCTGGGAGCCTCATTACTGACAGGCTGCAAAACAATGTTAATTGTCCCCAAGTGGGCAGAGCCTCCACTTGTGCGGGCAGCAGTGGCGGCTAATTCAGCCGCATGAATATTTATGGAGCATCTCCTAATTAAACCCAGAAATAAAATTTATTCGAGCTAACAGGGCCACCAAGAGACTCAAAGGCCGTGTCAGGAACCAGCCTCTCATTTCCCTGAAGTAGGGCAGTCAGTGCAATATTTGTTTCCAGGGCCAGTGTCGTTGGGGGAAACGGGCCCATTTCTGAAGTGGGTCAAGTGGCCTGAGCCTAATAACATGCAACATGGAGGATGGCCCAGACAGCCCGGCCACAAGCTTGGCCCCTGTGGCCTGTTGCTGGGCAGGGCCGGGTGAGTGTACACAAGGCCATCGAACTAGCAAAATTGTTTATCTTTGAACTAGAACCGACTTGGACAGTCAGGGAGTAGGGAGAGGAAAGAATCATCTCCACATTCCCAATAACAGATATTTTAGCCTACTTGCTGGGAAGGAAGGGGAAGCTCAAGCTTTTATTTAACAAATAGGATGGTTGAATATCAGATCCTAAGAGCAGACAGGGGCTTCAGAGACACTATGTTTCTGAACAGAAATCTCCCTTCCACTATATCATCAAGCCTCCAGTTGAATATTCTCTGATGCCCACCAGAGGGGTGGGATAACACACCGAAGCAGACCATTCCATTTTTGGACAGCTCTAACTGGCGGGAAATATTCTCTGCCCTCAAGTCTAACAACATCTGAACTCATCAGACATTATTATTATTAACACAACTGTTGTTCCCATTCTTATATTCATTATTATTCATTACATTCATTCATCTTATATTCGATGGGATTCAGCTAGAAATGGTTCTGGGACAAGTCATTCTCCTGTTATCATTCTTTGATAGTACATTTTCAGTGGATGATTGCCCAGGTGGATGAAATGATTGCTTTTATAATCGAATAGATGCTTTAGCATGTAATCTTGTCCTTGGGTGACATATAAAATTATATCTATCTATCTATCTATCTATATAAATAAAGCATTATGGAAGTTAAAATCTCACTGTATAAGTTCTGTATATCATCACAGATTATATAATAATGCCAATAATATAAAGAAGGTGTTGATATATCAAATGCTCACTCTAGGCAAACTACTTGGTGGAAAGCTGCCCGAGAGTACCTTTGGTACAGCTCCTGTGACAGAGAAGACATCAGAACCATATGTCCCTCATTCTTCTCCCACATCATTTTAATTTCTTTTACTAGATCTCTATCTTTTGAAAACTTTCCAGACTTGAATCTAGGTCTTTCTGACTCCCAATGGCAGTCCATCCAAGATGATATGAGCAAGGCGCTGTCCTTGGTACTGGAGCCACAAAGCTTATCGGCCCTGTCTTCATGGAGCTGACATTCTTCTGCGTGTGCCTTCCACATGCATACAGTTGAGGAAATGCAGGAGCTTCCAGGGAGGAAAGAGGAGAGGGCAAGCTCATGTATACAGTTGAGTAAATGTAGGAGCTTCCAGGGAGGAAAGAGGAGAGGGCAACTTCTCCCAGGAAGTGGCCTTTGATCTAAGTGCTGAAGAAAGCTAAGTTTGAAAGGGTAGAGAGGCAGGAGTGCATTCCAAGTTTGTGAAAAGGCATATTTGGCATGTGTTGGTCACCCTGCCGTCTGGGGAAGGGGTGAGGGGAGGGAGGGAAAGGCTTGGAACAAGGGGATTTGCAACTATCAATGTTGTGGAATTACCTATGCATATATTTGTAAATAAAAAGCTATAATTAAAAAAAAAGAAAGAAAAGGCATGGTGGATGGAAGCCCTTGGTGACTCCCCCCATCGTGGGGGAAGAGCCTCCTGCTTCTATCCTTCAGAGCCAAAATAAACAAGACTCTTCCACATGAGAGCCCTGAACATATCTGAAGGCACTCATTCCCCCCTCCCTTGACTCCTCAACCCTCCACATCCCAGTCTTCTCTTCTCTGGGCTGAACCTGGCCCGCTCCTCTGCTAAGTCCCCATATGGCACAGACTCAAGGCTTTGCACCATCTCAGTTACCTCTCTGTGGATGTTCTCCAGCTTTCCCCATAAGGTGGCCCCCGGAAATGAATAAGATGCTCCAGCTGGATCAGGGCAGGATAGAAGAACAAAAATAAAACAAAAACAAAAACCCCATCCCCTCCTTATCCTTAGAAACTCTGCCTCTCTCACTACCAGGCAATTAGTACCGCTTAGGTTCTTGATATGTTTACAGATGCACAGCTAGTTAACCACACTCGTTTCTACTTTGTGCTTGAGCGACGTTGCTCATCTTTGGGATATTATGAAGTCAGACAAAGTCATCGCTCTGAGAAAAGCTAGAAAGTACAGTAGCGTTTAAGGTGGATTTCCCCTAATACCAGGAATTCTAGTGGGTCACTCACTTTAGAGCATAAGGGGATTTTAGAAATCCCTGTGTTCAGTCTTCCCATTTCATAGGTATGAAAGGGGATGTACCTAAGGTTTGAAAGAAATGAAAAAATTAGGCAAAGGAACCTCTGCCCTTGGCCTTCAGATCCTGTGCTCTTCCCATTATTTCTCCTGGTCCAAGCCCAGTCTACCAGCCTCCACCCAGATCCCGATGACCTTGAAGACCTTCCGGCAAAGCCTATAAACTTGTGCTCTTTTTGAACGGTCAGCCTGGCAGCCAGTTTGTCGGCTCTGGCTCTCTCCCCCGGTGCCCCAGAGCCCAATAAATCCAGCAAACACCATAAAATCACACCTACCTCAACCCCCAGCCCCTGCCTCCACCCCCATCCTTCTGGCCTTTGAAAAATCCCATCTTAGAGTTAAGGTCATGAAGTCCAGCCGAGAATCTCCTCCTTCCTCCCCTGATGTATAAACTCAGCTTTTATCCCCCTTAAATCTGAGCAGTGGGGGGATCATGGACCAGATCGGGGAGGAAGCTTGTTTGTTTTTTCTCCAAGCATGTGAAAGCTCAGACGTTTCCTCTCTCACCCCAACCTTATCTGGTTCCCTACTTCCGGAAGGGGCCAAGAGGCTATTGCTGATTGCTCCCTTTCCAAGGTGCTCTGCTTGTATAACCAGCCCCAAGGCCTTGGGGATTACACACCTCTTCCCTAAAGTCAACAAGATGCAGCCAAACAAGGAAACCTTTCCCCCTCGTAGTCTCTGGTCTGGATGCCAGTCAGCAAGGAGGAAGCAGCTCAGAGATAAGGATTAGCTCCACCTTGTGTCCCCACTACCCACAACCTGCCCTTCCTGGGCCCAGAACTAGAGCTCTCCTAGGATTGTAGGGTCATCCACCTTTAGAGAGTTAGATTGAAAACAAGAACAACAGACATTTGATGGGTCTCGATGCTTAGAAGGAAGGAAACTGAAGTTTATTAAGCACCTACTCTATAGTACTAAGTACTTTACAACATTAATCTCATTTGATTTTCACATCAATCCTGGGAAATAGATATAATTATTATGCCCATTTCATAGATGAGGAAACCGAGGCAGATGGAGGGTAAGGCCAGATTTGAACGTAGGTTTTCCTTACTTCAGGCTCAGCATGCTCTCTACAGCTATCACCTAGCTGTCCTTTTCAGAACCAAAAGGGACCTCAGAAAACTCTGTTACAGCTTGGATGACATTGTGGTGGAAATGAGAAGAGCACATGAAAGGCCAAGGCCCAGAATTTGAATCCTGACAATGACTCTCACTTGGGGTGGGATTTGGAGTATTCAACTTAATCTAACTGGGCCTCGGTTTCCTATTATATAAATGAGGCTCTGATGCCTTTGAGGTCCCTTCCAGCTCTTTATGGATAGTCCTATGATCTGTGCAAAATTCCATCAAGGAGCTGTCCACAGAATCTCTTTTCTTCCGGCCCTTGTAGAATTTCTTAAAACCTTTTTGTGCATTAGACCCCTTTGGCAGTCTGGGGAAGCCTGCGAGCCCTTTCTTAAAGTTTAAGGCATAAAATAAAATACATATGATTACAAGGGAACCCAATTATATGGAGATTTATCTGTAATCTCTATATATTTATCAATATTTATCATCTGTATCTATATATCTACCAATATTTGTATCTAGCATCTATCTAGATCCTTATCTCTATCCATATCTATCATCTCCATCTATCATCTCTATTTATCTATCATCTTTATCCATCTATCATCCCTATCTATCTATCATCTCCATCTATCATCTCTATCTATCATCTCTATTTATCTTCATCTCTATCCATCTATCATCCCTATCTATCTATCTATCTATCTATCTATCATCTCTATCCATCTATCTATCATCTCTACCTATCATCTCTATCCATCTATCATCTCTATTTATCTATCATCTGTATCATCTATCATCCCTATCATCTCCATCTATCATCTCTATCCATCTATCATCTCTATTTATCTATCATCTCTATCCATCTATCATCCCTATCTATCTATCATCTCCATATATCTATCTATCTATCTATCTATCTATCTATCTATCTATCTATCATCTCTATCCATCTATCTATCATCTCCATCTATCATCCCTATCTATCATCTCCATCTATCATCTCTATTTATCTATCATCTCTATCTATCTATCTATCTATCATCTCCATCTATCATCCCTATCTATCATCTCCATCTATCATCTCTATTTATTTATCATTTCTATCCATCTATCATCCCTATCTATCTATCATCTCTCTCTATCTATCATCCCTATCTATCTATCTATTATCTCCATCTATCTATCTATCTATCTATCATCTCTATCCATCTATCTATCATCTCCATCTATCATCCCTATCTATCATCTCCATCTATCATCTCTATTTATCTATCATCTGTATCATCTATCATCGCTATCATCTCCATCTATCATCTCTATCCATCTATCATCTCTATTTATCTATCATCTCTATCCATCTATCATCCCTATCTATCTATCATCTCTCTCTATCATCCCTATCTATCTATCTATCATCTCTCTCTATCTATCATCCCTATCTATCTATCATCTCTATCCATCTATCTATCATCTCTATTTATCTATCATCTCTATCATCTCCATCTATCATTCCTATCTATTATCTCCATCTATCATCTCTATCCATCTATCATCCCTATCTATCTATCACCTCCATCCATCCATCCATCTATCTATCTATCATCTCCATCTATCATCCCTATCTATCATCTCCATCTATCATCTCTATCCATCTATCATCTTTATTTATCTATCATCTCTATCCATCTATCATCCCTATCTATCTATCATCTCTATCCATCTATCTATCACCTCTATTTATCTATCATCTCTATCTATCATCTCCATCTGTCATCTCTATCTATCTATCTATCTATTATTTCTATCCATCTATTATCATCTCCATCTATCATCCCTATCTATCTAGCTATCTATCATCTCTCTCTATCATCTTTATCCATCTATCTATCATCTCTATTTATCTATCATCTCTATCTATCTATCTATCATCTCCATCTATCATCCCTATCTATCATCTCCATCTATCATCTCTATTTATTTATCATTTCTATCCATCTATCATCCCTATCTATCTATCTATCATTTCTATCATCTATCTATCTATCTATCTATCTATCTATCTATCTATCTATCTATCATCTCCATCTATCATCCCTATCTATCATCTCCATCTATCATCTCTATTTATCTATCATTTCTATCCATCTATCATCCCTATCTATCTATCTATCTATCTATCATCTCTATCTATCATCTCTCTCTATCATCTTTATCCATCTATCATCTCTATCTATCTATCATCTCTATCCAGCTATCATCTCTATTTATCTATCATCTCTAAACATCTTTCATCTCTATCTGTCTATCATCTCTATCCATCTATCTATCATCGCTATCTATCTATCATCTCCATCTATCATCTCTATGTATCTATCATCTCTATTTCTATCTCTATCTGTTTCCCTTTATCTCTCTATAACAAGTTTGTGGAACTGGTAGAGAACTCCTTTCCTACCCAACGCCTACTTCCAGAAATAACTTGGGATGGGAAATCAGAAGCCCTGATTGTTGGTCCAGTTTCTATCAGGACCTAGCTATGTTCTTTGGGCTAAGTTCCTTACCTTCACCCAGATAATGGCCAGGGTTCCTCACAGCTCTATGTCTTAAACATCAATAATTATCCTTCCTAGTTGCATGCTTCTCCTCCCCCCCAATGAATTCTATGGTTAGGAGTGACGGTGGGAAAGGAAATTCAGGAACGACCTCCTTACCTGCTCCCTGGACGTTGACCTTAGCCCGCATACATCCCTCCAGCACAGGAACAGGATGAATGAGCCCCTGTCCACGGGCCACCTGGGAAGCCAAGCCAGCAGGCCGAATTTCATACCTTTTAGTGGTAATTGTTTAATTCTCTCCATTCCGAGGGCCACAGGCCCGCGGGTGGTTGTGTCTGGCCCACAGCTTCCATCCACCTCCTCCTGGGTGCGGCTGCCCCAAGGACAGAGATGGAGCTACATGGAGTCCTGATGCCCAGGAATGCAGCTCTGAGCCCCAGCAGGAAGTCCTGCTAAAAGGAAACCATAGCAAGAGAGCCCAGAGCAGAAACTGGCCAGGCTTTCTTGGACTTGGACATTCTAGGCCCAGATGATGGAATTTTAGAGCTGGGAGGAGAGCTGGGAAGGGCCTTAGAACAGAGAAAATTAAACCTGGGAGGGGCCTTAGAGCAGAACAAGAGGGCTCTTAGAACAGAGAATGTCAGAGTTGCGAGGGGCCTTAGAACAGAGAAAAGTGAATGTTAAGAATGATGAAGATGCATAGAACTTGGGACATAAAATATCACTTAGGAAGTACCTGAGAACATAAGGTGTTAGAGATGAATGGGGACCTAAATGAATGAATGAATGAATGAAAAAGCATTTGTTAAGCACTTACTATGTGTCAAATGGCAGCAAGGTAGCACAGTGGAGAGGGAGCTGGGCCCGGAGGCAGGAAGACTTGAATCCAGCCTCAGATACTTACATGTTGAGTGATCTGGGCAAGTCACTATTTGCCTCAGTTTCCTCATTTGTAAAATGATTTGGAGAAGGAAATGGAAAATTGCTCCAGTCTCTTTTGCCAAGAAAAACGGGATTATGAAGAGTCAGATACAAGAGAATGACTGAACAACAACTATGAACATTTCAAACGCTGTGCTAAGCACAGGTGATACAAACAGAAAAGGCCAGGCAATTATACTCTCCGAGAGCGCATGTTCTCACTGGGGAACTCACAGGGTCAGTTGGAGAGGTGCTGAGTCCTAAGGGTGCAGCCTCAGGCGCCGAATCTCTTAGCCTAAGTCAAACAACAAAGGCTTTCTGGCAGCAGCAGAGATGGCAGCCTCTTGCCTGGTAGCTGTTGAGTGACTGACTCCAATGTTAGGGGAAGAAATAGGATTGGTTGTCCCATTCTCATCTACTCGATGTGATTGGTCAAGCAGTCTGCGTGGTTCTGAGCGACGCCTTCCAGAGGGTGTGTCAAAGTGGGCTGGGGATCCTGGTGATGAAGGGTCTTCCAGAGGCCTTGGAGCATAAATCAGAGGAGCTCCCAAAGGGCCCCTCAGTCTTAATGCCCAGGGAGGATTGAGCCACACTGACCTGGCCATGGGCACCAGGGGGTGAATGGGACAGTGAGAATTTGATCTCAGGCTTCCCGAATTCCCAGTGTGCATTGAGAGAAGCCTATGGCCCATAGTAAGTGATACGCTCCTTCTGATGTTTTCGGGAGAAGCTACAGCTGGGTACTGGGTCCAGTTTAAAGTATCACATCAAGCCCAGAGCCCACTGAGAAGATGAACCAGGGCAAGGAAGATGGGGGTGAGGTGTAAATTAGAGACGAGGCTATGAGAAGGAACTAGGAACATTCAGTCTGGAGAAAAGAGTTCTGGTGTGAGATTATCTCAGACTGCCTCATGTGAGAGGGATCCAAATGATTCTTCTTGAACCCCTTAGGGAAGAAAAATATGGACAGAAGTTGCAGACAGGCCAGTTTCTTTCTTTCTTTCTTTCTTTCTTTCTTTCTTTCTTTCTTTCTTTCTTTCTTTCTTTCTTTCTTTCTTTCTTTCTTTCTTTCTTTCTTTCTTTCTTTTTTTTTTTTTGCTGAGGCATTAAGTGACTTGCCCAGGGTCACACAACTAGAAAGTATTAAGTGTCTGAGGCCAGATTTGAACTCGGCTTCTCCTGACTTCAGAGCTGGTGCTCTATGCACCATAGCACCTAGCTGCCTCCCAGGCCAGCTTCAATAAAAGAAATCACCACCTAACAATAAGAGCTGTCCCCAACAAGCCTTAGGAGGCAGGGATTGTCCTATCACAGGTCTTCCAAAGCTGGCTGGCTGAGCCTTTTTTAAATGAAAGGGGATCTCTCTTTAGGGGCTCCAGATAAGCTCTGAGTCCCCTTCAAGGGCCAGGGCTCCCTAAGGACCTGTTCCTCTCTCTAGCACTGCCTATGGGGCACTGCCTATGGGACCTCCAATCCAGCTAATGACTTTGGCTTTGCCCTCTCCTCCATTTCTCCAAACCCTATGTTATTCAAGGGAAATGGGACCCACATGGTTCTCATTCACCTGCATTTAAGCCATCCAAGGGTTTTGTGAGAGCCATTTGAGGTTGGGTGAGTAGTCAGATTTTAATGGCCTTTTCTAGTTCTTTCCCTACTTCTCAAAACAGGAAATCAGGTTGTGCCCCACATCCACCACCAGGGCAGCTTTTCCTCTCTTGGGACTCAAAGGAGCTGGATTTCACCTATGGCAAGAAGCTGAAACAACATGGCAAAATGCGTCAGGGATCCATCGACACTCACGGGCCTGGGCTCTGAGGCCTCTGGATCTTGGCCACTGGATGTCCCCCTTC
The DNA here is from genome assembly GCF_016432865.1 of Antechinus flavipes. Classification (NCBI taxonomy): domain Eukaryota; kingdom Metazoa; phylum Chordata; class Mammalia; order Dasyuromorphia; family Dasyuridae; genus Antechinus; species Antechinus flavipes. The sequence goes on along the minus strand of NC_067401.1, from coordinate 477,505,496 downwards.
CCGTTCTTGGGGGCCCTCGACCTGTACCATCCAAATGTGACATCCGCTGAAGCTCATCGTCACCATCTACTGGGATCCGCGGTGTAGAATCAGGATGTGGCCTCTTGAGAGATTTTTCTCTGGGATGCCCAGATCCTTTCTCCACACACTTGAAGCTGAAGTTCGGTCACTGGGCCAATCTAGCCTTCTATGGACCGCTCCATCCAGACCTTTCCAAACCCCTTGTGATCATTTACTCTCAATTCCCACAAACTCTTCACTTTCTAACCTCCATATCTCCTCCCTCCATCTTTTCTTATTTCTCCTTTTCTTCTTCTGTTTTTTTCTCTTTGTCTTTGTTCTCCCTTTTTTCTCCTCTCTTCTCAATCTTCTCTTATTTCCTTTCTTCTTCTTTCTTCTCTTTTGTCTCTTTCCCTATATCCTCTCTCCCTTTATTTCTCATTCTTCTCTTCCCTTCTTGATCACTCTCCCTCTGTCTTTTCTCTTACCCATCATGACTTTTCCTCTCTTCACTCTCCCTCTATTTACTTTCTTTCTCTTTCTACCAGTCTTCTTCCTCTTTCTTCCCTTTCCCTTCTTTTCTCTCTTGCTTCTTTTTTCTTGCCCTCCCTCCCACTATTTTCACCTCTCTTTCCTCCTCTTTATCCCAGACTGACAGAGGAGGAAACAAAAGCTCAAAGAGGAGACTCGGGATGATGATAAAGCCACGTTCCAGAATCTGAAGGGCCGCTCTATTAAAAAAAAAAAAAAAGAGCAGACTTGTTTTGCTCATCCCAAGAGGGAAAAATTTTTATCTCCAGGCAGAAGGTATAAAATGGCTAATTTTGAATCCAGGGAAGAACTTCCTACAATGAGAGCTGTCCCGGTCTATTCTGCAGGGCAGGGAGCTCCCCGCTTGGAGGTCTGCGAGCAGAAGCTGGATGATCATGGCTCAAGAATGCTGTAGAGGGGGTTTGTAGTCAGATATAAGATGATACGACTTCTAAGGTCTTTTCCAGATCAGAGTTTGTGACTCTGACTTGTTCAAGGTCATATAGATGACCTTAAGTCAGGAGGTCAGAGGTGGACATCCATCCTAGAGCCTCTGACTCCAAAGTCAAGCTCTTTCTAAGATGGCTTGGCATCTCAATACTCCACACCCGCTACATGTACACAGCTTGCTTACATATATGCAGAGTAACATACATGCAATACGTGTACAATCACACACATGAGCTTGTACACACACATGTTCATGCACACATGCAAGCAATACAGACACATGCATGCACACCTGCAAAATGATAATCCCCCTGTTCCCACCACAAGTCATTGGACACAGTAGGGATTTAGTGTTGGGTCAAGTTAATTGTTCATCTTTCTATCAGTCCCCCTGTTTCTCCCTCAACCCCTCCCTGGATCCAGTTCCCCAATACAGGAGAATGCTAGAGTGGGATGAGAACTTAGAACTTAGAACACGGGATTTCCAAGGTGGAATGGATTGTAGAGTGGAGAACAAATCGTCAGAGTTTGATGAGACTAAAAGGAATGGGGTCCAAGTGTTTCTTCTATCCTCCCTCCCCTGTTCCCCATAATGTTTCTTGAATTAGCACCAAGAAATAGGCAAACTGTGTGCCTCAGTTTCCCCATCCTTTAATGGGCCCTTGCTCAGGAGACAGCATTCCCTCTACCCCCCTCTCCCATAGGAGAATGGGAGTGGGGAAAAAAGAGATAAGCTGGGAAATGGGATGGAAGGCAGTCTGTATCTATGATGGCAAAAACCGGCTCTCATTAGCAGGGCCCTGGAATAACAGCAATGCTAGCGGGAGCTCCCCTCCCCTGTGCCGCCCACCCCACTCCCATCCTAGGAGGGCCCGGGTCATCTCAGAGGGGAGGAGGTTGGGGGGGGGGTCCAGAGAGCAGTCGGGCAGGCTCTTAGCCCGGGCCTGTGCAATAATCCCCTGCCTTTGTCCAGGCCTTTGTGTGGATGGTGCACCTGGTCCCCCCGGCGGCCCCACTCTTCAGGTAGCTGTGGCTCCCAGAGGCCCGGGCGGCCCCACTGTGAGAGAGACGCCAACCCTGGGCCTCCCAGGGCACTGACCCCTTTGTCCTGCTCCCCAGCAGTAATTATGTCCTAATAGAGCAACTAATGGTTTCTCTTTCTTTCCCTACGTTTAAGAGGTGTCTGATGGGGCTGGGAAATTGGTCTGAAACCCCAAGCTCGCTGGCTGGGTGGTGGCGGCTGAAGGGCCTGTCCCCTCCGCACCCCCCTTAACAGCCAGGGAGCCTAATAATAGATGCGATTTCTAAAGGAGCTTCCCAAAAGCGTTTTCCTCATCCCAGCCCTGGGAGGCAGTGGGGAGCAGGAAAATGGGCAAAGGGGAATTGGGGGGAGGGAAGAAGGGGGAAAGGAGTGGGGGAGGGGAGGGAGGTGGGGAAAAGGGAAGGTTTGGGGGGATGGGGAAGAGGGAAAGGAGTGGGAATGAAGAAAGGGAGTGAGAGGAGAGGGGGAAATGAATGGGGGGATAAAGGAGAGAGAAGGGAAGGGAGAAGATGGGTAGGGGGAAAGGCAATGGGGAGGGGGAAGATGCTGGGAAGGAGGGAGGAAAGGAGGAAAGTTGGAGAGAGGGGAGATAAATGAGGGCAGGGATTCGGAAAACCTGAGTCTAATTCTGGTGACTGCCACTTGTTACCTGTGTGATGTGGTCTAAACCAATCATTTCCCTTTCCTGAGCCTCAGTTTCCTTTTCTGTAAAATTAGCGATTTGAGCCCCATGGTCTTTTCTGATTTTATAACTTACTCCCCGTGCAGCTTTTCTGGCTCCTCTTTCAAAACCTCAGTTTTCTCATCTGTGAAATTAAAAAAAAAAAAAAAAACAACAAAACATTAAACTCACTGGCCTTTAAGGATCTTTCTGATCCCATTGACTTGTCCAAGGTCACCAAGCTAGTAAGGGAATTAAAAGAATATGGATTTAAAGCTAGAAGGGCTATCATAGGGAAGGGACAGAAACCTAACCTCCATGGTATCATCGACCCCCTTCCTCGTCCCTATCCCATAATTCCTCCCAACTCTGGTGTGAAGAAAGTACATTGCCAATTTGAAATGACTAGCTCAGGACTACACAGAATTTGAACCCAAAGTCTCTTTGGATTTTAAGTCCAGTGTTGTATTCGTGTTACCACCCTGATTCTAAAGTGTCAGAACTGAGAATCCAACTAAGGTTTTCTGACTCGAGAGCTCTTTTCTCAACGTTTCTTCACTTCTCTTGACCTCAGTTTTCTCATCTATAAAGTGGGGATAGGGGCAGCTAGTTGGTGTAGTAGATAGAGCACCAGCCCTAAAGTCAGGAGGACCTGAGTTCAAACTGGCCTCAGATACTTTACACTTCCCGGCTATGTGACTCTGGGCAAGTCACTTAACCTCAACTACCTTAGCAAATATATATCATGGGAATAACGCTTACTTCTCCCTCACTTGACAAAGTGATTATGAAGCTCCAAAAAGATAATAGTATGTGCTTTGCAAACTATTAAGCACCATAGAAATTGTACCTTCTGTTGCCATTTTAATAGCAGAAAAATCAAAGCCAAACCGCCACTCAATCGACAAGCTTTTAATAAGGGCCGTTGTCCACAGCTAGTACGTATCATATGTAGGATTAAAAAGAACACCCAGTTCCAATGTCACCTTTCTCTTTTGTACCAATTTGTTCTTCGGCCATCTCAGTGATGTCCAACTCTTCATGATTCCATTTGGGGTTTTCTTGGCAAAGATGTCGAAATGGTTTGCCATTTCTTTCTCAAGCTCATTTTACAGATGGGGAAACTGAGGCAAATAATTAAGTGACTTGCCTAAATTCACACAGCTAGTGTCTGAAGCTAGATTTGAACTCAGATCTGGGACCCCATCCACCGTGCTACCTAGCTGCCACTAGGTATAGGAAATAGGAGACTCCAGGACAGTCTCCTCCAGGGCATTTAGTCTAATTAATCTGCCCGTTCAGCTGGGCTCCTTACTCTCAGGGGTCCATCAGGTGCTGACATGAGGGGGTTGTCTGGACTTCCTGACATTGTCTCCTGTGGATTCAGGATGTCAGTTCTGAATAAAAGGCCCTCAAAGGCTATCCTGAGACCAGAAGTTCTTTTCCCAACCCCAGTGCCTCCCAATAGCTATCTGAATCCTTCCAGAGATGGAAACTCTGAGTCAGGAGAGATCCTGAAGGCGTCCAGTCCTATTACCTCTGAGAATCTCATCTGCAGCATCTCCTTTATGGAAGGAAGCCCATTTTCCTGTTGGACAGAGTCTATGGCCAGAGATTTCCTTATACTTGGGTCAAAATCTACCTTCTAGTATTTCCTTCACTTATCCTAGCTCACGGAACTGGAATGTATAGATGGGGAAACTGAGGGCCAGGGGTGACTGAGAGCAGATAGCTAGTAAGAGGTAGAAGGAGCTGAGACTTAAACCCAGATCCCCTGACTGTGAGCACAAGTTAGGTCAAGAAGCATTTATTAAGTACCTACTATGTGCCAAGAGGGTAAGGAAGAAAAGAACGGCAAAAATAATCTCTGCTCTCAAGGAGCACACGTGATCACACTCATTTCTGCCCTTGCTGCCACGCTGAGGGATGGGAGAGGGAGTCCACACTGAACAAAGCCTTTAAAAATCTGCCCTGTAGACATTGCTGTGATCCAGACACCAGCCTGATTGACAGAAAAGCCATGGGATCCGATGGAAAGCTTGAAGGTTCTGGAGTCCGAGGAGAGAAGTTCAAACTGTACCTGTCTGAGTCCCAGCTTCTCCAGGACTCAATTAAATGAGTGTAAAATGAATGGGCTGGACCCCATGGCCTCTGAGTTGAAATAGTTCCTTCCCTGAAAGAGTTTATTCCCTGCATCCTTGCAGCATCCCCTAGGAAGGTCCCCCAGACATCTGAAAACAGGGATCCTGTTGTGGAAGTTTTGTCTCCTCAATTAGGCCGTGAGATCCCTGAAGGCGGATACTGTACATCCCGTGTCTATCTCCTCTCTCCTGTAAAGTAACATCCACCACCCGTGGGGGCTCCAGAAATAACCAATGAAGTCGCAGTTCAGATTTGGTAACATCCACTTGTTCCAAAACAAGTATTAAGTACCTACTGATAGCATCTCCTAGTCCCTGGGGGGGGGGGGTCCATGGCTTTCCAAGGTTACACTGTAGCCATTTGTAAGCTTTGGTCTCTCCCTGTATTTGTGTATTTTGTTTCCTCATTGAAATGGAAACTCCTCAAGGAAAGAAACTGTTTCATTTTTGTCTTTGGATCCTCAGTACCTAGAACAGGGCCCGGCACATAGTAGGCACTTAATGCTGGCTGATGGTTGTTTCCTTCCTCTTGAGCTCGGATTGGAATCGGCTCTTGAGATAAGCCTGATCAGGATGAAATATCAAAGAAAATAGGAAGCTGGGAGGTAGGGGTGGTGAGTCCACAGGATGTTAGAAATTCTGTGTGAAGCAGGAGGGTGAACCTGGGACCCAGTCAGGGAGGCCTCCATTCAAATTCTGGTTCGACACTTAGTAGCAGAGTCCCTTTGGGTAGCTCCCTTTCTTTCCCTAGGCCTCAGTTTCCACATCTGTAAAACTAAGGCATAATTGCCTGCTCAGCCTCCCTCACAAGCATGAGGTCTCTGGACTGTTAGGTGCTGCTCAGAGATGAGGATTATTTAATTGTCACCAGGTTGTCCGTGCTATGAGATGCCATCGTTGTCTTCAAGGAGCTGAAGGGCTGAGAGATATTTTTTTCATAGAGAAGAAAAAATTAGTGATCGAGGCAGACATTGACAGGAGGGTAAGGACACCCTGGGGAAGTAAAGTTACTTATCCAAGGCCATACAAACCAGGCCGAGGCAGAGATGAGCCCGGTTCCTGCCATTTAATTCAGGAAATCAGAATCCCAGAGCTGGAAGGAATGTCACAGGCTGCAGCCCCTCATTCTACCGGGGAGAAAAATGAGGTCCAAAGGGAAGAGCTTTGTGCAAGGCCTCTTAGATAATAAACAGAGCTTGATCTCAAAGCCAGGTCTCTTGCTTCCAAGCCTGGAACTCTGTATTTATTCTTCCCCAAATCCCCCAATGAATCTAATGATGGAGAATTCTCTCTCTTGTGAGGCAATGAGTTCCTCTTTAGGACAGACAAATGAGAGAGACAGAGACAAAGAGCAGACACAAAGAAAAACAAAGACAGAGAGATGGAGAGAGACACAGAGAGAGCAGAGAGACACAGAGACAGGTCGAGAGAGAGAGAGACAGACAGAGAGAGAGAGACACACAGAGACACAGAAACACAGAGATAGAGACACAGAGAGAAAGAGATAGACACACACACACAGATACACACACACACACACACACACAGATGGTCAACGGGTAGCTAGAGTACTTATTAAGCCTTGTCATGTACCTGGCACTGAGATAAGCACCAAGGAAAAAATATAATAGAAAGAGTCCCTTCCCTCCAGAAGCTTATATTCTTTGGGGGAGCACATCACATAGAGGGGTGTCCGAAAGGGGCTGGTCCCAGCTCCAAGGCTCTATGACAGGTGGGGAGAAGGAGGTGGACTCCAGAAAGAGCCAAGGTCAGAGTGTGTAAGTGCACGTGTGGGCTCCATCCTAAAATAGTGACCCTGGGGAAAGCAGGGGAGCACGCCTGGACATGTTGGCTGGGACTAGGCTGTGGAGGACTGCTGATGGCAGGCTGATGATTGGGCTCATATCGAACAGGCAGGGAGGCACTTAGAGGATGGAATCAGGTTGGAGGTGAATAGCAGTTTCTCTCACATAGTGGGCTGAAGGGCCACCGGATTGGTTCTAAGGGGCCCTGAAATTCCAACTCTGTGACCCGGCCAGGTCTTTGCTCAGAGCCAGAGGGGATCTCAGCAACCAGAGATCCAGCCCCTGCCTGAGAGAGGCTTGCCACGAGTCTGGGTTTAGTTTTGCCTGTAGTTGTCCTTAGTTCCAACCACCCCTCAGTGGTCCTCCCCGGGTCTAGGAGACTTCATTCAGGAGCTCCTCAGCGGGGCTCAGGACCACACTCCTCCCCTTGGCCCACCATTGCTCCAAGGCTGCTGGTCTTCTCTTCTGCTGCTTTCTCTGGGGTCATGCAGACCCCAGTAGGGGATATCAGCCTGCCCATGAGGCCCTCCCAAGAGCCAAGCCTAAGCACCCAACCATGGCTTTCTGCCTCAGTCTCCCTCTGTCTCTTTCTTTGTGTCTCTAAGGTTTTGTCTACATCTTTGCCTCTATGTGGTGAGGGCAGTAGTCTGTCCTTCCCTTCCCTTCCTCCATCCCTCTCTCCCTGCTTTCCAGCTTCCCTCCAGGCCTCCATTTTTAGGGGTGTAGTCTAGGCTCACAGATCACTGAGCCACCCTCAGTGTGGTAGCAAATGGCCAAAAGATGGTTTGCGTGTTTCTCTGCTGCTATGGCCCTGAAGGTTTTACCATGAAGTGGCTCATCTGTTGGGAAGGTGCCTCTCCGTGGTTATCTGCGCTGGGCTGTTTCTGCACTCGAAGGTGGTACAGCCTGTGCCCGCTGGGGTAGCCTTGGAGAAGCTGGGCTCACCTCCCCACCACAGTGAAGAGGATGGGCCTGGTTGTATACAAATTAATCCAAGCTAATTTGGTGGGACCTGGCAGGAGGGGGAGGAGAGGCAGGAAGAAAATGACAGAAAGGAGAGGGAGAGAGGGAGGGAGAGACAGAAACAGAAACAAAGATGGGAGGGAGAAAAAGAGGAAAGGAAGGAGGGAGAGGAAGAAGGAGAGAGAGGGAGGGAGAGAGACAGAGAGAAACAGAGAGAGACACACAAAGAAAGGAGAAAGAGATAGAGAAAAAGAGAGAGAGGAAAAAGGGAGGGAAGGAGGAAGGGAGGAAGGGAAGGAGACATGTGTGTTAATATAGGAGGGGAGGTAGGGAATTATGGAAGGGAGGCTCTAGAGGCTCAAGTTCTCATCCAGGCCTTTGCATTTCTAAGCCAGCTGTAGTTTTTAAGAGGTAGAAGTGAAGAGGAGGCATAAATACCAGAGGTGGAGGACAGCTGTCCAAAGGCCAAAATGCTGAAGCATCATGCAAGGCCACATTGTCTGGACCCTGGGTGTAGAAAGCCTGGAAAGGAAGGCCTGGGCCACGTGGCAAAGGGCCTTAAGTACCAGGGAAGAATTTCCATTTGATTCTAAAGACAATCTGGAGCCACCGGACCTTCTTGAGCAAGGGAGTGACTTAAGTCAAGAATATTTCTCAGGAAGCCATAGAGAGAAAGGAGAGATAGTCAGAAGGGGCCAGTTAGGAAACTCCCTCAGTAATGCAGGTGAGAGGAATTGAGGGTTTGACCTCGGTGAGGTGGAGCAAATTTGGGATTTGCTGTGGACGAAGAAAGGATGAGTTGGTAAATGACTGAATAGGTATGGATAATGTGATGAGTCCAGGATGCACCGGGGCCAAACAAAGGGCCATCTGGAGCTGCCTTTGTGACAGAGGAAAGGGCGAGTCTGGGTAGAGGGGCCGGCTCCTCTGAGGAGCATCACGACGGCACTCTGGCACCAGGGAGGGGCTCCTCTTATCTTATAGCACTTTTCCTTCATGCAGAGTTAGACACACAGTAGGCACTTAATAAATGCCTGACTGGCTCTCTGGTTGCCTGTACTAAATCATAAGCTTTATATGAATATTACACATTCTTATTGTGAGATTATTTTGTGAATGCACTAGGCTGGGGTTCCAACAAACTGGAGAAACATTTTTCAAAGCTTCTACCTGAGGAAGAGCTTTACAACTATAAATACAAACAATAACATTTATTAAACACCTACGGGATGCAGCCGCTGCTAGGACAGAAGAGCAAAGTTTCCATCATCCGTGGGTCCTGCCTTCCCATGAACTCCCGCTCCCTAAAGCAGGGATTCTAATACCAGTATTGCCTCCTCCCCGACAGGGGGGGAGCCTCTGGGAGCCCCACAGACTTGGGGATATAGAGGGGGGCCTTGTCACCAATGTTGACTTGATGGAGCAGAGAGGGGTCTGAAGTCGGAAGGCTTTTCCCTTCGTCTAGGGGAGCCAGGCTCCTCTCCCTCCCCCCGGAGGCAGGAGGTTGGTACCCGGGCACTGTCACGTGGTGCCGGCTGGTCAGGGGCCAAGGGAGAAAATGCAAACACATTATCCACTCCAGCAAATGCAATCTGCTCCCAAGGGCCGACAATTAGGCAGCCGGCCCACTGGGCCTCGCACTTGACTTAGGAAAATGATCACTCAGCAGCTGAGGCCGAGAGAGAGGAGGGCTCGGCTGGCAGCCCCCGCCACTCCGCTCGTACCCAACCCACACTCCCGGTCCCCAGCCTGGGAGCCTCAGGCCTCCCGGATCACTGGGACAGGGGTTTCCTCGGGCTGGGAAACGCCTCCCTGGCTTTTGATCTAGGGATTTCAAGTGTCATCTGCTCTAAAGAGCCACCCCCTGTTGGAGAGCTGAAGAAACTGAGGTTCAAGGAGGTCCCATGACTTGCTCAAGACAACATCAGAAATAAATGACAGAATGGGGACTTGAACCCAGGTTCTCTGGCATCAGACCCGGCCCTCTTGTCCACTGCATTGCAGCCTGGCCCAAGACTTGGCTAGGGATGCTATGAGCAATATGAGCAGTAATAGAATGACAGCTCGGGGGTTGGAAGGATCCCTTAGGGCTCATCTACAAGCCTGGAGAGACCAGGAAGCTAGCTACAAATCCCGGGTCCACTTAGCAGCTCCTGTGTGACCTGCTTCTTATTCTATTAAATGCGGCCATAAAGCCTGTCACTCCCTGGGCTGCTGCGAAGATTCATCAACGTTTTGTAAACTGTTGAGCATCTCATGGGCACCATTCAGTAGAGCAAGACAATGAGCATTTATTAAGTGCCTATTATTTACAGGGTCTTCCTTGTGTAATTCAATGCTAGAGATGCAGAGATAAAAAGAGAACTGACAGAGGCCTTGGATTCAGGAGCCTGTGATTGCATCAATGTTAGAAAAAGGCCAGGGAGGCATTATGGGAGAGGGCTTCGGAAGTCTGTGAGAGGCTGCGTGGGGGTCACAGGTTAAGTCAAGGACTCAACAAGTTCGTGGTCCGTGGAGTCTTCTTCCTGACTTCTGGGGCCTTCTCTTGAAAGCCAGTCACACAACTCGGGGCTGCATGGATTGCCACCGGCAAAGACTCCCCAGCCCTCTAGTCAGCATCAGATTGGTCCTGGGCCTCTCCGGGGACTGAAGATGCAAACTCAGGCCATCCAAGGACTCTGCTCTTATAACTGGATCAGGAGGTCCTGCCAGAGTCTAGCTCTGGTCTGGGGGGAGGGGGCGCATAGGCAGGAAGGAAGAGCCAGGGTCCTCGGTCTACTGGAGTTGGGCCCAGAAGGAAGGGCTAGAGGGGCAGGTCAGGAACAGCTGGGAGGAGCCGGCAGCCTTGGGGACCGACTCTGTTTTCAGCAAAACGCAGAGTATTAAATGGGGGAGGGGTGGGGAGTCAGACCCAGCCAGGGCCTAGGGGGAAGGGCTGCCCCCCTCCCCTTTCGATTCTCACCAGCACATGTGGCCTGGCTCTTCCCCTTCCTCCTTCTCCTTGAAAGGGGTCTGGATCATTTGGAAACCATTTGGCCCCATATGGATCGTTTTTGAGGTAATACTTGGTAATTCACTCTGTTTCCCACTTGTTTTTTTTTTTTATTGAAAAGGCTGATTCTGTGTGTGTGTCCTGGGGAGGGGGGGGTAGGTTAAGGGGGCTGGAAGAGATTGTGAGAGAGGCAGAGACACAGCTCCTGGGAGACAGAAATGGAGAGAGATTATGAGAGACAAAGCTGAGGGAAACCAAGGTAGCAAAAAAGATGGAAGCGTGTGTGTGTGTGTGTGTGTGTGTGTGTGTGTGTGTGTGTGTGTGATAGAGGGAGAGACAGAGAGAGACAGAGAGAGACAGAGAGACAGAGAGAAGAGAGAGAGAGAAAAAAGAGAGACAGACAGATAGAGACAGAGAGACAGAGACAGAAAGACATACAGAGACAGAAACAGAGAGACAGAAACAAGCAGAGAGACATACAGAGACAGAAACAAGCAGAGAGACATACAGAGACAGAGACAGAGAGACAGAAACAGGCAGAGAGACATACAGAGACAGAGACAGAGAGATAGAAACAGGCAGAGAAATAGACAGAGACAGAGAATACACATAGAGAAAAAACAAGAGAGAGAAACGGAGAGGAGCCAGAGACAGACAGTAAGGGACTGGGAAAAGGAATAGAGACATTGAGGGACAGAGAGATAGTGAGGAGATTGGGAGAAGCATTAGCCCCTGTATTACATGAGGGCAGATAGGATCTTCAAAGCAAACCTTGAATGTCTTCCCGCTCTGGGCACAATAGGCTGTACACAGTAGGTGCTTAATGAAAGATGTGAATGAATCAGTGTGAAGCCAGCTTCCCTCCTCTGCTTCTTTCTCCAGCTGTCACGCTGTCTGCCACCCGAGGTAAGTAAAGGCTGGAGAAGGAAAAAATCTCCCAGAATGCCTGCAGCGAGTCCAGGGCAGGGCGGGAGCCCTTTCCTCACGCCCATTCCCAGGAGCACCGAGTCAGACGGCCCACGACAATCTATGCAGCCCCATCTCTTTGCCATGTGATTGGACAATCAGGCCTTCCCTCAGGCTCATCTGGTCAGTGGGCCCAGGAACGCTCCCTACCTCCCAGGTCGGGTGGAAGAAGGCTTAAATCCTTCTGAAGCTCAGAGATTAGGCCAGCTGTTCTCTCAAACTCTGGGCTTCTTGGGTTTGAGGGAGTTAATGAGTGGGGGATGGCGGGGGCAGAGACTGGGGAGTGACAGAGAGGCAGACAGAAACAGGGGAGAGGAGAGAGACACAGAGAGAGACAGAGACAGAGAAAGACAGAGACAGAGACAGAGAGAGACAGAGACAGAGAGAGACAGAGAGACAGAGACAGAGAAAGAGACAGAGAGACAGAGAGAGAGTGAGAGAGAGAGAGAGAGAGAGAGAGAGAGAGGAGAGAGAGAGAGACAGAGAGAGAGACAGAGACAGAGAGACACAGAGAGAGAAACAGAGAGACAGAGAGAGAGAGAGAGAGAGAGAGAGAGAGAGAGACAGACAGAAACAGAGAGAGAGACAGAAAGACAGAGACAGAGAGACAGAGACAGAGAGATAGAGATAGAGAGAGAGAGAGAGAGAGAGAGAGAGACAGAGAGAGAGACAGAGAGAGAGAGAGAGAGAGAGAGAGAGAGAGAGACAGAGACAGAGAGACAGAGAGAGAGAAACAGAGAGACAAAGAGAGAGAGAGAGAGAGAGAGAGAGACAGAGAGAGAGAGAGAGAGACAGAGACAGAGACAGAAACAGAGAGAGAGACAGAAAGACAGAGACAGAGAGACAGAGAGAGTGTGAAAGAGAGAGAGAGAGAGAGAGAGAGAGAAGAGAGAGAGAGAGAGAGAGAGAGAGAGAGAGACAGGGAGAGGAGAGACACAAAGAGATAGAGACAGAGAGAGAGGAGACAGAGAGAGCCATAGAAAGCAGAGACAGAGAGACAGAGGCAGAAAGACACAGAGACAGCGACAGAAACAGAAAGATAGAAACAAGAGACACACAGCGAGAGAAACAGAGAGCCAGAGACAAAGAGAGACAGCGACAGCGTCAGAGACGCAGGACAGACCAAAGCTTGCGTCCTGCGAGCCGAATCTCCGGGAGCCAGGACCAGGCCAGGATGAGGTCTCACAATGATCGCAGCTTCTAAGCGCTGAGAACCAAGCAGGCGCATAATAAAAGCCCGGCTCTCCTGGCAGGGGGCACTCCACCGCCCTAATGGCCCCAAGTCATCAGAGAGCGGGGGCTATTAATGGCCTGAAGTTCAGGAGTGAAATACAGCGACCCAAAGATGCTGCTCTTGGGGAGGGGACGGCCCCCAGCGGGAGTATCCGGGGCCCAGGCTTCAGGGCGGGGCACATGTTAACAAGCACTTTGTAAATTGGAGACCGCTTTATAAACTGCAAAGCTCCTTAACCGCTGGAAAGCCATTTGTAGACTGTAAAGTGCTCGTGAAGGGTGAAACCCCTTGTAAACTGCAGAGAGCTTTCCAAGCCATAAATCCTTTTTACCAACTATAAACCCTTTGGCAACTCGAAAGAGCTTCGTACACGATAAAGTTCCGGGTCCCCAAAGAGGTTACTATTGTTATGTTGTCCCTCCCGTACCTACAGAGCCATCCGAGCCCCTTCAGCGGGCCGCGGGGACCACAGACAGGCCTTTATTCCTAGCCCTTCTCCACCATCCCTCTTCATCCTCCCAGCCCTCGGCCGTTCCTCTGCCCACAGGGGCCTGACTGAGGCACTCGGGGCGTACATTTCTTTGGCTCTTGGCATCCCCGGTGACCATTCTTTGCCCCACTGAGGCGGGAAACCAGAGGGGAGAAGTCTTCTGGGGTTACAGACAGAGATACTTCTCCACTAAATTGCAGGCAGACCCCCCCAGTCCTGAGCCCTCCTGCTCAGCTACGGCGCAGGAGAGGCTGGCCTGGGCTTCTGCCCTCGGGGGGCTCTCAGAATCACCCCAGACGTGAGAATTGCTTATTAGCCGAGCTCCCATTCCTCGTGGGCTCCATGATTCACAAGAGGATAGATGTAGAGCTGAAAGGGACCTTAGAGCCCATCCCCCCTTTTTACACATAGGGAAACTGAGTCCCAGGGAGCTAAAATGTCTTGGACACGGAGTAAATGTCTGATTTGGACCTTGAAATTGAGGCACGGTTTTGTCTTTCTGAGCCCAATCTAGCGCTCTGTCCCAGAGGGCCGCCTTCCTTCCCTGCTCCGCCGCTTCTATCATCCCACAAACCTTGATGGGCCCGAGTCTCAATGTAACCAGTTTGCTGCTGAGAAACTGAGTCTCAGAGAGATTGGGCCGAGTTTTTAAGGTCACACAGCAGTCCAACGGGGCAGCAGCGATGAAACTAAGCGGGAGGAAGAGCCAAGCGAGACCTGGGAGTGCGGGCTGCCAGTTCTCCTGTTCCAGATGGGGAAGGGGGGGGGGGAAGAGCTCCTCATTCACTGCCCTCCAGCCACGCAAGGGATCCCGGGAGAGCTCCGGGCTGGGTCAGCTACACGCTTTCTGGAGACCTGACTAAGCCAGTGATTAGCTGTGTGACCTAAAGCAGGTCCCTTTGCCTCTCTGAGCTGGGCTCCTGTGTGCGGTGAGGAGATCCAACTAGGCGATACCAGACTATGCTGTAAATAAAAGACAACCCTACGCCCCTAACTCCCACCCCGTCTCTGATCCTCAGTTTCTTCATCTGTAAAGTGGGAACAAGCACCCTTGAGCTTCCTTCCTCGAAGGGTTGTTGCACTGAAGGACTCCAGAAGGGGAGAGTGCCGTAGCCACGGGGTCACTGCTGTTATTTGGAGTCCTGCACGGGCGGCCACTCCTCCCTCGGTTCCTCCCACCTTCCAGCCGGGCTCCCTCCTCCCCACACCTTCTTTGTCCCTAGTCTGTCAGCAGCTAGGAGTCTTGCTCAGCAATAGTGACATCTGCTGGCGCGGGGCTGGAAGTGCTTGGGGAAAGGGTGGGGCTGAGTCAGGGGAAAGGGGTTGGCGGCTGGGGAAAAGAGGGGATGATTAACATTCAAGGACTCCGGAGCTGAGAGGAAGCTCCTTTGGGCTTCCCCCATTTTGAACAAATGGGGAAACTGAGGCTGAGAGGGGGTAGGGACTTGCCCAAGTTCATTCTTCTAATGTGATTTCTCTCTGTCTCTGTCTCTGTCTTGCTCTGTTTCTGTCTCTCTCTCTGGTTCTTTCTCTGGCTCTCTCTCTCTCTCTCTCTCTCTCTCTCTCTCTCTCTCTCTCTCTCTCTCTCTCTCTCTCTCTCTCTCTCTCTCTCCCCCCCTCTCTCTCTCGCTGTCTCTCTCTTCTCTCTGTTTCTCTCTGTGTGTCTCTCTCTGTCTCTGTCTCTGTCTCTCTCTCTGTCTGTCTCTCTCTGTCTCTCTCTTCTCTCTCTCTTCTCTCTGTCTCTCTCTGTGTGTCTCTCTCTGTCTCTGTCTCTCTGTCTCTCTGTCTCTGTCTGTCTCTGTCTCTCTCTCTGTCTCTCTCTCTCTGTGTCTCTCTCTGTGTCTCTCTTTTTTCTCTCTCTCTCTCTCTCTGTCTCTCTCTCTCTCTCTCTCTCTCTCTGTCTGTCTCTCTCTGTGTCTCTCTTTTTTCTCTCTCTCTCTTCTCTCTGTCTCTCTCTGTGTCTCTCTCTCTCTCTCTGTGTCTCTCTTTTTTCTCTCTCTCTCTCTCTCTGTCTCTCTCTGTCTCTCTCTGTCTCTCTCTCTCTCTCTCTCTCTCTTCTCTCTCTCTCTCAGATTCAGCTTTCCTTCCAGTGCACACAATGAGGCAGCTGGATAAAATGACCACAGGGTCACTGTGGCCTGGCAGTACAGGTCAGACCCCTGTGTGCCAGTGTCCAAAAGGCCGCCCAGGCTCAGAATCTGGCCCATTCAAGTTGAGCCGGGTCTGCAGGAGAATCTCTTCTTCCTCATGGAGCATGAGGGGCCACCTCCTTCTGCCTGAGGGCCTCCAGGATGGGGAGCCCTCTTCCCCTCCCCCAAATGCTTCCCTCCTTCCAAAGCTCTTCCCAACCTCAAGCCTCCATCTGCTGCTGGTGTTCCTGAGCCTCTTCTCTGCAGTTGGGGAGAAAGGCAGATCCCTCTTTTGGAGACCAGCCCTTTGGATACCAAGCCCCGCTGTCTTGTCCTGATCCCCCCCCCCCCCGCCCCGCCCCGCCCCTAACCCTTTGCCCAGCTCCCAGGCTTCTCTGGGCTAGCATCAATTTCTCAGATTGAAAAGACGTGAACCCATTTCATCCAAGCCCTTTACTTTACATAGAAGCAAAGGGAGGACTAGAGCATCTAAGTGACTTATTGAAGGTCACACAACCCAAAGAACCACAGAGTTGGAGCTAGAGCTTCAGAATCCTAAGCCGTCGGCTGGTCCTAGTAGCCAGTGTCCCAACCAGTCAGGAGGCCCACCTCCGCCTGCCCCCCACCTCCGCTAAACACGAGCTCCCATCCGTCATCCGCATTTGAGCAGGGCTGGGCTGAGGGGGTTACCACCACCGAGAATGCCTTCCCAAAGTTCCTGCCCCATTCCCCCGCTCTCTGGGGGAGGGGGGCAGAAGTTTGTGAGGTTTACGCAAGGTCCTCGGGTCCTCACTCGGGGCCTCTCCACAAGCCAGGCCCCCGCTGCTCCGGCCCGAACATCTCTGTCTATTAAATATGCCAGGCCATGTTTGCCAACAGTCTGACCTTCCCAGGCATTGGTGGTGGCTGGGAGAAGATGGAAATTGCTCTGACCACCTGAGAAAAGGGGGCCCCGGGAGATGGGAAGTTCAGCTGCTTCAATGTGCAGGCCCCTAATCCCGGGCCCCCAGAGTCCTGCCTGATGCTCAAGGCCCGTGGCCAGGCGGCAGGGCCCGCTCGGCCAAAGAGAAAACGATTTCACCGCTCGTCCTGTCCCTAGAGCTGTGGGCACGTCAATGCAGACCGACACAGGGTCAGAGGGGCACACAATCTCACTTCCCCCCCCCACACACACACATGCACACACACACGCAATCACACACACAATCACACACAACCACAATCACACAAATCACACACACAATCACACTCAGCAGCCTCGGAATTCACACATGTTCCTATTTTCTCCTGGGTCCAGTCTACACATACACTAGCATACGTTCTCATGTACGTTCTGCCACAATAAATGTGCCTAACTCATATCCACACTGCCCCTCAGTGTGCTTGCACACACACTCTCACAAACATCACACACATACATCATATAACATACAAACTGCCCCTCAGTGTGCTTGCACACACACACACACACACACACATACACACACACACATAAAGATCACACACTCACAAACATCATACATACATTTCCACAAACATCACATACATTCATACAATCTTACAAACATCACACACACACACACACACACACACACACACACACTCAGACATAGAGTTCTGGGGAAAATGCACTGAAATCAGTCAGAAAAACTGCTTCCTTGATGAATGACCTTAACTCTTCTCCTTGCAGGGCCTCAGTTTCCTCCTCCATAAAAAGAGGGGGTTGCACTTTGTGAATGGAACAATGGAAAGGTCACTGAGCCTGTAGTCAGAGCATGTCAGCCCAAATCCTGCCTGTGAGATCCTAGGCAAGCCCCTTAATTTTCCTGAGCCTCAGTTTCCTCACCAGATAGCCTGTGGTCCCCCCCCCCAGCACTGAGTCTATGATGCCTGGAGTTCTCTTCCCCTTGGAAGCACGGCACCTACTTCAGCTGCCTGGAGACGAGCAGCAGAGTCATAGGAGGGTGTTGGTTTGATGCGGGTGCTTTAATTCTGGCTCTGACAATCATACCTGCGTGACTTTGGACCACTCAAAATTTCTCTGGGCCCTTGTTGCTCCATCTATACAATAAACCCATAAAGTGCCGTAATGTATTGTGTGTGAGACTTAGAGTCAGGAAGACCCGAGCTCAAATATGGCCTCAGATACTACTATATGACCTCGAACTAGTCACTTCACCCCTTTTGCCTCGGTTTCCCATAATAAATAGATTGAAGAAGGAAATGGCAAACTTCTCCTGTATTTGCCAAGAAAAGCCTAAATAAGGTCACAAAAAGTAGGACACGACTTAAAAACCAACCGAACAACAAAAATCACAAAAACAAAACAAAAACATTTACTGACTAAATAATTTCTAAGCTCCCTTTGAGCCTACGAATTGGGTTGAGATGCCTTCATGGAAAGGCTCTCTCCGTTCATCCCCGCCACAATTCTCTCACTACTTCCTATCCAAATGGATCTTTCAATAGCGCCCATACTCTCCTCCTCCTAAAGATAACTGTGCTTAAAAAACAGATAAATCTACAACTTCTTTCCTGATGGTCCCTAACCTGGACCTGACACCATCTGTGGTTTTAGACCTGAGTGTATGAATAAGAAAAAGAGCAAGAGGACCAGGACCAGCCATCATGGCTGAGCAAAGCAGAGTCAGGCAGCTCGTGGCAGAGCAGAACGGAGTTGAGAAGCTCTGGGAAGTCTGGCTCAGGAGGCAGCTCTCCCTTTGTCAGTGTCTTGGTTTCCTGTGTCTTCTTCATCGGTATATACCATGAAAACGACCCATTCTTGGTCACAGAAAGCACCAAAGGGCAGAGCAGGGATGGCTCTGTGTTATCAGATAACACCTTGTGTCCTTGACAACACTGAGCCTGGCCTTGATAGACAGAGGCATGAGGACATGGATATAAAAGTCCTGTGGCCTAGTGGGGAGACTGGGGTTGTCTCAATGGATGGGTCTTCCTGACTTCAGGCCCAGCCCTCTGTGCATTATGGTGCCATCCGGCTGCTCCTACTCCAAGGTCACAGGGATACTAAGAGTCAGAGCTAGGATTTGAACTCAAGTCATGGAATCATCAATTGAAAATGGAAGGGAACTTAGAAGTTGTCTAATTTCAAATCCAGTGCTCTGCTTTGTACCATGTTGTCTCCCTTATCCCAATCACTCAACATTTATTTATTTTTTATTTTTTTCATTCAACATTCATTAAGCACCTACTGTATTCAGTCACAGATCCATGTTCTACCTCCCACATGAAGCTGATACTAATTCTCCCACTTGCTGGGGCTCTCCCTGGAAATTACTTGTATCAACTTTGTATACATGGAATATGTTTTGTAATGTATGTAATGTAATTGCTTATGTATACATTGGCTCCCCAGTAGAACAGAAGCTTGCTGAGGGCAAGGGCTCTGTCTTTGCATTGCCAGCACCCAGCCCAGGGGAGTAAAGAGCATAATAAATGTTCACTGGCTAAAGATAATTGCAGTTAAGAAAAGCAGATGAGAACTTCTGGACCTTTAGTCACGGGCCTGGACCCACCATCACCCATGGGAAAGACACAAAGCGCCTGCCTCCCCAGAGCTCATGTTAACAGGACCTTCTGGACATCCCCTCTCCACGTGCCGCCCGCCCCAGGCCCACCTACTCTGCGACCGCTGAAGGCCAGGTCCCTGGCTCTGGGTATCTAATATACAACCAGCCCAAAAGAAACTAGTTCAAGGTCAAACGTCAGCATAAATGGGAAACGAAGCCATGTGATCTGGCAGCTTGTCCTGAGTGACAGCCAGTCCCTGGTCCTAGACCGCCTCAGCCTGGGCCCCCAGCCTCCGGGGGCCGCCAAGCAAACAGAGCCGGGCCTTCACGGCGCACACTCTGCAAACCAACGACAGGATCGGCGGAGAGCTTGTGTCTCAGCCCTCCCGCCCCCCAAAAGCTGAACTTTACAAGCGTTGGGCTCTGGGTAGAATGAACAATTTCCCATAAGAGATGGCATCATGGGCTGAAAGGCAAATTAGCCTTGGCATTCAGAGCAAGCCTGCCAAGCCTGGGAAGGGGAATCAAGGATCTGTTCTTTTCTGACCTGATCTGGGATTCTTTCTGAGTGATCCAGAACTTAGGGAAACCGGAGCCCCAGGGGCTGATCATTCTGAGCTCTTTTTCCATTTCGAAGCCTCTGTTTCCTCATTTATAAAATGGAGAGGTGAGGTGGGAAGATTGGACAGGCCAGAGGTCTTTCTGGGATTCCAAAGGAGAGCGGGAGCCTGCTCATTAGCCGTATGACCTTGTAAAAGAGGGAGGAAATCCCTTCCCATCTCGGCTCATTCTTTCATCCTCAAAATGGAATTATCTGAATGCCCTTCTTCCCAAGACAGTCATAAAGTTAAATACCCCTTGTTAGATCTTAATCAAGGGAGCTGTTATTGTATATTGGTCAGTCAATGAGCATTTACTATGCTCTTTATACCCTTTAGTTGGGTGCGCTGGCAATGCAAAGACAGAGCCCTTGCCCTCAGCAAGCTTCTATTCTTTCTCCTGGGGAGACAATGTATAGATAAGCAATTACATTACATTCAAATACGTTACAAAATATATTCCATAGATACAAAGTGGATACAAGCAATTTCCAGGGAGAGCCCCAGCAAGTGGAGGATTCGGATCCGCTCTGTGTGGGAGGTGAAACAGGAGCTGATCTGGAAGAAAGTCCGAGATTGTAGTGGGGAGAGCTGAGGAGGAAGAGCATTTCAGACATAAAGGACTTCCTGGCCAAAGACAGAACCAGGTCAAGAAATGCAGTTGGAGGGGGAGGGAGCGGAGGGACCACGAGCAGGCAATTTGGTTAAAACTGGTGCATGATGCAGTGATTTGTCAGGAGGTTGGAAAGCTAGGAAGGGTCCAGGTCAAAGGGAGAAGCTGTCAGTGTCATCAATCCTGGAAGCAATAGGAAACCCATGGAGTTTCCTGAGCAGGGGGGTGGGACCTGGTCTTAGAAGTGATTTAGGAAGGCGGCTTTCATGGCTTGGTGGAGAAAGGACTCATGAGGGGAGAGGCTGGTTGCTAGGGAACTGAAAGGTGCTGGGGATTAGACCGGGATAGTGCCCATGTGGAGCAAGAGGAGGGGGCAACAAGACTTAGCAACTGGATGAGAAGAGTGAGCAGGGAGGAAGAGCGGGGAAGGGCAGTGGGGCCCTTGAGAGAAATAAGGAGTGCGAATTACTTCAGCAATGAGGTGATTCAAACCAGTCCCACTTTTCAGTGATGGAGAGAGCCATTTACACCCAGAGAGAGGCCCGTGGGAGCTGCGTGTAGATCACAACAGCATTCTCACTCTCTCTGTTGCATTGTGTTTTCTTTCTCAGTTTTTCTTTTTCTTCCATCTTGTTCTGATTTTTCTTGTGCAGCAAGATAATTGTGTGTGTGTGTGTATATATATACATATATGTATATATATATACATATACATATACCATATTTAATATATACTTTAACATATTTAACATGTACAGGATTACAAGCCATCTTGGGGAGGGATGGGGGGAAGGAGGGAATAATTTGGAACACAAGATGTTCCATGCATATGTTTTGTCAATAAAAAAGCTTTAATAATAATTTAAAAAATGGGAAGGAAAAGATCTTTGGAGGGAAGAGATGAAGTTTGGTTTGGGACAGAGTTTGAGATGCCTAAAATACAGCCAGTTGGGATTGTCCAATGAGTAATCAGTGACAACACACAATCGGCCTGGGAGAGGTGGGTCCTGCATCTCAGTGACAGAGTCTCGGTTTTGCCCCAGGCTTAGGCCTCTAGATTCTCTTGGTGTCCAGACAATTGAGGCCGAGGGTTTCTCTCCCAGCCTCAGGTTGGCCCTCTTGGGCGCTTCTGGCCCAACTAGTACAATGAGAAGATACCACGCAGCCCCTCACATCTGGATTTCTTTCCTATATCTGACCCTCTCTTGTTGCGTGATTCTGGGACAGACAGTTAACCTGAGCCTTAGTTCTCTCATCTCTTCTTTAAGGATGTTACATTGTCTGATATCTAAGGCTCCTTCCAGCTTTATATCTGTGAACTTATGATCGCCACTGTCTCTTAGGGTTAAGAGTTAGGAAGATAAATGTACTAAGAAGATCGAGCAATTGGGCAGCAGGTAAAGTGTGCAAAGGATGGGCCAGGAAGACTGGAGGGAAAAGACAAATCTCTGCTAAGCAGCTACAAGTCCCTCCCCTCAGCCTCAGTTTCCTCCTCTGTGAAAGGAAGGGGATATGCTACCTGACTTTTCTCTGGCGGTCTCGGCCTCGCGTCCTCGTGGTTCTGGGATGGCTCTGACACAACAAGGCGGGAGGGGAGAGGGGGATGCCAGTCTCCTCCCCCACTGACCTCTGGCAGGCCAGAGCTGCAAAGGCATCTGGAGCTGGGGAGAATGTGTGTGCAGAGCCTGGCTCAGCTGGCCGGGAGCCCTGGAGATGCAGGAAATAGGAGCACACTTCACATTCCTGAGGATGTGAGATAGGCAGGAGCTCCCCAAACAAACAGAGCCCGGCCAGCCTGGGCTGGGACCCCCAGGGGCTCCCCAAGGACGGCTTAGGTTTCACAGCTCGCCAGCTCCGAAGGGGCGGCCCAGGCTCTGGGGTGGCCCATTTGACAGTTCAAAGATGATATTTGGAATTTAGGGTCAAAAGTCAGTCAAGAAGTCATTTTCCAGCCCTTTCAGCTGGGAGAAATTTGCTGAAGCCAATCGCTTCCCTCTCCCAGTCCTCCCCAGGCTGGCAGGGCCTCCCCCACCCCTCGGCCTGAGGAGCTCTTCCCGTCCTTCAAGAACCAGCTTCAGTCTGGCCTCCTCCACGAAGCCCTCCCTGACCACCCAGGGCCCCCCATGAGCTCCCATCTTTGTCTTGGGCCGGTCCTGACCACCTGGACCCCAGCTCTGTCCTGATCAGTCTGGGGGCCAAGGTTGTCTTTTTCTTCCCTCTGGAATCATAGATTTGCAAGAAGGCTCTTAACACAAAGAATAAGGAAGGGAGGTGATAAGAGAGACTTCTGGATGGCAGAGCTGGGAGGGGCCTAAAAACAGGGAATGTCAGGGCTGGGAGGATTCTGAGAACATATGTCAGGGCTGGGAGAGCCTTAGAAAAGGGACTATGTCAGAGCTGGAAGGAGAACAGGGAATGTCAGGTTGGGAAAGAGGTTAGAATAGGGGATGGCAGAGCTGGGGTGGGGCTCAGAGATAGAATTCCAGCTCAGTCCACACCTGACCAAGAACCGGACAAATTAGTTCTCCTTCAGCCTTTGCTTGAAGACCTGAAGCACAGGGGAACCTGTTCCAGCCCCAGCCGGCTCCTTCTCCTCCAGTTTCAGCAAGCTGTGGAACCTAAGACTGCATGTTCTTCATGCCCCTTCCTCACTTCTCAGATGGCAAAGGGCCCGGGCCCTTCCCCACGCTGCTCACTCTCATCTGGACACTCACCAGTTTCTCAATGTCCTTCTTAGGAGGACCTGGAACTGTCCCCATTACTTCAGATCTGGTCTGGGCAGTGTCGAGAATGGTAAAACAATTATTGCCTCATTAACAAAACCCATGTTCGAGGCTACCCAAGCAGTAAATAATTGAGTCACAACAAGAGCAACGACAACCCCCAGGTCCTTTGGCTTGCACTTTCAATTCCCTGTGTCCCTGCCCTCGAGAGGCAGTGTGGGTTAGGAAAAAGAAATGAGAATGGGCTGTCTTAATGGTGGGGAGGGAAGGGGGCGGGGTTCCTGGCGGCAGAGCAGCTAATGACAACTGTTGGGCACAACATGTGCGGGAGAGGGGGTGGAACGGGGAGGGGCTCTGGAGAAAGGGTTCCTGTGCAGGCTGGGGTGGGATTCGACGAGCTCTGAGGCCTATTTAATAATTTGACAGAGTTCCAGGATCGAGCCATTTATTAATTAGCCACATAATTAAAACGAGTCCCTTCCCCCCTTTAACCTCAGCTTCCTCCTGAAGGGGAGACATGAAGACAGAGAAAGGGAAGGAGCATTTATATCACACCTACTATGTGCCAGGCACTGTGTGCGCTAAGTACTTTACAACTACCATCTCATTGGATCCTCACAACACTCCTGGGAGGGAGATACTGTTATTATGCCCATTTGAAGAAACTGAGACAAATTGAGAGACAAACTGAGAGAAAAATTAAATGACTCACTTAGGATCCACCCAGAAAATATCAAAGGCTGGATGTGAACTCGGGTTTTCCTGACTTCATGCCCAATATTGTATCCACTGGAAAAATGCCCCCTTCAGAATGATCCTAGAATCTAAATTTTAATCTCAAAGGGCTCCCAGAGCTCATTTAGCCCAGTTCCTTCATTTTACAACCATTATCATCATTATTCCTCATCCTCCTCTTCCTCCTCCTCTTTCTTCTTCTTCTTCTTCTTCTTCTTCTTCTTCTTCTTCTTCTTCTTCTTCTTCTTCTTCTTCTTCGTCCTTCTTCTTCTTCTTCTTCTTCTTCTCTTCTTCTTCTCTCTTCTTCTTCTCTCTTCTTCTTCTTCTTCTTCTTCTTCCTTCTTCTTCTTCTTCTTCTCTTCTTCTTCTTCTTCCTTCTTCTTCTTCTTCTTCTTCTTCTCTTCTTCCTTCTTCTTCTTCTTCTCTTCTTCTTCTCTTCTTCTCTTCTTCTTCTTCTTCTTCCTCTTCTTCTTTTCCTCCTCTTCTTCTTCATGTTCTCCTCCTCCTCCTCCTCATACTTCTTCTCCTCCTCCTCCTCATCTCCTCCTCCTCCTCCTCCTCCTTGTCCTCCTCCTCCTCGTTCTCCTCCTCCTCCTCCCCCTTGTCCTCCTCCTCTTTCTCCTCCTCCTCCTCATTCTCCTCCTCCTCCTCCCCCTCCTCCTCCTCCTCCTTCTTTTTCTTCTCCCAATGAGAAAATCCTTCTATCACTGATGAACCTGATGGACACATTTATGTTCTTAGAGATTTGTCTGAAGCATTGAGAAGAAAAAATACTTTCCTAAGGTCACATGGCCAACACGTGTTTGAGGCAGGATTCAAACTCAGATCTTCCCCATTCCAAAGCCAGCTCTCTACTCATGTTGTATGCCATGGTGACTCTCTGATATTATTAATGTCTGCAAAGTACTTTCCCTAGGGCAATGAGGTGAGGAGGGAGTACATTTTACACTTGAGGAAACTGAGGCTCATAGAGGAACAATGACTCGGATTCAAGGAGTGTTATAGCTGGCCAGGATCTTTTAAAAATCATTTACAGTGCTAAACTTGAAATCAGAAACACCTGGACTTGAAGTCAGCTTTACGAGCTATGTAGCTAAGTAAATAACTCTAAGTCTCAGTTTTTCTTATCTATGAAGTGGGGAGAATATTAGCATATACTTCATTGGA
Organism: Antechinus flavipes; assembly: GCF_016432865.1. Taxonomy (NCBI): domain Eukaryota; kingdom Metazoa; phylum Chordata; class Mammalia; order Dasyuromorphia; family Dasyuridae; genus Antechinus; species Antechinus flavipes. The sequence continues at coordinate 477,480,725 of NC_067401.1, read as the reverse complement.
TTCTTATGAATGAAGCTCAAAGGTGATCATGTAGGTCAACTGTTTCAGAAAGCTTAAGGTGATGAATACATGTGAGCAATAAAAATTGCTCTAAAATAAGAGACCAGATCTAGCAGGCTGAACACACTTGCCCAAGTTCACAAAGGAGGTGAGATCAAGGTCCAAGATAAAAGTCTAGTTCTCAGACTGCATGGCTTCCAAGGTCCCTTCCAGCTCTGTTGCTCTTGGCGCTGAGTCTTAAGGTCCCCTTGTTCAGTGACTCGGTATAAGCAAGGCAAAGATGGGGCAAGTCTCCCTGGAGAATGGGCGTTTCCAACTGTGGCTTTTGTGGGTGTGGATTCTGAGGAGAGAAAGTGTTTAGCCATGGCGGGAGAGAGCAGCCCAGACTCGGGGACTGGGGGCCCCACAGGCGGGGTGGCCGGGAGGAAAGCAGAGGCTGGCCCTGGGACCCCGACTGGACAGAAGTGGGGGAGCTTGGGTGGCTAGTGCCAGATGGTTCTGCTCCTAAGTCCGTTCTTCCTGGCAATCTGCAAGGCTCCCATGACAGAGGACTTGTTCTCTTTATCCCCAGAGAAAGGGGATGAAATCAGAAGTGGAGAAGGGGAAATGCTGCACAGAGACAGATTTTGGCTGAATGTAAAGCTCTTCCCACTTTACTCAAGTGGAATGGGGTGTATCCTCTCAGTATGGACCTCCCTATTAGCGGAAGTATTCAAGCAGAGGCTGGATGGCCTCTTTTCCAGGGCATATTGTAAACAGGACCCCGGCTTCCATATCCATTGGGCTCACTGGCCTTCTGTGAGCCCTGTTCCTCATCATGTCCTCTCAGAGCTCTGTTATCCCTCTACTATTCTTTCTCAGAAGCTAAGGAGGAAATGGATTGGGGTTTGGGGTAGAGTTGAACCAATGGAAGGAGACTAGTGCTTGGCAAGAGTTTGGGACAGACCAGCCTGCTTTCCTTGGAGGTTACTCACTTACCTGGGAGGTCACTCACTTGCCTGGGAAGTCACAGGGAATTTGAGCTCCTCTTCCTAGGTACCAGGTTAGCTTCTGACAGCATCTCTCACTTCCCACAATGTCCCAGACTCCTCTCCCTCTGAAGGGCCAGAAGTCAGATATCTTGAGCTCTCCAAGCTGCGCCGATTTTACAGATCTTGGAGGTGATCTGGCCAAGGCCCCATCACTGAGGGAAGGAGGGCTGAATCTGGAGTCATGGAGCCGAAGGCCAATCCTTCCCATGCCAGTAAAGTATAGAGGTTCCAAGTTACCGCCATGATGAAAACTACCATTTTCTGCTTGGCATTCAGAGCTCTTCATAACCTTCCCCACCCCACCCCGCACTTTCACGATCCTTTCCATTCTTATTTCATCCTACACCTCTCCTACACCTCTCTATGTACTCTGTAGTCCAGCGACTCTGGCCTCTTCAACGTTCTTCCAACAAGAACTCCATGTCTCCATTTTGCCCTTTCATTGGCTGTCCTCCCACCCCCACCCCTGCCCCTCCACCCTTCCCCCTCAGCCCCTCCTCGTTTCTGATACTTGATCTTCTGGCTTCTTTTAAGTCCCAGAAAAAGTCCACTTCTACTGCAAGCCTCTCCTCAGTGTCTTCATTGTTAATTATCTCCAAATTATTCCATTTCTATCATGTTTGCTTATAGTTATTTGCTTGTTTCCTTCCCTATTCCACTCTGAGTTCCTTAGGGTCAAGGACTATCTTGCCTTTTCTTTTTATATATCCCCAGTATTTAGCAGAGTGCCTGGCACATAGTAGGTGCTTTAAAATATCTCTCGACAGATTCTGCTCTTCACCAATCAGCTGGCCTCCCTTGTAACCTAGTTCCGATTAAGAGGCACATAGTAGGTGCTTTAAAAAAATCTTTTGACAGATTCCTCTGCTCTTCCCCAACCAGCTGGTCTCCCTTGTAGCCTAGTTCCCATTAAGATTTCTCCACCTGGCTGTCATGAAGACGGATTCCTCTGTGCTCCAAGACTGTCTTCAATCCCTCTTGTTTCTTCATGTCCTAAAGACCCCATGAGCCCCTCGATTCCCTGGTCCTTGACTCCCCTCCCACTTGCCTCCCCTGGTCTCTCCTGTCTTCCCGTTCCCAGGGCCCCTATTTGGTGCCCTGGACCTCAGCTGTACCCCAGTGTCCTGGCTGCTGCAAACCCCTCCCCCCATCCCTGAGCATCCGGGCCACTCTCTCCAGAGGCCCAAGGACGTCTGCATGTCCTCCGGGCTCCCCTCCTCTGGGGCTCCCTAAACCACCCCCTTCCTCCCTAGCGCCCTTTCTTTATGCCCCTGGCTCTTCTTGCCTTTGTCCTGCTTTTCCGCTCCCCCGGCCCTTCTGTGCGCACCCTGGTCCCCCTCTTCCCCCTCCCTTCTCGGTCTGCTCCCTCTCTTCCCCGTGCCTCCCCCCCCCCCCCCCCCGTCCCCTGCATCTCGAGCGCTGCTCCCCCGTTAACTCCTCTGGGCCCCTCCTCCCCATCTCTCGAGCCCCTGGGGCTCCGGGCCGGGGCCACTAACCTTGGCCTCCAGCTGCCGGTTTAACCCCGGCGGCCCCGGGGGGCTGCGGGGGCGCTGTCCAGCCCGCGGTGCTGGGCGGGGGGCGGGGGCGGGCCCGGGCACAGCGCATTTTATGCGGCCTCATGGTCCGCAAGGCCGGAGCACTTGAGCAAACGTAACCTTCAGTGGGGGCCCGGCGGGGGCCGCGGGCCCGAGCCCCTCCACGGCCGCCGCATGCCTGATGAGTTGACCGAGCATCGATCTCTCGCTAATGGGGCTATCTATATGCGGGGCCGGGCCCCGGGTCAGTGCCGCCCCGCCCCCGGCCCGGCCCCGGCCCGGCCCGCCAGCCCCCCGGCCAAATGAGAGTTTAGAAAAGTCAATATTGTTGGAAGGGGCTGCCGGGGGCGGAGGGGGATGGTGTGCAGGGGAGGAGGAGGGATGGCAGAGGGGACAGGAGAAAGGAGAGAAAGAGGGAGCCCACTGATCTGCAAGCTCCCCCGGCCCCCGCAGCCTCTGGCCTGCAGCTCTCCCGCTCTCTAAGAGCCCTCAGTTTCCCCTTCTGTCAAATGAAGCGGTTCCGTTTGTGAGCTCTAAGTCCCCATCACCATCTCTGTGTCCCCCATCGGTTTCTACATTCACCATTCGGAGAATCTTTTCTCATCTGCCATTGTCTGTTCTAAGAAACCCTCCCGACTGGCATTCTCTGTTCTAAGGGCCCTCCCACTTAGGAAATTATATGATTCTAAACTCCCTCATGGAAAAAAAATTGCAGTAAAATCTTAGAACAAGGCTTTTCTACCTTTTTGGTAAGTCTATGGACTCCATTCTTAGAATAATGCTTTTGAATGTATAAAGTAAAACACCCAGGATTACACAAGGTACTGAAATTTAGCTAGCAGATCTTTTAAAATCCAGGTTCAAGGACCTAGACTTAAATCTCCTGCCATAGAACTAGACAACAGCCCTGAGAGCTTTCGTCTAGAATGCTAAGGGGAACCCTCTGCCTATGGAAACTAGCTCATAGTCCCCATTAAAAAGTGTTGAGCTTGGGGGAAAGGGACCCCCATTTCTCTAGTACCTGGCTTTTTTTTAAACCTAGAAGTCTTTGAGAGGCGGAACATAGGTACCATTCTATCAGGCAGAAAACAAGCACCTCGCCCAGTTGATGCCAGGCTCTCAGTCAGATGCCCACTCCCAACACTGCCCATGAAGGATTGGCAGGGCTTGGACAGGCAAAGAGGAGGGAGCAGGGAAGATCTCTCAGTGAGGGGACAGAGAAGAGGGAAAAAGGGGCAAGAATGAAGTTGCTCTGGATCAAGGTCCTCCACCACAGATCTCTGTGATCCTTCTCAGCCCAAGATTCGAAAATTTCTAGCCTTAGAATGTGCATGATGTGTAGAGGAAAGTGAGGGGGGGGCTGTGAAACATGAAGACAGAGCTGGGGTGTTAGTTTGCCTGGATAATCCTTGAATTGTGCCCTTGTTCTTTGGACCTTCTGTATCTTTTATTCTTTTTGTATTCTTTTTTGTTCATGACATGAACAGGAATATCATGTTTCTGGGTTCATAAGCAAAAGGTCTGATCAGAAAAAATATTTGGGTTCACTTGCTGGTGTTTTGTGACAGGAAGAATCTCGGGATTATTTAAGAAATAAAATTTCCAAATTACTTCATGATTGCTGGCCAATTAAGTATGATAATATATTTTGTTTTACCTTAATTGATTTTGGGATAATGTATTTTAATGTAGTAAAATGTAGTAAAAACTCCTAGGAAGGCGTTCTTCTCCAAGTCTATTTTACTTCATTGTCAGAGCATTCGGCAGTAAGAAAAAAAGAAAAAAGAAAGAAAGAGAGAAAGAAAGAAAGAGAGAGAGGGGGAAAGAAAGAAAGAAAGAAAGAAAGAAAAAAGAAAGAAAGAAAGAAAGAAAGAGAAAGAAAGAAAAGAGAGAGAGAGAGAAAGAAGAAAGAGAGAGAAAGAAAGAAAGAGAAAGAAAGAAAAAAGAAAAAAGAGAAAGGAGGGATGGAGGAAAGGTAGGAAGGAAGAAAAAAGAATGAAAAAGAGAAAGAAAGAAAGAAAAAGGGAGAGAGAGCTAGATATAGATATGTGAATGCAGAGAACCATCGTGCTATAGGGGAATGACGACTGGCTTTGGAATAGGACATCCTGAATTCAGTCAGCCTCGATTCTCTCTGGAACCCTCCAATGACAAGGAACCCCCTTTAGCCCATTCCACTTTGGACCAGCTCGAATTGTTAGGCAGTTTTTCCTCATCCCAGACTACAGTGTGCCTTTCTGCAGAGCTCACTTAAGGCAGGTCGGGCTCTGCTGGCCAATCCCTTTTCCATTCCATGACGGGACCAAAGCTAGAAACCAGGGTCTCTGGCTCTCGGTCCAGGCCGCTCTCCACCACCCCACGCTGCCTCTTGACTTTCATGGCATGGAGGTTCTCAGGGAGTGAGACAGTCACATGCATAAAATCCAGACACTCCTCAGTGACCTTTCAGACAATTAATGAAAACGATGGGTACCATCCCCTCCCACACACATTCTTCCCATGGCAGGGAAAGAGCTTTGACTTTCAGGTGGGATGGAAGACATCTGCAGTGGCTCAGGCAGGGAGGGAAAGCGACTGGGAGACTCAGGGCTGAGGGCCAGGATGTGAAGACCAGCAAAGTGAGCGCACCATCTGGTGGCCATTAGAGAGATTTCAGGCAGCGCCCCTGATTCTCAGAAGGAAGATGAGATAATTGTAGAACCGAAAATTTGATCGATAAAGAATAATCTCCCAGCCAGGAAGATATGTAGATAGATGTAAATGTGGATCTGTGTATATCTACATCCATATCCTTATCTATACCTATATGTGTGTATATTTCATGTGTACATAAAATAAATGTGTATTTGTACAAATGAATGTGTGTACATATGTACAACAAATGTGTGTACCTGTGTATGTATGTACGTGTGTTTTTATATATTCATGAATATATTTAAGTATAATCTAGTGTGTGTGGATCATTTGGGGGATATATGTGCTACACACGCCATTTCTATAGGCAGCAGAGACATATACATACATGCAGAAGGCAATATAAGTATATATTTGTATGCACATATATGTGTGTGTTTTGTAGGTATGTGTTATGCATGCATGTATATCATTTTGTAGCTTATTCATCCATATTTTTCTTCAATTCATCAAATCATGTTTTTTCCTTCAGTTTTTTTTTTTCTGTGTAGATAGTCAGGTCAAACACTTTGAAGTGTTTTATATTGGACATGTTACTACACTTAAAATACATTATTCCAAAATAAATTCAGGTAAAATAAAATATATTATCATACTGAATTGCCCAGCAATCATGAAGTGAGCCTTCTTCATCTCTAAGGGCTGGGTTACCCCCGAGCTTTGTCACCCCCAAGTGTTGATTCCCCCTCTCCCTGGACTCCCCGGAAGTTTCCTCTTATCTGCTCCCAGGCATGAGGCTTATCTATCCATCCCTATGGATCTATGTGCCAGTTGAGCCCCTCCCCCATTATTTAGAAAAATCTCTCTGCCTTTGTGGTTTCTAATTGATTTTTCCCTTGGCATCTGGCATCTGGTCCCATCACTCCCTGAACCTGCCTCTGTCCATAGATACCAGCTATCTTTCTGCTTTTCAGTCAAGTGGTTTTCCCCGATCTTCATTCTTCTTGAGATTTCTTTGGTTTTTCCCTACATCCCCTGCCTCTCCTCTGGTAAATTTCCTTCTCTCAGGGTCTTCTCTAGTTCTTCTGCTACCTGTTTTCTGTCTTGTTTTCAGGATTATTAGCTATATCCTGCCTGCCGTGCCTTTGCGGTCCTCCTGGACTGCCCTGGGTCTCTCTGTAATGATCTCTCTTTTGTAGTGACCTCATCAACTTTCATAAGTTCAATTATTATGATGATCAAATTTACATATCTATCTCTGATACGGCATCACCATCTGGGAAAGAGAGAAGGGAGTAAGCATTTATTAACTTTTTCACTATTGATGGGCACGGTGCTAAGTGCTTTTATAATTATTTATCTCATTTACCTATTTACAAATATTACCCCATTTGATCTCATTTGAATCTCACAACTTTGGGATTGCCGTACCCCTTTTACAGGTGAGGAAACTGAGGAAGACAAATCAAATGATTCACCTAGAGTCACACAGTTAGAAAGTATGTTAAGCTGAAGTAGAATGCAGGTTTTCCTGGTTCCCTGATTTTAGGCCTAGCGTCCTATCATCCATACCACTTAGCTGTCTATTGGACATGTCCACTTGGCTGTTCCATAGACATCTCAAACTCATCATGTCCCATTCATTCTGAACCCATTATTTTCCTCCCAAAATGGAAACTCTCCTCCTACGGTTTCTTCCTATGTGTTTCCTGACTACACATGAAATGTTCTCAGACTGGGGAGATTCCACTAGAACCCTATTAGCCATACCACTTAGTTGTCTACTGGACATGTCCACTTGGCTGTTCCATAGACACTTCAAACTCAACATGTTCAAAATTGAACCCATTATTTTCCTCCCAAAATGGAAACTCTCCTCTCATGGTTTCTTCCTATCAGTTTCCTGACTACACAGGAAGTGTTCTCAGACCTGGGGAGATTCCACTAGAGCCCTATTATCCATACCACTTAGTTGTCTATTGGACTCGTCCACTTTGCAGCTCCCTCTACCCCCAGAATTCTGTGACTCTGTAATGACAATTTCATGATGATCAGAAAGAAGTTCTTGATTCTGATGATGAGGGAGGAGGCCATGAAGACAATGATGATTATGATGATGGAAGAGTCAGGGATGGCGAAAATGATGGGGATAAGAGGTACAGGAAGAGTAGAGTGATGGGGACAATGAAGGTGGCTATGATACTGAGGCTGAAGTCAATGAAAGTTAGTGATGGTGCTGAAGGAAATAGAGATGAGGACGTAAAGATGGGGCTGATCTTAGTGTTGGTGAGCCTGTTATTGGTATTGGGGATGATGGAGATAAAAAAGGGCATGGCGATGATGGTGGGGGAGGCCAAGATGGAAATGGCCATGATGGACTGGAGAGGGATGGCAAATGCATGTGGTGCTTGTGTCTCAGCTGAAACTCCGTCTTGAGAAAATGGGCCCATCATGCTCACTCCTCTACTCTTCTCATGGTTCCAGGCTTGAGTCTCCAGCCCTCTTCTTCATATCCCAACAATCTTCTCACTGGAACATACCTCCATCCCTCTTAGTACCTTCTCCCCCAAGGCCCACGCTTTTCAGCTTTTTTATGTATTGTTTAGCTCTTTCACTGTGTAAACGCTTTAAAGATGAGAACTCTCTCTTAGTCTCCTCCTCCCTCTCTGTTTCTCTGTCCCTCGTATATGTCTCTGTGTGCCTTGTTTCTTTCTTTATCTCTTTCTGTCACTGTTTCTTTAAATTTTTATCTCTATCTCTGTCTGTCTCTATCTCTTTGTCTCTGTCTCTTCAATAGATCTGGGATGGAAAATGCTCTGCATCTCCAGAGAGAGAACTATGGAGACTGAATATATTTTGAAGCATAATATTTTCACTTTTTTGTTTGTTTGCTTTTTCTTTTTCGTGGCCTTTTTCCTTTTGGTTTGATTTTTTCTTGTACAACATGACAAATATAGAAACATATATATAAATCTAATATATAAAAATATATAAAAGGGTTGTACATGTATAACCTGTATTATATTGCTTGCTGCCTTGGGGAGGAGGGAGGGAGAAAATTTTGGAACACAAAATCGAATGGTACAAAAATGAATGTTAAAAACTATCTTTATGTTTCTTTGGAAAAATAAAATACTATTCAGAGAAAAAAAAGATATAGCCCTCTGTCCTCTCTTCCTTTCCCAGGACACCCAGAGAGGCTATGCCTCCTTTGCATCACTCAAATGATGGTCCAAGACTCCAGCCTTGGTTGTTTGCCTCTTGTTTCAATAATGGAATTCATTACTATAGTTCTACACATTCCCAGTCTTAGCTTTGGAGGAATAAATCCTCCATCTATTAAGAATGATGGCTGGTTATAGATAGTACTGTCATTAGTTCCATTTTATAGATGAGGAAACCGAGGCAGACAGTGGCTAAGTGGCTTAGTCGTACAATTAATGTCTGGGGTTGTATTCAAACTCATCTCTAACCACTGTGCAGCCTCGCTTCTTCCATAATGTGTAGATGGCCTTATTCTACTTTTACATGATCCCTCTACTTACCTCCCAGTTACCCTGACTTGGTCTCTATTGTCAGACACTGCTTTGGTCTTTTACCCGCATCTGGGGGATAACGTCCTCCCCCGCCTTCCTGCCTTACTGATGCCCGGTGAATATGGTTTGAATCTCCACTCCAAGGACTCTTGCTGTCAGCACCTGTATTTCTTGAGATAAAATGCCTGCAAAAATGAGGACAGACATCCCCGAAGACAAAGATAAGGCCGGCAAGGTTAATTGCTAAATATTATAGAGATTTATTGTTGGATGCGGGCCAGCTGTGGTCCAAGCCTCCGTCTCCCGGCTCCTACTGCTTATAAGTTTTGCATTAACCTCTTGGATACCGTAGCACAGGCCGGGCTGCTTCTAACAGAATTCTAAAACACGTTCAGAAAGAAATGCTTAGGCGATTTGCCGGTGATATAAAAATAGAAGGGACAGATTAATGCAGCAAGAATGACAGAATCAGCGCCCAGCACATGTCAAGAGACTAGTACATCGGGCGAAATCTGATAATGTGGAATTTAACACAGGTAAATGAAAACTCTTTTATTTGGGTTCAATTTTACGAATACAATATTGGGAGGAGTATGACTAGACATATCTAAATTTGAAAACAGCAAAGATCTGAGGGTCTTAGTGGACTGCAAGTTCGATACATTCAGCAATGGGATGCAGTGGACAATTAACTATCTAATTTGAATTTAGGCTTCATTAGTAATAATCCCACCATCTGCTACAACGGTCACCCTGAATCTGTAGTATTATGCTCCCACATTTTAGGAAGGACACTGATAAGGTGAAGAAGAGGAAGGCAATGAGGGTGGTAAAGGGCTTATGTGAAATATGATTTATTTTTCTACAGTCCCTGGCACAGAGTAGACACTGCATAAATGCTTATTCCCTTCCACTTTTCCTCCTTTGTATACAGTTCATGGGAATATTAGTTGAAGGATCTACAGGTACTTAGATCTTTTGATTTAGGGGGTACATTAAGCTATCTTCCAGCAGCTGATGGATTGTCATTGTTCTTTATGGCCCCAGAGGAAAGAGTTGGGAACAATGTTGAAAATTTCAAAGAAGTCAGGTCCGGCAGATGGCAGGCAGAGCCTCTTCACAGAGCCCCTTCCAGGGGCTGTTTGGGAGATTTTGAGTCCCCCTTTCCCCTCCTTGTTGAGGTCTTCAGGCACAGGCTGGATAAACACTGGCCAGCAATGTTACAGAGGAAAACTGTTCATGCATGGGATGTGCTACATGACTGACCTTGGAGGACCCTTCTAGCCCCCGAGGTTCTAGAATTCTTCACATTTAGAAGAAGGTGGAGCGATCCCAAAGATCCAGATTGGGTCCGAGAAAAGGTCCTTTTGGATGAACTTTATTTCCCTTTTTTTGACAGGGTTACATTAAGGGAATGCTAGAGATACTGTTCACTTAATGTTCAGAAAACCATTTGACAGTCTCTGGTGGTATCCTTGAGACCACATGAAAAATGGTAGAATCGAAGACCTGAAAAGGACCTTGCGACCAATCAGGTGAATCCCTGCACCAAAAGAGTGCCCACTACAACATACTAACAAGTGGTTATCCAAGTACTGCCGGGAGATCTCCGAGAGGGAGCTCACCATCTCTCAAGCAAGTCTCTTGACTTTCTGAACATCTGCTTACCATGCTTTCTATGTTCAGACTGTCAGACTTCTTACAGAAACAATCCACAGGGACTGTTGGTTTTGGTTGTTTATATTTGTATTTGTATTTATGCAGTTTGTGTTATTATAGTGACTGGTACATATGATGAGAACTCTCTCTTAGTCTCCTCCTTCTCTCTTTGTCTCTGTTTCTCTCTGTGCCTCTGTATATGTCTCTGTGTACCTTGTTTCTTTTTTTATCTCCTTCTGTCACTGTTTCTTAAACTTTTTATCTCTATCTCTGTTTCTTTCTATCTCTTAGGAAGTATTTTATCCAACTATTAATCTATCTACTCTATCTCTATCATTTCTTCATAATTCTAATTGTTATAACTCTAATTGTTAGGAAGTCTTTCTTGACATCATTTGAAATCAACATCTTAGAAACTTCTATCCATATCTTAAAGCTCTACCCTCAGAAAGAAAAGGAAAATAAGTCATATCAACATTCATTTATTAAGCCCCTACTATAAGCCAGGCACTGTTCATTAGGGAAACCAAAAAAAAAAGTAAAAATAATCCTTGCCCTCCGGAAGCTCACAATTTTATTATTGTTCAGTCATTTCAACTAATTCCGCCTTTTCATGACCCCATTTGGGATTTTCTTGGCAAAGGTACTGGAGTGGTTTGCCATTTCCTTCTCCAGCTCATTTTACAGATGAGGAAACTGAGGCAAACAGGGTGAAATGACTCGCATAAGGTCCTACAGCTAGTAAGGGTCTGAGGCAGGATTCAAATCCAGATCTTCTTGACTCCAGGCCCCAGACAATTTGTTGCCCACAGTTCACAATGTATTGGGGGATAAAGTCTAATCACTTTTCCATATGATATTCCTTCTAATATTTGAAGACGTCTACCATGTCTCCCTTCCCCCAAATCTTTGCTAAGCTAAACATTCCTAGAACTTTCACCTTATCCTCGCATAGCCCTACCCCATATAAGGGGTCTTCCTCTAGTTTTTCATCATTTTTATTAATATCCTTCTTAAAATGTGACATACAGAACCGAACACAATATACCAATTGTGGTAAAACCAGAGCAGGGAATAGAGGGGTTATTATATCTTATCTTATTCTTGAAAGCTATGTGTCTCTTGAGGCAGTCTTGGATCACAGTAGGATTTTCTTTCTTTAAGAAAAAATTGGGGAGGGAGTTGTCACAGTGCACTCCATATTCACATTGAACTTGGGGTCACTCCTTCCCCTAGACCTTTTTTTCCAGACAGACTTATCGAGCAATGCGTCTGCCATTAAGTGCATTAATGTTGATTTTTGAACCCATATAAGACTTCCCATTCATCTGTACTGAATTCCTTTTCCTTTAAGAGTTAAGATTTGTTTGCATCCTGAGTGTCCTGTATTCAGACGTCCTTTTCAGATTTATAACATTTTCAAATTAGATAGATGAATAATAATAATAGTAATTTGCAAATTACTTTTAAAATATTATCCCATAATGTTGTAAAAAAATTACCCTGGCATGGATTCTGTCAATATAAAGTTATTATAAAATAAAATAAATATATATATATATATATAAAAGGTTATCTAAATAAAAAAGATTACCCCATTGAAATATCACAACAATCTTGGGAGATAAATTGTATTATTATCCCCATTACAGAGGAAAACACTGAGGCAAACAGAGATTTGACCCTGACCCCAAAACTATTAAGTGTCTGAGTGGCTTTTGAATTCAGTTCTTCCCGAGTTCAAGGTCAGTGCTTTATTCACTTTTGACATCTGGCTGACTTTGTTTAATTCACATATAAAAAGTTTAAGTAACATAAAGTCAAACACAGACCCTTGGAACACTGTATTGGAAATCTTCTGCCATATTGATGTTGGACCACTAAGGTCCAACTCTGGATATAACTATTCAAGGAGCTCCAGATTATCTAACTATATTATTTCCTAGTCCACCTCTCTCTATCTGCTGCACAAAACCACGATGAAAGAGACTTAAATACTTTGCTCAAATCTGGGCAAATTACACCTATAGGATTCTCCATATTGGCTGATATTCCTATGACATGGTCAGTTCTTTTTTTATTGTATTTTATTTTTCTAAATACATGCAAAGATAGTTTTCAACATTCACCCTTGCAAAATGATGTGTTCCAAAATTTTCTCCCTCTCCCCGAGACAGCAAATGATCTGACAATTTTCTAAACATATTTCCACATTCATCATGCTGCACAAGAAAAATCTGATCAAAAGGTAAAAAAGCACAAGAAAGAAAAAAAAGAAAACAAATAACAACAACAAAAGGTGATACTATACCTTGATCCAAATTTAGTCTCTATTCTCTCTCTGGATGCAGATGTCACTTTACATCCCAAGTCTATTGGAATTGCCTTGAATCATCCATTTCATTGTTGAAAAGAACCAAGTTCATCACAGTTGATCATCACAGAATCTTTATGTACAATATTCTCTGGGTTCTGCTCACTTTGTTTAACATCAGTTTGACGTGATCAATTCTTGATGAAGTTATTCTGCCACTCTGTGATCATCATTTTCTTTTCTAAGTTCCCATTAATAAATGTAGTCTGGAGAATTTTTAGGAATCAAAGTCAAGGTCAATGGCCTCAAGTTTGCAAGCCCTGTTTTCTTTCTTTCTTTCTTTCTTTCTTTCTTTCTTTCTTTCTTTCTTTCTTTCTTTCTTTCTTTCTTTCTTTCTTTCTTTCTTTCTTTCTTTCTTTCTTTCTTTCTTTCTTTCGAAAACCAGGACATTTTGGCTTTCTCACGCTTTGTGGAATCTCTTCCACCTTCAGGTTTTAAAAGAAAGTTGACCAAAAAAACCAAGTTTTTTTCTTACCAATAATCTGAAGGTAAGTTAATTTGGACTGGGAATCCCAATCTCATCAAAGGTTTCTAGGTGCTCTCCTTAGTTATCAGTTAGTCAAAAGAAGCATTTTATCACACATTTCCTATTTTCTAGACACTGTGCTAAATACTGGAGAAATAAAGAAAGGAGAAGAGTCTCTTTCTTCAAGGGGCTCTCATTCTAATGAACAAGATAGTGGACCATAGAGGACATTTTTATTCTGTCCTGTTCATCTTAAGATCATTTTTTTTTGGTCAGGGAGAACAGAAATTGATGAGTTGAGCAATATTTACTTCTTCCTCTTGTCAAAAGTCATTGTCTTACCTGTCCTGATCTTTATCCTATTCCAATGTAGCAGAAAAAAACCCCTCTTTTTGTTACTTTTAATTTTCCTCACTAGTCCCAGTTTATTCTGAGTAAAGGATTTCCAAAAACCAGGAGATGTGAAGTATCCCTTTGTCACATGCTCCCTAAGCTTGAACTATTAATTAAGGTCTGAATTTTGCATGAATTGGTAGAACAATATGTCATGGATTGGGGAGTGGGGAATATTTCAGACCAGCTGTTTTTCCTATATCACTTTAGTAAACATCTCTTTCTAAAAGTTTACGCCTGATTGCGTAATTGTTATTAGTAGATAATCATGGGAGGAAGCATCTGATAGCATTAGGCAACAACTCTCCCCATCCTGTCTCTTGCGACTTCTCCCGGATACTCCTACATCCCAAGAGGAAATATATCAGCCATCCTTCTAGAGAACCAACCTGTTAGAACAGGTGGTAATTGGGAGCGTAGTGTTCTGTGCTACCTAGGAAAGAATCACCTAACACCTGGTGCTATCTGCCGTGGGAGGGAATGGGCACCTTCTCACTTGAAGTTTCCAGATGAAGAGCACAGATTATACTGTGATTTTTGGTTTTTGGATATCCTGGATTAGATGACCTCTGGGGTTTTTTTTCCACGTGGGAGTGTTAGTCTGTGATATAGCAACACTAGAATGACAGATATCCCATTGCAATCTAACTTTTTACTGAGACACCTATTGGGTAGCATTCTCTACAATAAAGATTATAGAGCACTTCCAGGTATGATTAGAATGATTAGGATGGAGCTACAGCTTCTTATATATTATGAAGTACAGAGCACACCTGACCTTTGTCTTGTATATTCCGAAAACAGTAGAATCTGAGTTGTTTTAAGTGTGAAAGATGGGATAGGAAAAAAGCAATAGGTTTGGAGTCCGAGGACTTGAGTTTAAATCTTGTTTTTTTACATATAAGATAATTTGAGCAAATTGCTGTTCATTTCTTCCTGAACCTCAGTTTCCTTACCTGAAAAATGAGCAGGTTGGATTAGCTGGGCTGCTTTTTTCAGGAATAAATTCTGTGCTTCTCTGTTCCTTGTGAGGAGGATGATGATGATGATGATGGTAGTGATGATGGTGGTCATATTGCTACCACCTTTGGGTAGAGCCTGGTACTGGCTTCCCAGTCCCTCCAGCTGGAAGTGTTCTATCTTCTAAGACTGCCTTCCAAATATCCTCCATGTATCTCCTATCTGTCTATTAACATGCATATTTTCTCACCTATTAGAATATAAGCTCCCTGATGCTAGGTACTATCCCTCCTCCCTCCCTAATAACTTAAAGGCACAGTACACAATAACCTAATGGGTGCATGGCCAATGGGAACCCACTCCTAGAATGTGTGCAGTATTCTTTAACTACTGTCAGCCTGTATGAAGAGGCTAGGGAACTCAATTCCAGAAAGGTGTGTTGATGTTTAATGGAAGGACCCTGATCCCCGATTCCTAATATTTGCAGATATTTTGACATTCACATTCACAGGTGATCTTAGTGGGAGCAAATGCTTTCTAGAGATTGCTTTGATTTAATTTTTAATTTTAATTTGTCTGTTTAAAGCAATGGACCATTATGTGGTTGTCAAGGGAAGGCTTTAGGAAATGCAGAGGGGACAAACGGAGGCAGGAGCAATAAAGAAAATATATAGTTAAAGATGGCGTACCAACACTAGCAAACCAAAGTTCATGAACTAGAGTTGAACTGAGGATATTTGTTATTTGGGGCTGTACTCTTGGCAAGTGGAATGAAATATGCCCTGAAATGAGCAGAGTATAGAGAGGGGGCAGGAGGAAGGATTAGAAATAGGGTAAGACCTAGGAGGAGCTCACTGTAATCTAATGGTTTCTATTTTAATGAATTATTTTTTACTAACTAGGCACTAAACTCTGTTATTACTTTATTATGAAAGAATAAGTGTTCTCAAGATCCTCTACTTTCTAAATTTGCCATCCTGGGGTCAAGCCTTGATCATCTGACGCCAGTTATAGTTCTGCAGAAAAGATCCTGAGTCTTATTCAAGCATTTTTTGTTGTTTTCTCATCAGAGAAGTTTTTAGTGTAACATTGTTGACACATGCCCTGTTCTTTTTGAAATAGTCCTGACTACTTTAATTTTAAGCCAATTCCCTCTAGGGACTGAGATGGTAGAGGGGGTTGGGGGGAGAGTGTTTGTTCTTCTGTTTCCATTACTTTTCTTCTCACTAAATATCCCTTTGTAAGAGACAACGGATGGTATTTGGCCAAATAAAAGTGTGTGTATGTTGTTACTCATTGGTTGTTTTATTGGAGAAAGCCTAGTGGACTTGGAAATGGTTCTAATATTATTAAAAATGCCTCAAACCTCTAAGTGCTCCCCTAGACCCTGAAAAGGAGGCATATCCTTAGATTGTGGGATTGTACTCATTAAAACTAAGAACTGGGTATGGCTGTGGTTCAGTCTTTCAGCTGTGTCTGACTCTTTGTGACCCTGAGGACCTTGCACGTCAATGCATCCCTGGCATTTTCTTGGCAAAGATACTGGAAGGGTTTGCCATTTCCTTCTCCAGGAGTTGGGGATAGGAGCTGTGTTGATTAATGTGTGCTGAATGCATGACTGGCTAGCTGGCTGATGACATTAGCACCCGAGAACACCTTGTCTTATTCTCTAAGCTACGTTATCGTACATAGTATTTTTCTTATGATAGGGATACCAGATTCTTAGGCTGAATGGCATCACAGGAGCTAGGCTATTCATCCCCAAACTGCAACATCCCTAATGAATCTTCATCTGCCTTCTATCTAAATATTTCCAGTGGTAAGGAATTTATTAACTGGGAAAATAATATGGATTATTTTTCCTTGCATCCTGTTTAAGCTTGCCTTTCTCTGTCTTCCATGTGTGTCTCTTACCTGGGCAAACCAGAATGACAAGTTTATCTTTGCTGCTTCATGTTGAGATAGAGTAGAATCTTGGTCCCTAAGTCTTCCATATGTGTGACTCCCATGTGCCTGTCTTGGGAAAATGAGAGACCCGTATATGGACTCTTTCTCTGCAGACATCCATGCACTCAGACTGAGGGTATCCCTCCTCATTCCCAGGTTTACCCCAGATTAATCCTCAAAGCAGCAAAGATCTGCCAATCTTCCCACTTTAACACTGGATAGAGAGAGATGCAGGGCTGCTAGCATGCAGTGATTGTGTAAAGATTTGAAGGCTTACGATTTCACAGAATAGAAAACTGAAGCCTAAACTCAGGCCCAAAGCTTGAGGGGACTTCATTCAAGTCAGAAAGCCTTTATTATGGAACATTCTATGGGTCAAGTTCTATCCTATGTGTTGGGAATACAAATAAAGGTGAAAATCTAGTCTTCCCTCAAGAGGCTTCCAGACTAGTGCAGGAGACAATATGCAAGGACATGCTATAGGCCAGACAACTTGGGGCTAACTTCAGGGAGGGAACTAGCACTGAAGAGGACTGAGAAAGGCGTCAGTTTTAGGGTGTAAAAAATGTTGGAGTTGGAAGTGCCCTAAGAACACAGAACATGGAGAGAACCTAGAAGGTGGGATATCAGAGGTAGGATGGCTCTTAGAATATAGAAAAGAGAATGCAAGAGCTACAGGAGACCTCAGAGCACAAACCGGAAAGTGTAGAACCTAAAGGAGACTTTAGAACATAGAACCACGGACATCAGGGGTGCTTAGAAACACAGACTAGAGAATGCCAGAACTGGAAAGGATCTTAGAACATAGGAAGGAGGATATCAGGGATTGGAGAAACTTTAGAATTTAAATAAAGAGCATCAAAATACTGGTGAGACTGAAAGGATTGGAGGGAGGTTCAATTTTGTCCCATCTCAGAATTAGCCCCTAGATGGCAGTAGGGACAACAGAATTCGGAAGAGAGGTAATGCAGAGCATAAAATGGAAGATCAGTTAGGAGTGGGGAGTAGTAGACGTAAGGAAGAGTCAGGGAAGGAAAGAAAAAGGGTCAAGAGATAGAGCAATATTGGGTCTAGTGAAAAGAGAACTGCATTTGGCGCCTGAAGATGTGGCTTCAATTCTAGGTTGATAACTTCCCATCTGTGAGATCCTGGATAAGATGCTTTTCCTTGTCTAAGCCGGTTTTCTCCTCTCTAAAACTGACAATGTTGTATTGGGTCAGATGATATCCAAGGCTCTTCCTAACTCTAAATCCAATCTAAGGACTAGTGACAAAAATATGTACTATGGGTAAGACCTTGTTCTTTGTGCTGGAGGCAGAATCTCTACTCTCAAGAGGCTTACAATCTGCTCTTGGGATTCAAGATGTCAAGATGTCAGTTTTCTCCCATAGAAAATTTCTATTCTTACAAAGTCTTACAAAAATGATTGTTGAAAACTATCAACAAATATTTGGAAAAACAAAAAACTATTGAAGATAAAAGAAATAAAAAATAACAAAAATATTTTTAACGAAAATTACCATTCTTTGTAGTACCACTAATAGAACAGAAAATATTCAATTCGAAAGAGACCTGGGAAATCAATCCGTCCATATTTGTCGAGCACTCAGTGGTTAATTTAGAATGCTTTGATTATATCCATTATCTCACTTGGCATCTCTCATGACATAGGATGTGCAACTATTCCTGTTCTCATTAGAGATGAGAATGGAGAAGAAGCCTATTCAAGATCACTCAGTCAGTAAGTGTCATGGCCTGGAATAAGATCTGGCTCCAAATTCTATGTGCTCTAACCTAAAGGGTCTCCCTAGTCTACATCTTACATCCCATTAAGAAAGGGAGGGAGCATGAAGACTTTCTTCCTGGAGAGTCTTAAGCAAAGTCAGGCTGCTCATTGATCAGGGATATTCCAGAAGGGATTCTGTTTCAAGTACTGACTAATAGACACACACCTCTGAGGTCTTTCAAGATCTATGACTTAAGTAATTTAATGGGTCTATAATTAACAATTAATAAATGTTTATTAATATCTATTGTATGTAAGGTGCTGTGCAAAGTGCCAGGAATACAAAGGAAAAAAGCAAAAACATTCTCTTTGCCTACAAAGAGTTTACAATTTAGCTGCAGAAATGATATGGATACAGATAAATAGCTACTACAAAGCATTGACAGCTCAAATGTGAGAGACTGTTGAAAAAACGAGAGGCAATAAACATAGATATTAACATGTGGGTTTCTAAACCATATATATATATATATATGGGTCATGGCTCTATTTGAATTTGCTACTGATGTTCTGAGGTGAGGAAGGAGTGCATTTTAGACCTATGAAATTGCCAGGTCAAAGGTATAAGGGTGGAAGATAACAAATCAAATGTGGTTCATTATGTCCATTTTTCTGGCCAGCCTTTAGTTTGGAGTGCATGAAGGTGAATAATGTTTCACAAATCTGGATAGATAGGTTGGAGCCAAGTCATGAAGATCTTAAATAAAAAACAGAAGAGTTTTGTTTTTAATTTGATCCTAAGATGTCACAGGAAACCACTGGAGTTTATTGAATGAAGGGAGTGGTGTTTGGCAATGTTAGCTATGCATCTGGGTGGAGGAAGGATTAAGTTGGGGGGAATAAGAGCCAGAGAGATGAACTGGGAGTTTTTATGACAGTTTAAGTGAAAGAGAGATGATAAAGAATATTGACTGCATGGGTAGAGAGAAGGAATAATCAACAGGACTTGGCAACTAATTGGGTGTTTGGTATGAGCAAGAATAAGATGTTAAAGAATGACAATGAATTTGTGAATCTAAGAGAAGAGAAAGATGGCAGAACTTCAACAGAAATAGGGAAGTCTAGGAGAGGGGAGAGTTAGTGGGGGGGGGGTGGAACTGGAGTTCTATTGACCCTGAGATGTCTACAGAAAATCGACAAATCCCTTTAATATGTCCATCAGGCGATTGGTGATGCTGGACTACAGCTCAGGGGAGATACTAGAACTGGATATATAGTTCTTGTTGTTTTCCATTTTCAGAAGTCTAATGACACCACAGGATGATAGTTGACTCATGCTTGAACTGGATTTATGAGAGGCAGAATTGTACAAAGTCATCAGCCTCACTCTCTCTTCCAGAGTCATCGAAGTCCAGGGGCAGGACAAAAATCAGGATGATTCATGATGGTCCAGGAGGTAGTGGATGACCTTGTTATCTTTTAAAAAATATTTTTAATAGCTTTTTATTTACAAGACATATGCATGGGTAATTTTTTTATCACTGACTCTTGCAAAACCTTCTGTTCCAACTTTTCCCCTCCTTCTCTCCCACCTCCTCCCCCAGATGGCAGGTAGACCAATACATGTTAAATATATTAAAATATATGTTAAATACAATATATGTATACATATCCATAGTTATTTTGCTGCACAAGAAGAATCAGACTTTGAAGTAAGGTAAAAATAGTCTGAGAAGGAAATAAAAAATGCGAGCAGACAAAAACAGAGGGATTGGAAATGCTATGTAGTGGTTCACACTCATTTCCCAGAGTTCTTTCGCTGCATGTAGCTGGTTCTCTTCAATATTGAACAATTGGAACTGATTTAGTTCATCTCATTGTTGAAGAGAGCCACCTCTATCAGAATTGATCATCATATAGTATTGTTGTTGAAGTATATAATGATATCCTGGTCCTGCTCATTTCGCTCAGCATCAATTCATGTCAGTCTCTCCAGGCCTCTCTGAAATCTTCCTGCTGATGACCTTGGCATATTCAATGTCTGGCCAACTTTAAAATATTCCACAGCACCTGCTTCAGCCACTTCCATGGCAGTTGGAACAAATTGTTCTTATCCACCCATTCTGGGTGGTCTTCACATGTCTGGGGTAATTCACCTATGGGCTTGAGGCCCATTGGTTACCCTCAACTGGAGTCAGACTTTCTGCTAAGAGGGTTTATAGGGATGGGGCCCCTGCACATGCTACAGTAGGTTCTTGGAGCCACAGGTGATAGTTGAATAAATCAGGTGGACATCAAGGATGGATGAGCAACCCTGAAAAGACCTTGGGGAGCTTTCACACTAGAACTCTTTATATACCACTCTAGATCTAGGAGTCTATCTGCAAGGGCATGATAATTAAAACCACAGAAGCTGATAAAGTTAAGTGGAAAAGGATGAAGAGAAAAGAGAAGGAGACCCTAGGAAAAGCTCTGGGCGCTACCCAATGCAGGGTTCACTGAAATCAGGTGATTTGAATGCAACTCAGGGCTGTCTTGTATCCTTACTTATCTATGGGATCAACTCCCTGTTGGTCTTTTTTTTGGACATTTTTGGACATTTTGCAAATGTCTTTCTCCTTGCCAGAAAAACAACAAGAAGTAGATGTAAAATGAATGTTATCAACCTTTACTCTACCTCCCAATATAAGCAAAAGGGTCCTGTCCCTTCTTTCTCTTTTTTGTCCCAATATAGATTTTATTTTTTAAATACCCATTTGTCCTTGGCTGCCCTCAGCAACCTAAGAACAACATGAGTTTTAGCATTCTGAACATTAAAAAAATTTTTTTGAATGCGAAAATTGAAAGCATTTATTTTCTCCATTATACAAACCTATAAAGCTCTACAAATAGATTAAATAGATGTATATCTTTATGTATACACATGTTACACGTGTACATACATACATGTGTGGACATACATGTTCATATACGCATATATACTGGTAGTTCCCAGGAAAGGACTTTTACCAATGCAGGAGAGCATCTTTTCTACAACCTCTAGTCCTAGAGTGTTGTTGGGGCATTGAAAACTCAAATGTTTTGCCTAAGTAGAATGTATAAAGATAGCACCTCACAGCATATGTGCCATATATGTGCTCATGACTCCAAGGCCATCTCTGTCCACCCCAATAAATCCCTTTAGCAGATGGTCTAATCCAGGTTGAGGATAACCAATGGGCCTCCAGCTGTCTACCCCAACATGTGAAGACCTTTCCCAACAGAATGAGTGAAGGTAGCTACTATTTATGAATTTGTTTTATGAATACATGTCCAACTATTTCTTTAAAGCCATTGAGCATGTAGTTTTCCTGATTCTATGTAGGTCTTTTCGATGCTAAGAACAAACCAATCTGTTTTGGGTTGATTTTTATTTAGCACCTCAACAAGGTTAACATAATAATAATCATAAGAGCTAACATTTTAACAGTTATTTTATGCTAGATACTGTGCTAAGCTATAATTGCTTATTATTTTTATTGCTAGCGATTTATAATTGCCATATCATTTAAATTTTTTTGTAAGTTTAATAGTATTTTATTTTCCCATATACATGCAAAAATAGTTTTCAATATTCACCTTTTCAAAATCTTGTATTCCAAATCTTTCTCCCTCCCTCTCCCTTACTCCTCTTCCCTAGACAGCAAGCAAGTCAATAAAGATTAAACATGTGCAATTCTTTTTTTTTCCTTTTTTATTATAGCTTTTCATTTACAAGATATATGCATAGGTAATTTTTCAGTATTGACAGTTGCAAACCCTTTTGTTCCAACTTTTTCCCTCTTTCCCCCCACCCCTTCCCCCAGATGGCAGGTTGACCAATACATGTTAAATAAAACATGTGCAATTCTTCCAAACATATTTCCTTATTCTTCATGCTGTACAAGAAAAATCAGATTAAAGGAGAAAAACATGAGAAAGAAGAAAAAACAAGCAAACAAATAAACAACAACAAAAATAAAAGGTGAAAATAATAAGCTTTGATCCACATTCAATCTCCATAGTTCTCTCTCTGGATGTGACTGGCACTTTCCATCATAAATCTACTGAAATTGTCTTAGATCAACTCACTGTTGAAAAAAGCCAAGTCCATCACAATTGATCATCACAAAATCATATTATTGTGTACAATGTTCTCTTGGTTTTGCTCGGCATCATAAAAGTCTCTCCAGGCATTTCTGAAATTACCCTGCTGATCATTTCTTATAGAACAATAATATTCCATTATATTCATATACCCTAACTTGTTCAGCCATTCTCCAACTGATGGGCATCCATTCAGTTTCCAGTTCCTCGACACAACAAAAAGAGCTGCTATAGATATTTTTACACATGGGGGTCCTTTTCCCTGTTTTATGATCTCTTTTGGGATATAGACCCAATAAAGACACTGCTGAGTCAGAGAATACACAGTTTGATAGAAATAAAGACATTTTTAAAAAACAGAAATAACCTCTGTTGTCTGGTGCCTGGCCATGCTTCCATGTTCTATATGGATCTTTTGAAAATCTCAACCACGTGATGAGTTTCTTCTGCAACCACTTTGGACAAATCCCAAATTTCCTCATTAAAACAGTTCCACTTTGTATCTTCAGAATTTGCTTTTTTGAGCATCTCCCAAGTCTGCTGGCCGACTCCTCCTGAGGCATTTTACTCTCTGGGAGTCTGCCTACTTTTCCTTGCATCCTTTGAAATCTGCTTTGCTCAAATTTCCAACACATCACACTATGCCTAGATTTCCAAACCTCCATCTCAAATTCTAGAATGGAGTGCTCATTTCCTATTCTAGAGGCCCCTGGGGTTCCCATCATTTTTACCTCAGCAGCTAGTTCCTCCCTGTTAGTGAAAATCAGATTCCTGATAGAACTTCCCTATTGTTTCCTTTGCCTTTTGAAGGATGAAACTATCACCAAGGTAATTCAAGAAATCCTTATCTGCTTTGTTATTATTATTTTTTTGGTGGGGCAAGGAGAGTGCAGAGGGACTAAGAAAAAGAGATCGAGAGAGAAACAGACAGAGAAGAGGCAAAAATAGACGGAGAGGAGATATCTATTTATCTGTTCTATGCATAGGTGTGTATAAATATATGCCAAATGATTCAAATCTCATTTTTTGAACAGTTGTTAAAATACTTTTTGACCAAGTTATTCTCGTGTTCTAGAATCTTCATTGGCTCCCTACCGTCTCTAGGATCATTTGACTAGTAGCTATCACAGGTCATTCCTTTTATTGAAGGAGCTCAGTACTTAGATCACAAATTTTCTCTGCTTCCCAACAATTGGTTTAATACAGGAAGTCTTGGATAAACCTCTCGATTCTCCCTCCAGCATCTTCTCCTCTCCACACATGCACCATTTAGCCTCAGATCCCACAGGGCTGGTCACACCCTACAGATCTACCCCTCAGCCATAAATGCCCACTTTCATTATCTAGAACTCTGAACGCCTACCCCACAACCTTCGGTCATTGCACCTCTCAGCACCATCCCTTCTAAATTATTACTTTTTTTTTTAACCTTCAAGTATGTATTATCTGTTTTATTAGAAGTAACATTAAACATCAAGACAAGTAATTATACATGACAAATGACTCTTTATTCCCCTCATATTTTCTATGCAAATTTCAAAGCATAAAGTTTTTCAATTTCTCCTTCCAGGTCCCCAGCAATTTTTTGGTCCCTTTGTTTCTTTTTTATTTTTCCTCTTATAAGATTGAAATGAGTGTTCACTCCATCCCCTGGCCTTAATCTTTCCCTGCCTCCCACATGCTTTCTTCCCGTTACTCCAAAAAGGTCTTCCCAAATTTGCTTGTATTCCTCATAGCTTAGATCTCTAGGCTTTGCAGTATTTCATGGATGCACTGCAACTGATCTGATTAAACCAGTCTCCTGTCGTTGAACACTGAAGTTGCTTTCAGTTTTTAGTTATATATATGAAAGCAAAGGAAATCTCAGAACAGAGAATCATTTTTATTCTCTCTCTCTCTCTCTCTCTCTCTCTCTCTCTCTCTCTCTCTCTGTCTCAGTCTCTCTCGGTGTCTCTGTCTCTCTGTCTCTCTCTCTCTCTCTGTCTCTGTCTGTCTCTCTCTCTCTGTGTCTCTCTCTGTCTCTCTCTCTCTCTCTCTCTCTGTGTGTGTGTGTGTGTGTGTGTGTGTGTATGAAAGAGGGAGGGAGGAGAATTTGGTTAGGATATATCACTAACCATTTTCTTCATCCTTGTTCACACTTCCAATCTTCTGGCTTCACGTTCTTTCCTTCACAGTTGACAAAACTCATTATCTGTGCTACTCCCACCTATCTCTCTCTTAAACTTCCCTGTTAGTATTAAGGACATCATCATCCCCTCCAAGAGCTAGGCTCTTGACCATCTTCTTTGCCTCCTCCATCTTGCTCTCTCCACATAATCAATGACTAAATCTCGTTATTTCTACCTTCTTTACATTTATTACATGTTCCCCCTTCTCTTGGCTCCTCATTACTTCCTGAAAGGGTCATGAGCAAACACACCTAATTGATTTCTCTGCTTCCATTCTCTCCCGTTTCACCCATCCAAGCGACAATAGAAATAATCTTTCTGAAGCTCATGTCTGATTGTGTCACTTATTGCCTTCCTCAAGAATCATCAGAGACTTCCTGTGTCCTCCAGGATAGAGTACAATCAGCTCTTCTAATGTATTTTTCCAGGGTTCTATTCTAGCCACATGAGGTGACAGGCCAGTCACTTTTCTCTTTCCAATCTCTGGTCCCATCACAGACAGTTCTCTGCTTCCTCACAACTGCTTCTTACAATGCTCAGATTCTTTTTAAGCTTCCATCCGGGAGTCACCACCCTAACCCTAACCCTAACCCTAACTTCGTGCTGTTCTGACTCCTCTGCTTACTAGAGCTCTCTTCCTTGTCAAATTACACTTGATTTATCTCAACATTGTTTATATGCCCCCCTCATCTATCCCACGCAGAAACCTCAGCAGAAAATAGGTCCTTTGAGGGCAAGTATTATCTCACTTTTACTTTTGTATATACTTATTACCCAGCTTAGAAAAAGTGTTTAATAAATGATTGTGGGATCAATTGATTAATTGAAGC
Organism: Antechinus flavipes; assembly: GCF_016432865.1. Taxonomy (NCBI): domain Eukaryota; kingdom Metazoa; phylum Chordata; class Mammalia; order Dasyuromorphia; family Dasyuridae; genus Antechinus; species Antechinus flavipes. The sequence goes on along the minus strand of NC_067401.1, from coordinate 477,455,341 downwards.
CTGTGGTCTCCTTTACAAAGTACTTTCCCATTCATTCTCCCATTTATCTATGCAAAACCTCCTTGGGAAGGAAGCAGAGAATTTAGTATCCCCATTGCACAAGTAGAAAAACTGAGGTCAACCCATTGCCTTCCATCATCATGATTTTCCCATTAGATCTGTTCCAGGGACAGTGAGACAGAAGCTGATGTGACCTTCCTATTTATCCTAGATGTGGGCGATGGGTCTGTGACAGGAGAGTGAAGGGCTCGGACATCCTGTCATAACAGGCCAGGTGGAAGGAATGGGGGTGTTTATTCTGAGAAGAGAAGGCTCAGGGTGCATCCAAAAGCTGTATTCTGATAGGCTGTCGCATAGAAAAGAGATTCACCTGGTTCTGTTCAGCCGTAGCGAAAAAGATTAGGATTAATGGGGAAGTTGTAGAGAAAGAGGTTTAGACTCAGTGTAAGAAACTGCTCCCAGTTCTTAGTGATCTGAGTTGTCCCAAGGGGCTCAACTCAGTAAGAGGGCCCGAGTTCAAATCCCACCTCTGACTGTTGCTATCATGTGGCCTTGGACAATTAACCTCAATTTTCTCATCAATAAAATGAGGACTAATCAATCAACAAGCATGAAGTGCTTACTTACCATGTGCCAGATATTGTGCTTCCCATGGGGATGATACTGAGGCAAAAAGGGAGCACTACCTCCCCTCACGGAGTTTGTACTCTAATGGGATTCCTCCCAGCTCCGGATCTATGAGACTATGATTGGTCTAGACCAAATTTTAAATTTGGAGAGAGGCTCCAGTATTGGATTTGGAAAAAAAATAATAACAGATCTCTCCTTTCTATTAAAAGTTTTCACTTTTCAAAAGATATACATGGAAAATTTTTCAGCATTAACCCTTGCAAAATCTTGTGTTCCAATTTCACTCCCTTCCTCCTGTATGTATCCTAGCTGGCAAGTAATCCAATATATGTTAAATGTGGTAAAAATATATGTTAAATCCAATATAGACATCCATATTTATACACAAGAAAAATCAAATCAAAAAGGAAAAAACGAGAAAGAAAATAAAATGCAAGCAAATGACAACAAAAAGAGTGAAAATGCTATGTTGTGAGCCACACTCAGTTCCCACAGTCCTCTCTCTGAGATCCCTGCTTCTAGAAATCACTTTCAAGCTGCAAAAGATTCTCTATACATTATTTCATTTGACTTTCACAATGGCCTTAAGATGCTGTGATCCTCATTTTACAGATAAAGAAACTGAGGCACTAAGCATTGAAGTGATCTGAAATGTTATGCGGATGTTGGATTTGAACCCAAATTATTCGTGATGTAGAGAGCGGATGCTTTGCAGGATACCTGGCCGACTCTGGGAGGCTGCCACTTTGGGACAAAGTTGGCTCGCTTTGGTGTTTGTTTGAGAGGCCATCCCTGGACCCTTGAGCAGGGCTTTAGCAGGGAATAATTGAGATAAAAGTGAACAGGAGTCTGTGCCCCTGAGAAGCTGGAAGGACATGTCAAGGTCATCGAGCACCTCTCCAATGTCATCCCTTCATCCAGGATGTTTTTTTCCTGCTTTCAAACAAGACAGTCATCCAGCCTCTGCTTGAATACTTGCAGTGATGCAGCACTCACTACCCAACAATTCAATAAAATGTCTATTGAACACTAATAAAGCACTTCCTGTATACAAGGCTCAGTGCTGGAGAAGAGCTCTCCCAGAGCAGTCTGTTGTCTGGTATGAGAGAGAAGCAGGGTAGAAGTAAATTAGCTGTGAGTGGGAGTATGGGAGGAGAGAGAGAGAGAGAGAGAGAGAGAGAGAGAGAGAGAGAGAGAGAGAGAGAGAGAGAGAGAGAGAGAGAAAGAGAGACCTTTCCTATCAGGGAGGGCTTCCTGGTGGTGGTGGCCCCTGAACTGGACTTTGAAAGAGAAGAACTTTAGGGGGGGGCGGATGGTCAAAGGTATATAGTCAGAAGATTTGGCTTTTAGCACTAACTAATTAGCTGAGCTTCCCTATTAGCCTCAGTTTCCCCATATATAAAAAGAGGGAATAAATAGCCTCTAAGGTCTCTTTCAGCTTTACCCTTCTTTGAACCCCTCCATGGCCCAGCCCACCTCCTTTCCAAGCTCTTTGGCTCCAGGTGCCAGTGGATGTAATTCTGTCAAAGACCACATGAGGGCGGCCTTGTCTCTCCATTCTCTGAGCTCGCTCCCAGGTCCGGGTTGATGAGCATTCAGGTTCCCAGAGCCCTTTGTGTAAGAGCCTTTGGGCGGCTTCTCTTGCCCAATACTTGAGCCTGAGCTGCCCCGCTACTAGACGCCTCTATTGGAAAGAACCTTGGACTCTTACTGGTTGAGTGATTGGGCATTGTCTCTCTGAGCCTCCACTTTCCTGCCAAAAAAATGGGAATAATCATGCTGGTACTTCCTAATTCACTGAACTGTTGTGATTAAGCTGCTTTGTAAACCTTAATGTATCTTAAAATCCTTGCCTAGGGCTCACAGAAGAAAAAGAATGTTGGATATAGAGTTGAGAGCCAAGGATGCGAATCCTGCCTCAGATACTTACTAGTTATACATGACTAGTTATTAGTCACATAACTAGTCATTGGGGAAATGACTTACCTAGTTTGCACAAAGAGAAAAATTCTTCTCCTCACACTCAGAAAGGATCTTGGTGGGGAGATGCTTTAAAAACCTTAAACAAAACTCAGAGACTGAGTACCATCATTGCCATTATTTGATTTCTGATTTCCCTCAATCTTGTATTTTTCTAAGCAAACTTTTTGCCACTGGCATAACTAAGGTAGGGGGACTGGCACTTTGCCTCAGGATGTTGGAATTTAAAGGTTACTGGTGACATTAGTTAAGTGAGCCAGGTTTTGCTTTCCCGGCACCAGCATCTCTGTTCAAAGGGGCCAGGATCCCAGGGTCTGTTTTAGCCCTTTCCCATGAATGTATCCTTTCGTCTGGAAGTTGAACTATCTCTTCCTCAGGCTTCTCAGACTTTTCCTTCCTTTCCTCCCACCAGTCCAATTAAATTTATCATTAGTTAATTAGAGGGCACTTTTAATGTTGCTTGCCTTGTTGCCAAGATCCTGAGTTACGTCTTGAGCCATTTCCTTGTTTTCATTTCTCGGGCCTGATGAAAAATGGTCATTTGCTCAATTATTCGGTTCATAAGCTCAAGGGGGAGAGAGACAGAATTTATGTGAAGGAGGACTCTGCCCTTAAGCTCACAGCCTCTGAGGGAGAAGAAAACAAATTGATTTTCTCACAGTGGCTCTGTGAAATCCAGAATAAAGACATTTTTCCCATCATCAGAGAGGGAAACTGAGGTCAGAGAAGAAAGGTAACTGATCAAAGATGTGACATTGGGGCTTGCCGGGAGGAGGTGAGAGAGTAAGGACCAAGTTTCCCTGCTGGCTCTGCCACCCTGTATTTCCCCATTGGGCAAGCAGACAAGTCCCTGTTCTTCTCAGATTCCATTTTCTCATTTGGAAAGGGTGATAATAATTTCCTGATGAGGCCACGGAGCCGGAGGACCCGGGTTCACATCTTTGCTCCATCATTGACTCACTCTGTGATTTTGGCCAACCTTCTGCTCTTTGAGTGTCACTTTCCGAAGATATAAAATTATCTCAAATGACAAAAACATTCTTCCAGGACCTTTCCAAGTCACAGAGTCTCTGTTGTTGGTTCCATCTCAACCCTAATATTCTCTATTCTAGGTCCCTCCTAGTTCTGACATTCTCTGTTCTAGGTTTCTCTCAGCTCTGATATGCTCTGTCCTAAGACCTCTTTCTAGCTCTTACATTTTCTAAGGACCCTCCCATTTCTGACACTCTTCGTTCTAAGGATTCTCCTAGTGCTGACATGCTTTGTCTATCCTCTGTTCTAAGGTTCTACTCTCCTAGGTCTGACATTCTCCCTCTAAGGTTTGTCCCAACCCTGACAGGCTATGTTCCATGTTTTCTAATCTCTCTCAGCTCAAACATCCCAGGATTCCTGATCTCTACAAGGAAAAGTTCGACCTCGATATTCCTTCTGCTTTGTTCAACTCGGTTCCTTCCTCCCAGACCTGAGAAGCCTCCAGCTCTTTTACCTGCCCCTTGAAATAGCTGTAAATCAGCCCAGCCCGGAGTCCCCCCATGTAAATATTTTACGAACTATAAAATAATCACTGTATATATTTAGGCCTCTAATGTCGGAGAGTTTATGGCTGGCCCTGTAACCGATGTGTACATCTGTGGAGATAATGTCGGTGTTTTATAGACTGTGCAGTAAGTAATGTATATATTTTGGACAACAATATAAATATTTTATAGACTAAATGTACAAGCAACTGCTAAGTTGGGAATTAAAACCGGGTGTTTGGAGAAATGCAGAACATTAAGCCTTAAATTCTACTGTATGGGACATGTCCAGCCCAATTCGGCTGCAGAGTATCCGAGGCTGATGCAGCTCATAAATCATGAGTGCTGGGACCGGCGGAGACTGGGCAGACGGGCCACTTCGGGAGCTGCCTCTTACAATCAAGTCTTGGGCCCATTCGGGGAGGCCTGGGAAACAACAGCTCTCCCATCCAGACCCTGGCTGGCTCCCAGGGACTGTCTCAGGATGCAGCCCCTCCCCAGGAGAAGTAGGATCTCATCCCACTTAATAGATGTGAGAACCTTCTCTGTTTATGTCATTCCTATGATAGTACAGCTGAAAAACCTTTGGAGATCACCTTGTCTAATGCACTCAATTTTTCAGAGGTAGAAACTGAGGTTCAGAAATGCTCAGGGAATTTCCCAGTCATGAGGCATATTATCTTTGTGGAGAAGATGGAAAGATATGGACAAATGAGAAAGCAGATTCAGAACCTCTTGGATGGCTAGACTCTAAGAGTAATCTTCGCTAGTTTAGTGGCAGCACATGGCAGGATGTCTCAGGGGTCAGCGCTTGGCTCTGGGACGCTAACATGGCTATCAGTTCTATATATAAAGAGGCAGATCATGTGTTCACCAAAGTAACCAGTGACACAAAGTAACCAGCGACACAAAGTAACCAGCTACATGAAGTAACCAGCCACATGAAGTAACCAGCCACAAGAAGTAATCAACCACATGAAGTAACCAGCAACACAAAGTAACCAGCCACATGAAGTAACCAGCCACATGAAGTAAACAGCAACACAAAGGAACCAGCAACACAAAGCAACCAGTGACACAAAGTAACCAGCCACATGAAATAAACAGCCACATGAAATAACCAGCAACACAAAGTAACCAGCCACACGAAGTAACCAGCAACACAAAGTAATCAGCAACACAAAGTAACCAGCCACATGAAGTAACCAGCCACATGAAGTAACCAGCCACAAGAAGTAATCAGCCACATGAAGTAACCAGCAACACAAAGTAACCAGCCACATGAAGTAACCAGCCACATGAAGTAACCAGCAACACAAAGGAACCAGCAACACAAAGCAACCAGTGACACAAAGTAACCAGCGACACAAGTAACCAGCCACATGAAGTAACCAGCAACACAAAGGAACCAGCAACACAAAGCAACCAGTGACACAAAGTAACCAGCGACACAAAGTAACCAGCCACATGAAGTAACCAGCAACACAAAGGAACCAGCAACACAAAGCAACCAGTGACACAAAGTAACCAGCCACATGAAATAACCAGCAACACAAAGTAACCAGCGACACAAAGTAACCAGCCACATGAAGTAACCAGCAACACAAAGTAACCAGCGACACAAAGTAACCAGCCACATGAAGTAACCAGCAACACTAAGTAACCAGCAACACAAAGTAACCAGTCACATGAAGTAACCAGCAACACTAAGTAACCAACCAAGGGAAGTAACCAGTGACACAAAGTAACCAGCAACACAAAGTAACAAGCCACACAACTCTGGGAGGAGAAGCTAACACAGTGGAAGACAGAGGCAGGTTCTAGAGCCTTGGGTGGAATCAACTAAGATGAAATCCACTAAAGACAAATGTAAAGTTTTGGACTTGGGTATAAAAACCAACTTAACAAGTACAAAATGGTGAGAAGGAGTTGTCCCAAAATAGCTCTGAGGTTTTTTGTGGACCACAAGCTCAGTGTGAGTCATCAGGGTGGGATCCAGCCAAGCTAAGAAGCCAGATCTTTGGTTGCCTTAACTGGAGCAACTTCTAGGAATAAGGAAGGAATCAGCTCTCCCTGGGAGTACTTATCTGAGTTCCATCTTAATTTTTTTATATTTTAAATCTTTTGTTGAATTTTGACCCACATTTTTTCTCCCTTCCCCTATTTGTTCTCTTCTACTTCCATAGCAGCTCTAGGGGCTGACCCATATTTTTACTCTGCCCCAGCCCAGGCCAGGCCCTCACTTCCCTTTTTTTTTTTTTTTTTTTTTTACAGGTAAGCCTCACTCCTCAATTCACTTAAATATTTCTTTTGATTCTCTGAGAGATAAGGAATGCCAAGATAATTTTTCTCCAACCGATGGGAAAACTGACTTTTGACCCGGAAAGAAGACCTGAATTCAGATATGAACTCAGACACTTACTTTCTGTGTGACCCTGGACAAGTCTCTTCCCTTTGTCTCAGTTTTCCCATTGATAAAATGAGCTGGAGAAGAAAATGGTGAAACATTTCAGTATCTTTGCCTAGAAAACTCCAAAATGGGATCAGGAAGATATGGACACAATTGAAAACAACTCAATAATAACAACATAACATAGAGGAATCTCAGCTCCAATTGTAGCCTTCTTCCTACAATGTCTCAGAGGGTATATGACCCCCCCTTCCCATGAACAAAAATCTCCTTTTCCCAAAGTGGTCCTGCAGTCTGTGTTTGAAGCCCTTCAGCAGATTAAGCCATCATCTCATTCTGGGACATTACTTTGGGTTGGTTAGCCTAATATCCAGGTTTTCCCCATTGCTCTTGGTTCTATCTTGGGGGACCAAGCAGAACAAGACTCATCCCTCTTCCACAGAGAAGCCTTCACATATTTAAGGATAGCTCCTATCCCTGTGAGTCATCTCCAGAGTAAACATCTCCCATTCCTTTCTTATTCCTCCCTCCTTTTCTTTCAACTATTTTTTTAAGGAAGCCATGTAATGTAGTGGGGAAATTGCTAGATTTAAAGTAAGGGAAAGGGTCTGGGTTCAGATCTGAGCTTCTCCATTTACTTCCTATGTGATGTTGAACAAATCAGAAATGGGATACAGTGCAGAGAGCACTGAACTTGAAATCGGGTCTCAGATATTTATTAACTATGTGACTCAGGACAAGTCCTTTTACATGTTTCTGCTTCAGTTTCCCCATCCATAAAGGAGGAATAATAACAGCAGCCAAACAGGGTTATTGTGAGGATCAAATGAATGTAAAATACTTTGCAAACATTAAAATGTAAATGCAATCTATCATTATTAGTCTCTTCATCCCCCTTGGCCTTAATTCCCATAAAAGAAATCAGATTAGATGGCCTCCTAGCTCTATGCTTATCATTCAGGGGTCTTCTCTGTTTTCCAGTGATACTGATCTCCTTGCTATTACTCATACCAAGGATCCATCTTCAGAGTACAAGAGTTTTTGCTGACTGTTTCCTGTGCCTGCAACACTCTGCCTCACCATCCCTGTCTCCTAATGTCTATAGCTTCCTTCATGTCCCAGTTAATATCCTATAGGAAGCCTTTCCCCCCCATCCTGTTTAATCCTAATGCTTTTTCTCTGTTTTTGTTTTGTTTTGTTTTGTTTTGTTTTGTTTTGTTTTGTTTACTTTTAGTTTATCCTGCTTATAGCCTGATTGGGTTATTTTTTTTTAATTTTTATTTAATAATTACTTTATATTGACACTCGTTTCTGTTCCAATTTTTTTTCCCTCCCTCCCTCCACCCCCTCCCCTAGATGGCAAGCAGTCCTTTATATGTTGGATATGTTGCAGTATATCCTAGATACAATATATGTTTGCAGAACCGAACAGTTCTCTTGTTGCATAGGGAGAATTGGATTCAGAAGGTAGAAATAACCCAGGAAGAAAAACAAAAATGCAGATAGTTCACATTCGTTTCCCAGTGTTCTTTCTTTGGGTGTAGCTGCTTTTGTCCGTCATTTATCAATTGAAACTCAGGTCTCTTTGTCAAAGAAATCCCCTTCCATCAAAATATGTCCTCATACAATATCGTTGTCGAAGTGTATAATGATCTCCTGGTTCTGCTCATTTCACTTAGCATCAGTTCATGTAAGTCTCACCAGTCCTCTCTGTATTCATCCTGCTGGTCATTTCTTACAGAACAATAATATTCCATAACATTCATATACCATAATTTACCCAGCCATTCTCCAATTGATGGGCATCCATTCATTTTCCAGTTTCTAGCCACTACAAACAGGGCTGCCACAAACATTTTGGCACATACAGGTCCCTTTCCCTTCTTTAGTATTTCTTTGGGATATAAGCCCAATAGAAACACTGCTGGATCAAAGGGTATGCACAATTTGATAATTTTTTGGGCATAATTCCAAATTGCTCTCCAGAATGGTTGGATTCGTTCACAACTCCACCAACAATGCAATAGTGTCCCAGTTTTCCCGCATCCCCTCCAACATTCATCATTATTTTTTCCTGTCATCTTAGCCAATCTGACAGGTGTGTAGTGGTATCTCAGAGTTGTCTTAATTTGCATTTCTCTGATCAATAATGATTTGGAACACTCTTTCATATGAGTGGTAATAGTTTCAATTTCATCCTCTGAAAATTGTCTGTTCATATCCTTTGACCATTTATCAATTGGAGAATGGCTTGATTTCTTATAAATTTGAGTCAGTTCTCTATATATTTTGGAAATGAGGCCTTTATCAGAACCTTTAACTGTGAAAATGTTTTCCCAGTTTGTTGCTTCCCTTCTAATCTTGTTTGCATTAGTTTTATTTGTACAAAGGCTTTTTAATTTGATGTAATCGAAATTTTCTATTTTGTGATCAGTAATGGTCTCTAGTTCATCTTTGGTCACAAATTTCTTTCTCCTCCACAAGTCTGAGAGATAAACTATTCTATATTCCTCTAATTTATTTATAATCTTGTTCTTTATGCCTAGGTCATAGACCCATTTTGATCTTATCTTGGTATATGGTGTTAAGTGTGGGTGCCTGATTGGGTTATAAGAAAATTTGCTAAACATGCCATCTATGCCTTTGACCAAGTCCATGATAAAAATGATGAAAAACAAAACCATTATTTTTTGCAGACGATGTGGTACATTTAGAAAACCCTAGAGAGTAAACTAAAAATTAATTGAAACAATTAACAACTTCAGCAAAGTTTCAAGACATAAAATAAACCCACACAAATCATCTTCATTCTGTCTTTTACCAACAAAAACCAATAAGAGGAAATAGAAATAGAAATTCCATTTTCCATAATTGTAGATGGTGTAAAATACTTGGGATCATAAAATTATTATAAATTATATATATGCATATATATATAATTTTATTATAAAATACCTGCCAAGAAACACACAGAAACTGTATGGACACAATGACAAAACAATCTTCATACAAATAAAGGCAGATCTAAATAGCTGAAGAAATATTAATTGCTCATGAGTAGGCAGAGGCAATATAACAAAAAATTACAACACATTACATTACATTAATTTACTTATTCAGTGTCATACCAGCTAACTTTATAGATTTAGAAAAATATAATAGCAAAATTCATCTGGAGACACAAAAGTAGGAGAGTGCATGGGGGGAAATGGGGGAAAAAAAGGAGGTCTACCAGTACCTAATCTCAAATACTACATATTCAAATACCAAAATACTCAATACTACAAAGCCATAATTGTTCAAGCAATTTGGCAATAGGCAAGAAATAAAGAGGATGATCAGAGGAACAAATTAGGCATACGATATATAGAATCAAATGAAGACAGTAAACTAAGTTTTAATAAGCTCAGAGATGCGAATTTTGGGGGCAACAATTCACTATTTAACAAATAGTTAAATTGGGTCTGGGAGGGTCTGGACCTGAGACAGCCTCTGGGAACCAGTCAAGGTTTATGTGACAGATTTGCTGTTTTCTAGGCTTCCTAGACCTAAGGATTCTACTGTAAGAGGCAGCTCCCACAGTGGTCTATCTGCCTAACCTCTGCTGGTCCCAGCACAGTATGATTTATAAGCTGTCTTGACTGTGGATACTCTGCAGTTAAATTGGGCTGGACACATCTCATTAAGTAGAATTCAGAACTTAATTTTCTTAATGTCGGGAAGACTGATAGAAACTAGTACATAATACCCCCAAATCTCATACCACACCCCAAGATAAGCTCCAAATATATACATGATTTGAACATAAAGGGTGACATCATTTGCAATTTAATAGATCATGAAAGAAATTACCTGTCAAGTCTATGGATAGGAGCAGAGTTCATGACCAAATTAGAAATGAGAGATTTGTGATAGATAAAATAAACAGTTTTGATTATATCAAATTAAAAAGGTTTTGCACAAACAAAACAAATACAGCTAAAATTAGAAGAGAAGTAGGGAATTTGGGGGGGAATCTTTGCAACAAGTTCCTCTGATAACTGAGTAAAATTTATAGAAAAAGCCATACCTCAATTGATAAATGACCAGAGAATATACTTTTCACAAGAAAAAAGCTCCAAATATCAATAGTTATGTAAAAAAGTTTTATACCACTAATAATTAGGGAAATACAAATTAAAACAACTCTGAATTTTCACCTTATTCTTATCAGAATGGCTAAGTTGACCAAAAAAGGGAGGGATATCAAATGTTGGAAGGGCTATGGGAAAATAGGCCCTTTAATGCATTGTTGGTGGAGCTGTATCCAACAGTCCTGGAAAGTAAATTGGAACTATTCCCTCTCAAAATCATCAAACTGTGCATACTCTTTGATTCAACAATACTACTACACTACTAATTTTATGCCCAAAAGAGATCAAAGAAAGAAGAAAAGGGCCCAAGTATACAAAAATATTTATGGCAACTCTTTTGGTAGTAGTAAAGGATTGGAAATTAAAGAGGGAACTCATCACTTGAGAAATGGATAAATAAATTATATGCTATATGGACATGGTTAATGAGAGAATTTGTATCATCATGCAAAATGTGGAAGTGAATAGCATTTTTCATCCCCAGTCCTCCAGAATTATGGTTGTTTATTATGTTGATCAAAGTCCCTGTCTTGTAAATGGATTATCTTTTCAGCAGAGTTGCTATTGTATACATGGCTCTCCTGGTTCTGCTCACTTTACCGTACATCAGTTCTTTTGAGTTTTCTTGAGTTTCTTGGAAACTGTCACTTTCATAATTTCTCCACAGAGTGAGATTACTGAGAACCAATTGCTAGCAAGAAAAGGTTCTACCAAGCTTTGAGGGAACCAACAGAGGTATAGAATGTAGAAAGGAACTTAGGATATAAAATATATAACATGAAAACTGAGGGGGAGGGCTTTAGAAGAGCATGTCAGAACTAGAAGGAAACTTAAAACATAGAATGTCGGAGTTGGGAAGGGCTTTGGAACACAGATAGTCAGATCTTGGAAGGGACATTAGGACATAGAATGTCAGAACTGGGAAGGGTCTTAGAACATAAGAATATCAGGGCTGAGAAGGCCTTAGAAGACAATGTCAGAGCTCTGTAGATTTTGGGGGAAAGAAGAGACACGTGAACAAGGATTGCACAGACTGATTATGGGCTCTATCCCAGTTCTTCCCCACCGAATTGATTTTATTTGAAGAAACAGAATAAGTAAAAAGAAAAACACAAAAACAATACAAAACAAAATAGAACATTATCATGTGCCCAGTAGAACATCAGGGAAGATTCAAAATATATTACAACAAATACCAATTTAAGAAAGTATGTTTATTAGTAGAAGAGATTATATCCATGAATGTCTGTCTTGTCTTTACTTCCTTGTAAATTATTCTTTTGATCTCTGCTGTGAACCTTATTTACTTTATTCTTTTTTCCTCTTTTCATTCCTCTAACCCCCAAGCAGGCTATAGTTAAAAAAGGTTATATTTACATATACATATGTAGATATATACATATAAATACATACATACACACACATAGCATATCTACCTTTCATCCTCCCACCCCCAAGCAAGCTACGGTTAAGAAAAGACATATTTATGTAGATATACATAGCTATCTATATACTTATGTATATACACACACAACGCAGATACACACATGTATTTCCTATTCCTGCTGACTTTTTTTATTAAATTTTGTTCCATCACTTGGATTATTATTACTTAACCTCCCCTCACCCAGGGATCTCTCCCTTGTCTTCTTCCCTCACTCTTTGTTTCCCCATTCACCCACTGTCCCCCCCTTATTTCTTTATAGATTTTGGAAGGTGCTATACCCTTCATGATATATATGTAGCATTGCCAATTGAACCCCTTTCTGACATGAGTAGGTTTTCAGAATTATGAGCCCTCCTCCCCCTCTAATATCACTGTGTCTATTTTTCCTCTGCACCTCATTTGTATAACATGAACACAATTTTTACTTTACTCTGTCAATCTTTTTTTTGAGCTTACCCTACTGTTGATATAAATCTTAAACATAAAGTATACCTATCCCATGTAAAAAAAATACTTAGTCATTGTTGAGTTTCTTAAATTGCTCTTTGATATTGGTGCTTATATATTAAATTTTCTGTTAAGTTTGGGTTTGGTTGATAGAAAGTCCTGAAAATCTGCAAGTTCATTGAATGTCCATTTTTTCTCATTGAAAATTATAATGGCAACAACAAGACTATATGATGATTAATTCTGATGGATGGGGCTCTCTTCAACATTGAGATGATTCAGACTAGTTACAATTTTGCAGTGATGAAGAGAACCATGGAAACAGAGGGTGGAACATAGCATAGCATTCTCACTCTCTTTGTTATTTGCTTGCATTTTGTTTCTTTTTTCTCAATTTTTCTTTTTTTTCCTTCTTGATCTGATTTTTCTTGTGCAACTGGATGGCTGTGTGACTATGTATATACACATTGGATCTGGCATGTATTTCAGCATATTTGGCATGCATTGGACTGCCTGCTGGGTTGGGAGGGGATGGGGGGAAGAAAGGGAAAATTTGTGGCAGGGGGTTATGCAGGTGTCAATGTTGGAAAAATTACCCATGCATATGCTTTGTGAATAAAAAGCTTTAATAAAAAAAAGAAAATTATAGACAATTTTGCTGGATATGGGCCTAGTTCTTTTGTTTGTCTGTAGATAGGATTCCAAGACCTGAAGTCTTTTATTGTAGGTACCGATAAGTCTTGTGCAATTCTAATTGTACGTCCAGCATATTTGAATTGTTTTTTTTTTCTTGTTTCTAGCAAAATTTTCTCTTTGATCTGGGGATTTTGAAATTTGGCAATATTATGACTATGTGTTTTCCACAAAGATTCTCTTTAAGATGGTGACTGGTGGATTTTTTTCTATTTCTACTTTCCCCTCATATTCTATCACTCCAGGACAATTTTCTAGTATTAGTTCCTGCATTATTGTATCAAGGTTCTCTTTTTGGTCACAACTTTCTGACAGTCCTATTGATGAGGTGAAGCCTAATTTTGGGGGTTCCCGGTTAGGGAACCAAAAGTATGATGAGGTTTAGGTTCTGGCAGTCCTATTGATGAGGTGAAGCTTAGTTCCTGATTAGAAAACCAAAAATATGATGAGGTTTAGGTTTTGGGGCTCCCTTTCAAGAAACCAAGCAATGAGGTCTAGATTTAGGGAACCAAAATGAGATTAGGGTTTCTAGTGGTCAGGGAGTTAGATGATAAGGTCTAGTGGCAGGTTTGGGGTTCAGGGAACCAAATGGAGAGGTTTGGCTCCCCTGCAACCTCTTGGGATTTGGCACAAAGGTAGGGAGTTTTGGAGAACCCCCTTCTGGTGGCACAGGGATTCTCTATAAAGGAATTTACAAACCTGAAAACCTAGATTGATAAAAGAGGTTTATTATAGGCATTGGGAAGTAAGGTTAGAAATCCTGATAGAGAGGCATAAAGTCTTGTTAGGGAAATAAGTGAGGATAAAAAGAGGATAACACTGGAAAAGAATATTATTCCAGTGGGCAGAGGCCTCCTTGGCATAGCAAGCATGGTATAGCTGGCATGTCTAGAACCTCTGCAAAGAAATGAGTTTTTAATTGCCATTTTTATAAAGAGGTCTTTGGCTACAAGCCAGGCTTGCTCCCCCTCCCAATGAAGCTGATGGGTGAAGTTGAATTGAATAGATGATCTTTAATTGAATAGGATTGAAATTCTTTTAGCTTAGGACTGAACCACCCCCCCCTCTAGATAACAGAATAAGCTGTATATGTTGTTTTCCTAGGGTGGGGTCCCTTAGTGAGGCAGGACTGAAGGAGATTTTCTCCTTCAAGGAATTTTAGAGTTTCTGGGTCCCTTCTTCACTATTATTCTTATTTTTTCTCTTTCTTGATCTGTTCTCCAGATCTGTTGTTTTTCTTATGGGCATCATAAGATTCTACTTTCTCATTCTTTATAATCTGTTTTATTTTCTGTTCTACTTTCTTGTTCTTTATAATCTGTTTTATTATTTCTTGGTCTCTCTTGCCTTCACTGGCTTCTCCTTGCCCAATTCTATTTTCAAAGAGTTCTTTTCATCTTTGAGATTCTTTACCATCTTTTATAATTGCTTAATTTTTTTCCTATAATTTTCTTGGGGTTTTTTTGGGGTGATTTTAATTTTTTTCTTTAGTTTTTCCTCAATGATTCTCATTTAAATTTTGAAATCTTTTTTGAGTTCTATAAATTATCTTTGAGCAGATAGCCATTTCATGTTACTCTTTAGAGTAGAAACCTTTCTTTTATTGAAGTGTCCTCCTCTGAAGATCAATCCTAGTTGTCCCTGTTCCCATAATATGTTTCAATGGTGGGGTTCTTTCTTCTTTGCCAGTTCATTTTTAAAATAAGAGGTATTAGGATAAGCATCTCTAATCATTGGAGGGGGATATGATGCCTCAAGCTTCCCTTTAGTTTGATATTCTGACCGGGAACCCCAAACCAAGAGTTCCACCCTCCTTCAAATGTCTGTAGCCAGCAACATCCTTGCCCCTTTGCCTCAGCACTAATGGGGGTGCTAGTTCTTTCTCACTCAGGGCCGTATCTCAATAGCACAATTGGATCTGGTGGTCCTAATCAGCCAAGATTAACTTTGTCTTCCTGGATTCAAACCCTCACTCAACAAACAATCTGAGAAGTGAAAGTCTCTATGGTTCCTGCTGAGGCTCCAGCTACACCCAGCTAGCCTGAGGGATCCTCATTTGATATTTCTGTGGAGCTAGCCCAGAAGTTTTCACCTCAAACAGGTAAATTTCCAGTGGAGGCCTTTCTTCACTTGATGGATTACACAGGGACCCCTTTTCTGCCCCAAGTCTTCTTTGTTTTTCACCAATCTATGTTCGCCCTGGGCACAAATTTGCTCTATTTGTGGGGGAAATCAGGAGAACTTGAAATTTAGCAATCTACCTCCTCCATCTTCCCAGAATCCTCCTCCTCCCTTCCAGTTGTTGATCATTCTTGGCTCTTTCTCTTTCCCAGGCTGCCCCCCAGTTTTAGAGTCTTGTAACAACAGCTTCCTAGTTTGCATGCACTCTGTTTATTCAGCAATTTAGCCAGAGAACTCTCCTTTTCCCTCTGTATCCCCAACAGGTGGCAACTGCAAATCATATTTTGGTAAAGAAAATATTTGAGAAATGTTTGACAGCCCCATCAGTGCAAGCATTCAAGCACAAACCTTTCCATCCACAGTCTGAGCTCCCAGCGAGGGCCCAGGTGGAAACTTTGCCCCATTCCCACCTCTCCCAGCACTGCTACAGAAGCCTGTTTGAGCAGGGCAGGAGAAGGAACGAAGGCTCCCATTGTGGAGGCATTTGCTATGGGACTAACCATCCACTTGGTCTATTAAGATGTGTCCAAGTATAACATGTGCTTGGTGTATTGGGTATAGAGAGAACCTTCACTCTTGTTGACGCAGCCGGGTTGCCAAGCAATAATGTTTTCATTCCAGTTCTCAAGGAGAAGGTGGTGGTGTTTCTGAAACCCTGGTGATTTGCTTCTCCAAGAATATTGACTTTGTCTCCTTGGCTGCTCATCCATAACTGGTTGGTAAGACAATAGGAAAGTATCTCAAATAGAAGGAGATCTAGTTCAAGTCGTTTAAGACAGAAGAAGAGACACCTGGATGAGGGGATGTGAAGAATGTCTTCAAATGTTGCAAGGACTGTCATGTGGAAGAAGTCTAATACCTCTTGTTTTGCTTGCCCCCCCCCCACCAAGAACAGAACAAAGATGAATAGGTACAAATTAGAGGAAAGAAGATTTCCAGTTTAAAAATAGCCAGATGCCAAGAATCATCTATCCAGATAAATTGAGCATTATTTTTCAGAGAAGAAGTTGAACATTCAATGAAACTGGTGAATTTCATTTATTTCTGATGAAAAGACCAGAGCTGAACAAAAAATTTGATCTCCAAATATAGAACTCAAGAAAAGCATAAAAAGATAAAAAGGAAAGAACTCTTGAGAATTATATCTCTGTTACAGGTATACTGTTGTGATAATATGAAAAAGAAACTACAGGTGGAAGGGGATTGGACTGGAAAAAGGAAAAGGAAGGTAAAATGAGAAAAATTACATCTCGTGAAGAGTCAAAGAAGAGCTATTATAACTGAGGGAAAGAAGGGAGGGGGATAAACATTGTGCGAATATTACTCATCAAATTTGACTCAAAGAGAGAAGAGATTCATCTTGACATCTTTGGTTTTACAGAGAAACTTCTCTCATCTTATAGAGAAGTGGGAGGGAAAGGGGGAAAGGAAAGGGGGAGGCTAATAGAAGGGGAAACAGAAGTAGTAGAGGAAAGGTATAAGAAAAGGGGAGGGCTATTTGAGGGAGGTGGTGATCAAAAGCAAAATATTGGGGATGAAGGAAAAGGGGGAAAGGAAAAAGAAAAGCATAACTTGGGGTAAATAAGATGGTGGGGAATATAGGATTGGTCATTTTAACTGTGAATGTGAATGGAGTTCATCCCATAAAACAGAAGCAAACCTCAGATTAGATTAAAAGCCAGAATCCTACAATATGTTGTTTACAAGAAACATATTTAAAGTAGAGTGATACATACAGAGTAAAGGTAGAAGGCTGGAGCAGAATTTATTATGCTTCAGGTGAAATAAAAAAAAAAAAAAAACAGGGGTAGCAATCCTGATCTTGGATCAAGCAAAAGTAAAAATAGATCTAATTAAAGGAGATAAGGAAGGAAACTATATATTGCTAAAAGGTATCATAGAAAATGAAACAATAGCAATACTAAACATATATTCACCAAGTGTTATAGCATTCAGATTCCTAGAGGAGAAATTAAGAAAGCTGCAAGAAAAAATAGATAGCAAAACTATACTAGTAGGAGACTTCAAACTTGCTCTCTCAGAACTAGATAAATCGAATCACAAAATAAATAAGAAAGAAGTTAAGGAGGCAAATAGAATTTTAGAAAAGTTAGGTATAATAGATTTTTGAAGAAAATTGAATGGAGGCGGAAAAGAATACACTGTTTTTCTTGGTGGTTCTTGGAACCTATACAAAAATTCACCATGTATCCAGGACATAAAAAACTCAAAATTAAATGCAGAAAGGCAGAAATAGTAAATGTACTTTTTCAAATCATGATGCAATAAAAATTACATGCAATAAAAGACCAGGGGAAAATAGACCAGAAATTAATTGGAAATTAAATAATCTAATTCTAAAGAATGAATGGGTGAAACAACAAATCATAGACATATTCAACAATTTCATCCAAGAGAATGACAATAATGAGACAATCTACCAAAATTTGTGGGTTGCAGCCAAAGCACTTATTAGGGGAAAATTTATATCTCTAGATGCTTACTTGCATAAAATAGAGAAAGAGAAGATCAATAAATTGGGCATGCAACTAATGCAGACAAGATTGGAAAGGTAGCAATAAACTGGGAAAACATTTTTTATATTCAAGGGTTCTGATAAAGGCCTTATTTCTAAAATATATGGAGAACTGACTCAAATTTATAAGAATTTAAGGCATTCTCCAATTGATAAATGGTCAAAAGATATGAACAGACAGTTTTCAGATGAAGAAATTGAAATCATTTTTAGTCATATGAAAAAGTGCTCTAAATCACTATTGATCAGAGAAATGAAAATTAAGATAACTCTTAGATACCATTACATACCTCTCAAATTAGCTAAAATGACAGGAAAAGATAATGATGAATGTTGAAGAGGATGTGAGAAAACTGGGACACTAATACATTGTTGGTGGAGCTGTGTGTGAAAGGATCCAGCCCTTCTGGAGTGTAATTTGGAACTATGCTCAAAAAATTATCAAACTATGCATACCTTTTAGCCCAGCAGTGTTTCTACTGGCTTATATCCCAAAGAGATCTTAAAGGAGGGAAAGGGATCCACATGTGCAGAAATGTTTGTGGTAGAAACTGGAAACTGAGTGGATGCCCATCAGTTGGAGAATGGCTGAGTAAATTGTGGTATATGAATGTTATGGAATATTATTGTTCTGTAAAGAAATGACCAGCAGGATGGTTTCAGAGAGGCTTGGAGAGACTTACATGAACTGATGCTGAGTGAAATGAACAGAACCAGGAGATTGTTGTATACAGCAATAAGAAGACTATATGACGATCAATTCTGATGGATATGGCTCTCTTCAACAATGAGACAATTCAGCCCAATTCCAATGATTTTATAATGAAGAGAGTCATTTATAACCAGAGAAAGGACTGTAGGAACTAATGGTGGATTACAACATAACATTTTCATCTTTTTGTTGTTGTTGCTTGCATTTTATTTTCTTTCTCATTTTCTTTCTACTTTTTGATCTGATTTTTCTTGTGCAGCAAAATAATTGTATAAATATGTACACCTATATTGTAGTTAACATATATTTTTACCATGTTTACATATATTGTATTATATCCCATCTAGGGTTGGGAGTGAAGGGAAAGGGGAGAAAATTGGAACACAAGGTTTCTCAAGGGTCAATGTTGAAAAAATTATCCATATGTTTTGAAAATTAAAAAACTTAAATTAAAAAAATAGCCAGATGTTCTATAATGGAATAGGCTGCTTTTAACATTAGTGACCTAATTGGGAACAAGATAATTCCCATTTATTGGGGAATAACAAAACAAATTATGCTACAGGTATATCGTAGAATATTACTGTGTTGTTAAAAAAAGGGTTTATGTTATTAATACAGAGAAGTGTGGAAAGACTTACATGAACTAATGCAGAGCAAAATAAAGAGGCAGGAAAACAATATATACTATGACTCAACAATGTCAACAGATAAAATAACACCATGAAATAATCAAAGCAGAATGTTGCAAAATTATAGAGCCCCAAATAAGAGATATGAGATCCTTCTCTTGCTCGTTTGTAGAATCAGGACACTGCACATAATGTCAGTTTTTGGATAGATGGATAGAGAAATAGATCAGTTTTATGTATTTATATCTATATATGAATTTCACGTGTGTGTGTGTGTGTGTGTGTGTGTGTGGTGTGTGTGTGTGTGTGTGTTGTTAGGGATGAGAAGGGGAGATAAAATAAAAAGTCTAAGCAATTTAAAAGCTAAAAATATCAATAAATTTGTATTTTAGAATAAAGATAATGCATCTCCTGTAACTGGAAGTGCTCAAGAAAGAACTCTCTGGCCCCTCAAAAATGTAGAGGACATTCCTAAAGCAGATGAGGACTGGGAGTGGATATCCTCTGAGATTCCTTTCAGATCTAAGACTACAAATTCAGAATTCAGTTCGAAGACTGGAGAAGAGAGGTTTAAACAGAAGCCCAATTCATACTCCCTCACGTCATTTTTCTCTGCTATGCCCATTAGCCAGAAATCAATCTTCAGACACAACACTTGTAGAAACTCACTCTCCTATGGCATGTCCAGACACATACACACTCACAATCCTACATGGCACATGCAGACTCTCTCTGTCTCTGCCTCTGTCTCTCTCTGTCTCTGTCTCTGTCTCTGTCTCTCTCTTCCCCTCTTAGACCCATCCACCCACCACACCAAAGTAGGAATGTAAGGCTCCCCTGGCATGCCACACTTTCTCTGCAGAAGCTCCTTTCCATAACAAGAAGCTGGCCTGTTCTTTATTTGGGGGATTTCATTATTCTGTCCATCTGTTCGCAGTTGGTCCTTGGTTGGCTTTGGAATTTACGAGCGGGTGGAGAACACATCTGCCCAGAACCTGGTCCACGGCTGGCAGGAGCCTCTGGGCTCTGGGAGGAGTGAGTGACCTTGCAGAACATGGAGCTCCTGTGGGTAAAGAGGGACTCTCTTGCTGACTTGGGTCTCCTTTGCTAACTCATCATTCAGATGCTTCCTGCTTACAGAGGGGGTCCCTATTGTTCTGTCTTGGGCCTTCTTATCTCTAGAGTGAACTGATCAGCTTTCATGGATTCAATGATTATCTCTGTTAATGATTTCCAGACCTATATATCCAGCTCTAACCTCTCTCCTGAGCCCCACACTAGTCACCAAGTGCCTATTGAACATATTTTGAAGTGAATGTCCCAGAGACTTCAAAGTCAATACTTCCAACTTAGAACTCATCATCTTTCCCCCAAAGCCCTCCACTCTTCCTAACTTCCTTCTTACTGCCAAAGATACCTCCTGGCCTTTCAAGTTTACAACCTGGACTTAACCTTTGACCTTCCCTTTCACTCACCCCACCTTGTTTTTCCTCTCTCCACAACATCCCCCAAAGGCATCTTTCCCCCTCTGTCTCCTCAGGTAGCCGCCCTCATCCCCATCTACACGACTGCAAGACCTTTATATCTTTTGTTCTGGGTACATCGTACCACCACATATATTTACATGTTTATATGTATGTATATATGGGTGTGCATTATTATATACACATATGACATAGATACTAATCTTGTTTGAGAAGGGAGAGCATTGGAAGTTGAAGAATCAAAAACGTTTCACACAGAAAATGGTCCTTGAAGTAAGAGAGACACTGAAGCAAGCCTGTTGATGGTCACTACAAAGTCCTGGAGGTCAAAGGTAGAGTAGTTTAAGTAAGGAACAGAGAGATAGCTGGCTTGGCTGGTTAAAGTAGAGAGTGATATCCAAGAGATTTGAGAAAGAGAGGAAGAGCTTTAAAAGTTAAAGAGAAGAATTTTCCTTTGTTATCATAACCTACAAAATATCATATATATACACACATATATATACACATATATGTATGTATATCTGCATACATATATGTATATATATGATATTATTGAATTCAGGATAAAAGATACATGTGTGTATATATGTGTGCATGTGTCTTTGTACATACATACACAAACATAAATGTTTGTGAGACTGCTGATTGATCATGTATATTGTTTTCCTGACTTTGCTTACTTTATTCTGAATCAGTAAACATGTCTCTATATGATTCTCTGAATTTTTCATGTTGGTCATTTTTTACATGCCTTGTATTTAATTTTTTTTATTACTTAATGATCTATAAAGAGTTTTTTAGTATTTTATATTATTTGTTAATTATCTGAGCCCTAATACATGGTTTCATTTGTTAAGGGTACAATGTGATGCTGAAAGATATGTATGTTTATTTGAAATATATAAATGAAATATGTATAAATTATTTTTCATGGTTTTATTCAGTGTCATAAGTCTTTTTTTTCAAAAGTAAGTCCTCTCACAATTTATTCAATTGTATATCCTTTTTTTATCTGTTAGACTTCTATAACTCTAAAATAAGAATATTAAAAAGTTTTATAATTACTGTATTATTTTATTTTTTGTGATTCAGTTAACTTTTTCTTTATGAATTTGGGTACTATGATATTTGGTTCATATACATTTACTATTGCTATTGTTTCATTGTCTTCTATTGTTCATATGCTATATTTTCAACATTCACCCTTGTGTTCCAAAATTTTCTCCCTCCCTTTCCCCCCAATCCTCTCCTCTAGACAGCAAATAATTCAGTATAGGTTAAACATACACAATCCATTTATTTATTTATTTATTTATTTATTTATTTATTTATTTATTTATATATTTCCACATTTGTCATGTTGTACAAGAATCTTCTTTCTAATTTTAAACATTAGACAATTTTCATTCCTTGACATTTTACACTTTTATTTTTTTACTATAGCTGACAGCATGATTACAACTCCTATTTGTTCCTGAAATTACCTAGTGTCTACTAAATTTACTTATACTCTCTTGTTTTCATTCTGCAGGTATCTTTATTTTCAGATGCATTTCTTGTATTAACAAAAAGTTCAGTTTTTTAAAAATTTCTTTCCATTTTGATACTTTTGTCAGATTAGATTGTTTAATAAATTCATCTTTAAGGTTATGTTTATTAGATTTATGTTTTCCTCCATTTATTTTTATATTATTTTTTAAATAATTTCTTAAGCCAGCTCTTTGCTCTTGTGATTAATTTAATGTGCAGTGATTTGATGCTTATCTCTTCTCCTACCTCATGATTGCTTACTTGCCCTATCCCAAGTTCCTTGACTTGGCTTAAATTGTTCATTTGCTCTCTTTTCCCTTTCTCTTTCTTTTTTATTTATTTGCTTGTTTATTTGATTCATTTAACTTTCTTTTTTAGTACCCAGCTGGGTGTGTGATTCAAAATTTATCTTCCAACTTAAATCTCAGAATGGAAAAAAAATAAATAAATTTTTAAAAATCTCAGGTTGGGCTTCCTCTTTGGCTGGGTTGTAAGTTCCTTGAAGACAGAAATTGTCTCACAGTCCTTTTTCTACATTTCTATATTTCTAGCATCTAGCACAGTGCTTGGCATACTGTAGGTGCTTAATAAATAACTGTCAATCAAATGACTAAGTATCTTTATTTTCCTGGACCCATTTTAAAAAGTAGCTTTTTATTTTCAAAATACATGCAAAGATAGTTTTCAACATTCACCCTTGCAAAACCTTGTGTTCCACATTTTTCTCTCGCTCCTTCCCCACCCCTCCCTTAGACAGCAAGTAATCCAATAGGTTAAACAAGCACAATTTTTCTATACATATTTCTACATTTATCATTCTGCACGAGAAAAATCAGATCCAAAAGGAGAAAACTGAGAAAGAAAAAATAAGCAAGCAAACAAAGTGAAAATTCATTCCCCACCTTCATCTACTCTCTGGATGCAAATGGCTCTCTCCATCACAAGTCTATTGGAATTGGTCTGAATCAGTTCATTGTTGAAAAGAGTCAAGTGCTGGACCCATGTTCAAGAAGGCTAATTTTCATTTCTTTTTCAGTTCTCTTTCTTTTTCTTCCAAATTCGACTCTTTCTTGTCTGTCCTTTCTTTATTTTCTCTGTCCCTCATAAGAGTCCCACTATTGTGATACCCACCTGGAACTTTTTTTTGTAGCTCATTTGAAGTCAATACATTTAGAGATCTCACCTCATCCTACCTTTTGTTTGTTTGCTGTTCCTTACTCTTAGAAATGTCAGTTCACAAGGGAAGTTGCTCAAGCAAGGAAAGGAAGCAGTTTCAAGGAAGAAAAGAGTGTTGTTTGGTGAAATTAATTCTGAGTCCTGAGTCATGAGATCCTCTCTTATCACGATCACTTACTGTCTTGTTTTATGCTACCCCCTACCCAATCTTCACATATGCCCCAGGTTCTAGCTGCCTTTGGAGACTCAGACATTCCCTCTTCTGAGGTGGATTCCAGTCCTGGGAAGAACAACACTTTTCTTGGAGCAGACAGTCTCCTAATTCGCAAATTTCCCCGGGAAAAAAACCAAATCAAACAAAACATTATAAGGCTCCCGTTTCTTACCACAGGCATACACTTTTCTACATGGGAACATTCTTTAGTCCTACTATTTCATCAACCCCCCCCCCCAAAAAAAAGTAAGATTTCTGTTTTCCCCCTCCCAACCTTGCCCATCCAATGCATTGATTTTGCTGTATTCTGCCATAGTTCCTCCCCCTTGCCTCCAATCATGTTGAGAGATTTCAGAAATCATTATGCTTTTTCTACACACAGAGTGGGCAAGTGTGCATCTCTAATTCCAAATCCTTCTAGCTTTTGTTTTCTTTGTTCTCAAGTCACAATTTCCCCTGTGGTATTTCCTTCCCCAAAATACATACCATCTTCAGCAATAAGTCTCTCCAGATTCACTCATCTGTGTGTTTTTTCTTATAAAGTTACTTAGTGCTTACTTGGTCTTTATCTTATACATATCTATATATGTACTCATGTCTCTCCTATTAGAATGTAAACCTTTTGAAGGAAAGTACTTTTTCCACTTTATTTTTGCATCTCAATTTCTCTGTACAGTGCTCTTACTAAATATTTATTTATTGATTGATTGACAGAACATTCAGTTTTTCTACCTTTCCTCCTACTTATTGTTAAAAGTCCCTTATATGCTAACCTGTAAAGGGCTGAAACTCTGAGTTGATGTACTGAGGACAGACAACCGAGCACTTAAGGCTAATTACCGATTGGACAATACTCTATTAGCATATGCTTAGAAAATGGCCCTTCCCACTATTCTGTGCTGGTTCAGTCTTTTGGTGTGTACAGAGAATTGTGGGAAGGATTAAGGGTGGAGTAAGACAAGACAGTGGAGGAAGAGAAGGAAGGTCCTGTGCACATCCTGTTCACTTCTACCCCTAAAGACCAAGAATAAAGACTAAGGACCTTTGCTTATCCTGATTCTAAGGTATCCAGGGTGTTAACTTGGCCTTCACACTAACCCTTTAAGTCTTTTTAGTCTCTTGATAATTCCCTTTTTGTTCTCTGTTTTATCCATCAGTTCAAGTTTTTTTAAGCAATGATTTTTATAAATAAGAGAATTAATTTTTATTATACTTAACTTTTTAATATTTCTCTTATTTGGAGTCTTTGAAGATGTGTATTTTGTTCATTTTTGTTTATTTTTTGGAAAGTCCTCAAATATCTCTCTTTTGTTGAAGGGCCATCTGTCTCACTAATGGTTCTGTTGATCTTTTCAGGATGTTATCTTGGTTTGCAGCTTAAGTCATTGCTTTCTAGAATGTCTTATGCCATTCTTTTCTCTGACTTCTTGTGACTCTGGAATAATGCTAGATTCCTGAAATTAGTGCTCTATTATTAACAGACTGCTTTTTACTGCAGACCTTTTCCTTTTATACTCCATTCATCTCCTTCAAATAACGGGATGCAGTTCTTCCTTACTCCCTCCAAGAAGATGCTGTATTTCTGGCCTTTGTCTCTAGTACTGAATACTCCTTCTTTTCTGTTCCCTAATACAGCAGGCTACTCTCACTTCTGGTCTTTCTTCATACTGATTTATCACCCCATCCAAATTCTAAATTATTTGCCAGAAATCAGGTCATTGTCCTTCCTTTTTCAATTTATCAATCATTTAATTAATAAGTAACCCCTAGTTCACAGTGTTCTTCACTAGCATAAATCTATTCTTGGGGACTTCAATCCACATGCTGATATCTCCTTAATTCCCATTATCTACATTTTCTTACACCTCAGCTATACAAAAGCATGGTCATACCCATAATTCATTAGTACTCACAAGTATTCTACCTTCACAATCCCACTGGGGACAGTTAGATAGTGCAGTGGATAGAGCCCTGGAGTCAGCAGGACCTGAATTCAAATTTGATCTCAGATACTTAACCTTACCAGCTATGTGGACTCTAGGCAAGTCACTTAAAGTCCAATTGAATTATCTTGTAAACAAAACAAAACAAAAAACATATAAAAACACACAAAAACTCCAACAACAATCCCAAACTCTGAATGTCACTCTCTCTGATAATAACTTCTTGTCCTTCCACAATTTCCTTGTACTTAGCCCCTATTAAATCTACTCTTTGTAATCACCTCAACCTTTGGTCACTTGACTGTTCCTTGCTTTCCTAGTTCATTACTCCTTAATCTAGTCTCCTTTTTCTCCCTTCAAAATTTTGATGCTATAGTTAAAGAAATCAACATTATATCTTCTCTCCTTGACTCCCTTACCTCTCTCTTCAGAATCTATTCATCCTTTTCACTTTTATTTCATCTAATCCCATAATATACCCACCTTTTACCTTCTTTATTCCTGCACATGAGTTATTAAATACTCCTAGAGGAAATCACACAATTGTGCTGACTATAAACCCTAAAGATTCCTGTTATTTCATCTCAATGAAGCTCTCATTATAGAAAGGCAATCTGTTTATTCTTTCCTGAGTGAATTATATGACACTTCTCACAGTAAGTCCATCTAAACCATCATAATTTCTTAACCAGAGGTTTATGAACTTTTAAAAATATCTTTTAGTGACTTTATTTCTTCTTTAAATTTTTATTTGATTTTTAATTTATGGAATAAAACAAGCATGTCCATAACATAGTATAATTTAAAAAAGATGATTGCACATGAAATTGCAAATCTATCATGTACAACTTCCTAATGATTGTATTTCACTGTAACTACTTTCAGTTGTAATCCTACACTTTTTACTTTGTACATTTAAAAACATGATTCTGTTGAAGGGGATGCGGGAAACCTGGGACACTGATGCATTGTTGGTGAAGTTGTGAACGAATCCAGCCATTCTGGAGAGCAATTTGGAACTATGCTCGAAAAGCTATCAAACTGTGCATACCCTTTGATCCAGCAGTGCTACTACTTGGGCTTATACCCCAAAGAGATACTAAAGAAAGGAAAGGGACCTGTATGTGCCAAAATGTTTGTGGCGGCCCTGTTTGTAGTGGCTAGAAGCTGGAAAATGAATGGATGTCCATCAATTGGAGAATGGCTGGGTAAATTGTGGTATATGAATGTTATGGAATATTATTATTCTGTAAGAAATGACCAGCAGGATGAATACAGAGAGGACTGGCGAGACTTACATGAACTGATGCTGAGTGAAATGAGCAGAACCAGGAGATCATTATATACCTCAACAATGATACTGTTTGAGGATGTATTCTGATGGAAGTGGATCTCTTTGACAAAGAGACCTAATTGATAAATGATGGACAGAAGCAGCTACACCCAAAGAAAGAACACTGGGAAATGAATATAAACTGCTTGTATTTTTTGTTTTTCTTCCCGGATTATTTTTACCTTCTGAATCCAATTCTCCCTGTGCAACAAGAGAACTGTTCGGTTCTGCACACATACATTGTATCTAGAATATACTGTAACCTATTTAACATGCAAAGGACTGCTTGCCATCTGAGGGAGGGAGTGGAGGGAGGGAGGGGGAAAATCGGAACAAAAGCGAGTGCAAGGGATAATGTTGTAAAAAATTACCCTGGCATGGGTTCTGGCAATAAAAAGTTATTTAAAAAATAAATAAAAACATGATTCTGAGAGGGAATCCTTTCATAGACTTTCCCAGATTCATTTGCCAAGGAGGTCAGTGACCCAGGAAAGAAAAGCCTTTCTAAGGTGCTCTAAATCATTATTGATCAGAGAAATGCAAATTTCTGATCAGAAAATGCCAATCTGACTAAGATGAAAGGAAAAGATAATGACGAATGTTGGAGGGGATGTGGGAAAACTGGGATACTGATGCATTGTTAGTGGAATATGAATGGATCCAACCATACTATGCTTATAAATTTATCAAACTGTGCATATCCTTTGATCCAGCAGTGTGATGACCGTGTATTTTAAAATCAGCCAGAGTCAGGAATTCAGGTTAAGGGAAAATCCTCGGTCTTTATTCTTTGTGGAGGTGAAGGGGGGATGGCGATAGGAAGTGAGAGCAGTCCCGACAGGAACCCGACCAGCAGTCTCTCTGTCTCTCTCTCTCTCTCCACCCACCAAAATCATCTCTGTCATTTCCTATACAACACATCAAAACTTGCACAGAGTGGGTGGGGCCATTCTTTCTCCAAGCATATATTCATAGAGTATCGTCCAATTGCTATTTAGCCTCACGTGCTTGGGACCTCAGTGTACCAACTCGAACTTCAGCCCATTACACAGCAGTGTTACTACTGGGCCTGTGTCCCAAAGAGATCTTACAGGAGGGAGAGACTCCATCTACCACATAACATCTGCTCTACCATTTTATTATAGTCTTGTCAAACAAAGAAACAATGTAAGTCTGGCAAGACCTGCTCTTGAAGAAGCTAAGATAACAGTGACCACTGACTGCTTTCTTTTCAAGATGTTCATCTACCCTCTCCTTAATAATTCATTGTGTACTTTTTCTTCCCAGAAAAAGTCAAGTTCACTGGTCTTTAGTTTGCAATCTTGATTCTCTTCTCTTTTGAAAATCCGAACAGCCTGTCTTTCTGCAGTTCTTTAGTGTCTCTTTTGTTCTCCATTGCTTTCAAATATCCCTGAGAGTGGCTTGCAATTCCACTTGTCAGTTCTTTTAGGATGTGGGTCAACTGGTGAAGGTGAATTGAATTCATTAAGAGCAACTAGATACTCAATTATCTTCCTATTTCTCCTGGGCATCAGTGCCCCCAGTAACCATTTGTTAGTTTCTTCCCAGTTGACCTGAGTTAGTCTAAACCTCTCATTTTTTAAAATGGAGAAACCAAGGCCCAGAGCAAGGCAAGAACTTTCTCAAGATCATGTAGTCATGAAGCAACAGAGCAAACAATTTAGTAAACTCCTGCTAATTTTAAATCTACAGTTTTGTGGTTCCCCCCAAAACATTTTCTGGCAAACAAGAGAAGGGACAAGAGCCACCAGAGAGAACTTAGAATATTTTTTATTATTAATATATTATGCTACAAAAATATCTTGACAAAATAACATTAATAACATTTTTTCTCTTCTTTTCATTACATTCTTTAGGAAATTCTTCACAAAACTTCAAAAGAGGAGTGTGTGTGTGTCAGGGGGTGAAAACCCACCCATTTGCTTTGGAAACATTTCAAACCCAACAAACAGTCCAGAGGTGCTCTTTCTAAGGGATGCCCATAGCCTGGGAGGGTCAGCAGAGGTCCCGGCATCCCAGTGAAAGAGGACAAAGGTCAGGCACATTTCTGGGGAAGCTCTCGAGTCAGCCTCCTCCTGGAGGCTCAGAAGGCCAGAGAGATACCTGTGGCCTCTCCTTAGAATGGGTGACCACCCAGCCTGCCGAAAATGCTAGTATCTGTACTGAATAGAACTCAGCCAGTGTTTTCTAGGAAGGCTCGTGACTGATTTGGCTTTGGGGCCGAGGGAAGTACGTTTGGAAGCTCTTACTCTTTCTCTCGCCCCCTACACCACAATCTTCTATCAACTAAAAAAAGGCAGAGCCCCTCCCAGCTTTGGTTTAAAATACTGACTGTACCTTTTCTCCATGTCAGTCCTTATTTAGTGCTTTGGGAAGCCTGGGAGGAGCGGGTTGTTATTCCTCTTTAACAAGCAAAGGAACTGAGACCCAGAGAGATGAAGTCGCATCCTCAGATTTAGCACAAGAGAGGACTTTGGGATGACTTCCTCCTTTGCAAAATCTGGCATTAAGATCCAGAGAAGGACCAGGTTTTACCCAATAAACTCATGGCAAGTGGGAGACAGTTAGGAGTAAGACCCAGATCTCCTTGCTTAATGTTCGGAATGTTCATTTACCCCACGTCAACACCGCTGACTCCAGACTATCCAAAAAGCTACTTCTGTCAGCAACTGGAGCCTCATCTTCCCCATTTGTAACTGAGATGACATCAGCCCTAAAGTCTCTTGGAACATTTCATATTCCATATGCTAAATGTCTCCCAGCTCTGACTTTCTCTGTCCCTCTGATCCTTCCTAGCTCTGATGCTCCACGGCCTATGTTCTAGCCCTGCTGCCAACTCTAAATCCCATAGCTCTGTGACAACCAGAAATTCCAAAGATGGAGGCCTGGAGGAGGTGCCTCCGGCGGGCATTCGTCTTGGAAAAAACTAGGTTCTGGCTCCATCCATTCATTATGTCCAGTGTCCAGGGATGGGCTGTCAGTTTGATTCGATCAGTTCTAGAATAATCGAGGCGGTGAGAGGAGGATGGGACAGGGACCTGAGTCACGAGTCACATCTGCACATGGAGCCATCACACATGTTGACATCACATTTCGTGTGGACATGTGTTTGTGATTGCAAGAACTTGCCATTTATTCTCAAGCTCTTGTCTCAAAGCCAGTTCTCTTGGCCACGGATTGGCCAGGGACCTAAAAGAGCTTCATTGAAGATGTTCCCAAAGTGTTGATTGCCACGGGCAGAGAACAGCTCCACATGGATGAGAGCATCCCAAAGGCTTCCTCCAGTGACTGGGGCTTTGGACAAAGCCCGGCACACTGAGGCACTGGACGCTTCAGGAAAAGGTGACCTTGCCCCATGGCGGCCAGAAAGGAGGCCAGGTTCCCAACTGGAACATGTCGCGGAGGAGAGGGGATGTAGTGGACTCAGGTTGGCCAAGTCAAGGGGCTGTACGGAAACAGGCAGCCCAGGTGGTAAGAGGATCGAGGACCAAGCTGTACAAGCATCAATTCACGGAACTGGGGAGATCAAGGTACTAGAAAACAAGACAACAGCCTCAGCCTCGAATACTAAAGGGTCTTGTGGGGATTAGTCTCGTTCAACATGAGCCGAAGGGCAAAACAAGAAGGAGTCGGGGAAGCCACAAAGGGAAACATTTAGATTGGCTCTAACGAAAATCTTCCTCACCATTAGAGCCATTCAACTGTAGTGGGCCGTCTTGACAAGTAGTGAGTTCCCTGTCGCTTCAAGTCTTCAAACAGGGGCTGCGGGACCACTTGGCAGAGAGCTGCAGAGAGAATTCTCATTGGGGAATAAATGGGACTGGACAGCTTCTGAGATCCCTCTCAGCTCAGAAAGGCTAGAGGGACTTTAGAGAGTTAGCCCACTGTGGACAAGGAGTTTATCGTGTGTTTGTATTCTAAATACTGAGCACAGGACACAAAACCCAGGAGACACAACAATACCTGTTGACTGACAAAAAGATCCCTCAGAGGACCAGCACCCTGGAGTAGCCTCATTTGAATGAATGAAGCATTAGTGAAGTGCTTACTGTATACATAGCACTGTGCAAAAACTAGAAGTATAAATAGAAAAATTGGACAGTCCTGGCTCTCAAAAAGTTCACCTTCCAATTCACTTTCCTCATCTGGACGACAGAGGCCTGGAAGGATGACCTTGTCTTCAGTGTCGTTTCCAAAGTGAAGAGGAAGGAAAGCAGAAAAAGTGAGTCAGGACACGGCCCCACCCAGGGCCTGGGCACAGGGGATTCTTAGGGCCAAGCTCTGTCAAGGGGCTGTTTTTGCCAACATTTCTTTCCTACAGAACCGAAGCCACGCTCACCACGCCAGCTTCCCCAGAGGCGGCAGCGGGCATGTCAGAGGGAAGTCTGGCCCGTGTGTTTCTAATTCCTTTACACTTATCTCACCAAAATCCTGTTTTGCAAGCTCTGTTTGATGTCCAACACGCCGCTGGAGCCCCCCTCCTAAGCTTGCTAAGCCCCTTTCTCTCAGAAGTCGGAAGTGCCTTCCTTGCCAAGAAGAAGCCGGCCAGGATGCCGGAGATTTCACGTTCCGTTCCCGGTGTGGGGACCACGAGGGGCGAGGGGAGCCTGGGGAGGGTCTGCGCCGTTCTCCCATGCATCTGACCCTGGCCCTGGAATGAAGCCTCTGGAAGAGCAGCCCCGGGAGGGTGGAGCCCGGCTCATCAGAGCGGCATCTGGCCCCGAGCTCAGAGAGCGTGGGTCTGAAGGAAGCCACAGCAGCGTGTCATCACCGTCCCGGGAACAGTCAGTCCCATGCTTGGCCACTTTGGGGCCAGATCTTCTGCCTGGGGATCACTTCCCAAGACCCAGAGCTGGAGAGGACCCAGACACTCCCCAGATCCCCAGTCTGCCATCTCTCAAAACTTGGGTTTACATTCTGGCCTTGAGACTAAAAGCTGTATGACCTTAAGCCGATTACTTGCCCAGCTCTAGGCCCCTTTTCCGTCTCTCTAAGATGAGAGGGTTGGACGGAGAGTGTCTGGGGTCCTTTCCAGCTTTTTACAACTTTGAACAATCACTCGCCTGCTCTAGACCCTGAGACCTTCCTTTGTAAAGTTGGGGGGTAGGAGGGATGGGTGCGAGGGAGGAGGGAATGAACTAAGCAATTCCAAGGTGACCTACAGTTCAAAACGTTGTTCCTCTGGCTCTGAATTCAGTTGCTTCCAGCATCCTGCCTTGTTACAAAGAATTATGAGGACTAGGAAAACAGATTCTTAGGGTCCAACCACCAGCAGTCCCAAAAGAAACAGATTGCTTTGAGAGGTAGGGAGCTCCCCTTTCCTTAGAGAAGAGGCTGAATAATTATCCCTCAGAGAGACGGGTGCAGGGATGGTGGTTCATGGGTAATAGCACTGAGGTTCCTTCCAGCTCAGACTAGGAGATCCTGGGCTTCTTTGATTCCTGACTTTTGGCCTCTTGCCTAAACATGGAGGCAGCATCTCTGTGTTGTCCCAGAGATCTCTTCCTGCTCTGAAGGCCTGGGGAAGCGGCCCTGACAGGGTCCAGAAACGGGCTTTCAACTTCTATTACTCCTTTTCTTACACTACCTTTAATGTCTCCTTCTCCAGGAAGCCTCCTCTTGGTCTCCTCGATTTCTCAGAGCTGAGCGGAGCCTCTGGAGCCCTGAACCCCTTAGCACTTTCCACTGCAACATAATGTAATGTCTTTGGAGATCTCCCGGAGAATGCTTTGTGATTTCTGTTATTGGACGACTTGCTGCATGGGGATTTTCTCCATCACCAGATCTTCCACAAAGCAGGAACTCACTTGTACCCAAGCAGAAGTACAGGGACCATGGCAACTCAGGAAAGACCGTGGGTCTTAGCCAAGTGGCCAACTCAGGGGCCGAGTATGTTCTCGATGGGCCAGTCCTGGTAGGAAATTTGAGCTTGCCACAGAGATTGAGACCCAAGACTCGCCATTCCCTGACCCTGACCCTAGTCCTGGACTGAGCCATGATTCTCACTCACACAGAGCCAACTCTGACCCAGATGGCGTGCCACAGGCCTGGCTGTGCTCTCTGCCCCCAGCTCCTAACTCCTGGCCTTTCTACCACCTGAGTTCAGAAAAAGCAAAGGGCATATTCTGTCCCTCTGCCGATCCCAGAGCCCCTCCCTGCCCTCTGCCCCCTGCCCTTAGCCATGGAGGAGAGCCATTGCACAGCAATCCGAATCCCCACCATGAGAGAGTAGAAATGTTTTAGCTGGGAATCCAAAGTCCTGGGTTCCAGCTCTGGCTGCAAGGGACTGTGGGAATCTTCTTTACCTTTATTGACCTCCACTGCTTGCCATCTCTAAGGTTTCTTCTAAATTATAGAAACCTCAACGGTGAGACCAAATTGTCCAGTCATCCCCAGAGGCATGAGAACCCAGAATAATTCTTCACCTATGGTAAGACCTGAGTATAAGGCGCTGTCCTTCCACATGTCTAGTCTCCTATCTGTGAATAAAGGAATTGGACGTTATGGTTTCTAAGTTTCTTTCCATTTCTAAATTCTGTGAAAGTCCTTTATTTGACTTCAAATAAATTCCTTCATATTGCTGGGCCTCAGTTTCCCCCAAATAGGGATAATATTACTCATCTTCACTCCTTCCAGGGCTTCCTTCAGAGATCTATTTCTCCTGACCTGTGCTCCAGTCTCACTTCTCCTAGTCATTTCTTATGGGACTCTGGACAAATCACTTCCTTTCTCTGAACCTTAATTTCCATCACTGAAAAATGATGGGACTGGGCTTGATCTCAAAGCTTTCTTCCAACTCTGGGCATCCCTCTTTCTTGGTGACCGGCTCATTGCCTCACTGCCACATGAAGGAACACTACTCTCTATATGCTTTGGTCAAATCACGTGCCCGAGGGTTCCAGGTGAATTCAGTGACTTCTGGGGGCTTTCACAATAGCAGCATATGCATGAGCAAAAATCCTCCCAGTAATGGGACAAAGCACCCTCACCTACTCCGCCAAACTAGAGGCCCCAGGAGGGGCAGCTACTGTCCAGGGTCGGAGTTGAGAGGCTCCCATTACAGATATTCTTCCTCCCAGAACGTGCGTCATGCGAAAGTCTGTCATCCCAATTCTCCTAAAGTATGGGGAGCCACTGCAAGCCTCTAGTTCCTGGGGGAGGCAAAATACAAACAGTGACTCCCCTCCCCCAATCTAAAGCTCGCTCCAGACCCTTAGGGAGGAAGGCACTAAAGTCACAGATAGGAAATATTCAGTTAGCTAGGTGGCCGGCAATACAGTTTAATAAGTGTATTATTAACATATACATCATAAAAATAAGTTTATCATAGAATAAATATGCTTCTTTTTAAAACATGGACAAATATATTACAAAACAAGCCCCATAGTACTAGGGGAAATTAAGATCCTTCTACAAAAAAGAAGATGTAAGTCAGTATCATGAGAAAGTGTTTCCCAGAAATGTGTCGAGCCCTCCCCAGGGGGCCAGAATCCTCCCAGGAGACTGGGGGACATCCCCAGGAGCTTTCCAGGGGCCAGGGAGGACAGCCACACCCTCAGAATCAATTCATCATTTACCACAGTCTCTACTCCAGCTCTTACACCTGGGGTCGATGGAAGTCAGGATGGCCCCACCATTTGCAGGAGGACGGTGCCCGTTGTGAAGAGAAGGAAGGAAGTCAATGGAGAAGCGACTGCGGCTGAGCTTCCAGAGGGTCCCGGGGGTTCCGGCGGGGCCGGTGGCGGCCGATGTTCCAGCTGTTTGGCAAACCTGGTGGGAGGCTTGGCGGTGTCGTAGGCGCTGGTGGCCCGGGATGGGGAAGGCGCTGTCGTCGTACTAGAAAAAGGAGACACAAACCTTCAGCTTTCCAGGGGCTGTTTTACCTGGCTCGGGTGGCCCATCGTTAGCAAAAGCTCCTTCCCATCCCTCTCTCTGTCAGACCTCGGGAGGTTCCATAGTCCCTGGCTGCCAGTGTTAGTGGGAGGGAATGGGCGGACACTCCTCATGTTGCAGATGGAAAAAGAGAGGGGAGATATAGGAAAGAACTCATTCATTCTGTCACCACTGATAACGATAATAGTAACAGAAATCATATATCGTGCTTGAAAGTTTGCCGAACCCTTCCATAGGCCATTTTATTTGACTCTTACGATAATCTTGAAAGGGAAGTAGTATTCTATTACTCATGGTACAACTATAGACCAAAACAGAAGTTATGTGATCTGCGAGGACGTCCAGCTAGTAAGGGGACCTATAGGGAGGAAGATTCTGACTCCAAGTTTGGGGATCTTTGCATAATAACCTTGTTGTGTGTGGTTAATTGGATGAGTGACTGGTAATTTTGATAGGACAGCATAACAATCCCATTTTAAGAGAGAAAATAGGCTCAGAGACATGATACAGCTTCCCTATCCACAGCTGGAATTGAAACCCAAGTCTCTCTTGATCTTGGGTCAATCATTTTCATTACATTCTGCTTCTAATACAATCAACCATGCAGCTAATGAAACAACTATTCAAATAACTAACCATCCATCCAACGAACCATATAACCAATTAGTCTTTATCAAATCAACCATAAAACCACACAAGCAAATATTTATCCATCAACTCATCTATCTATCCATCCCTGAATGCATTCATTCATTAAACCAACCAATCGACTGACCAGCCAATCAATCATCTGACCACTAATTAAGAGACGAGCCAAAAAACTATCCATCTGAACAACCAAAACACTATCCAGCCAAACATCTGGCCAACTGACTGAAAATATAACCAATAAATCACCCACCTAACCAACCAAGCAATCATCCAACCATCTTGATTCTTTGTTGTCCTTTGTTCTCAAAGAGGAGAAAAGTGACATCACTATGATAGAATGGAGTTACATGTTTCCTGACTGTGGGAGATGATCCCATATGAGCTCGGAGTGCTCTGCCATAAGTTGGATACAAATAACCCTTAAGAATATTTGGGGAGGACTCTCTAACTGCTCATCTCACATGTCCCCTGAGCTAATTCAATTCTATTTTGCTCATAGAGCACAGCATCTTCTCTGATGAGAGCACAATGTCATACAATGGATTCTAAAGTTCTTGAGACCTTGAAAGTGTCCTTGTGTTTTTTTTCTGACCACCTTGAGAGTGCTTGCTCTGTGAGAGTTCTGCATAAAATGATCTTTTGGTCAAGTGCATATTTGGCATTTGAATAATGTAGCCACCCTAAATAAGAGATCAACTATTCATGAACCAACCAGCCAATGTATCCACCAACCAACCTACCGACCAATAATATTCCATCCATCCAATTAACCATTTATCCAACCAGCTAACTATTTACAACTACTCGAATAAATTATCCATCCAACTAGCCCAACAAACTAATGCTATTGTGCCGAGAGTTCTGCATGTGGAGTCAGAAGCTTGAGTTCAAAGTTTCATTCTGTTATTCACTCACGATATGACCTTGGGAAGGATATGTAATTCTTATGTCTCCATTTACATTCAGTTTGTTAACTAGAAATAATAATGCTTTTCTTTTGCTCCCAGTTACAGGATTGTTAAGAGGGTCCTGTGAGTTAATGGATATAAAATACCTTGAAATCATAACAGGTTATACATATCTGAATAATTACAGTTCTGATGCTGCCAGATGCAAAGATATAAAAGCAGAGAATATCCCTGCTCTCTGGAGGTGGAGAATAGTCAGAAGCCCTATAAGCCACCAGTACTACAGGCAGTTATGAAGTTATCCCTTGGGCAATTAAGAGGATATAAGATGACCATCCTCCTATGATACCTGAAGCATTGGCACGTCAATAGAAAATACAGTTTAGTGGAAAGAGATCACAGAATTCAGAACTAGAAGGGACTTAGGTTTTACCTACTTTAGCCCCCTCAATAAGTGCTTATCGAGGGGAACAGCTGGATGACACCATGGATGTTCTGGTCCTGAAGTCAGGAGGACCGGAGTTCAAATCCGGCCTCAGACACTTAATATTTTCTAGCTGTGTGAACCTGGGCAAGTCAGCTAACCCCAATTGCCTCAGAAAAAATAAGATAAACAAACAGATACATGCTTATTGCACAAAATGTCTGATAAATGGTCAATGCTTGATAAATACTTATTGCTGATGTACAATTTTACATTAAAAATTTACAATTTACATTATTGCCGAGTTGCATATGAGGAAACTAAAGGAGAGAGAGAGAGAGAGAGAGAGAGAGAGAGAGAGAGAGAACCAATGGGCCATGAGATTGGAAGTATGGAAGTAAACAAGGTGGGTGAAGGACTGAGAGGAAGATAGTGGTGACCTTCTGGTGATAAGAAAATCTGGAAAAAATTGGTTTGGGGGAAAATGATAAGAGTCCCCTTTTAGATACTATAAGTTTGAAATGGCTAATGGAGGATGAATCTGTGATTATCAAAAGGCAGTTGGTGATGAGGGTCTGTATCTTATAGGAAAGTCTAGGGCTGGATCTATAGATCTGGAAGTTTACTCTATTATGATTTCTAATTTCCTTCAAAACATGATCCATTCATTTCTGATAGCTCTAGTTTTTATTTGAGGCAGCAAGATAAAGTGAAAAGTACGTTGTCTTTGCAGTCAGAAAATCTGGGTTTGAATCATATTTATGCCACTTTTATAATCTTAGGCAAATTCCCCTAGGCCTGAGTTCTCTCTTCTGTAAAATGAGAGGGTTGAAATAGATGACCTCTATATTTAAAAATGTTTTAGTTACATGTCCTCCTGTTACTAATATTTTATTGCATGTAAAGGTAGTTTTCAACATTCACTTTTATAAATCTTTCTCCCTCTCCCTCTACTCTCCCCAAGACAACAACCAATCTGATATAAATTCTACCTGTACAATCATATTAAATATTTCTACATTAGTCATATTCTGAAAGTGGAAACAGAATAAAAGGGGAAACCACGAGAAAGACAAAAAAAGTGAAAATAGTCTGCTTTGATCTGCACTCAGAGCCCATCAGTTTTTTCTCTGGAGGTGGATGGCATTTTCCATCCTGAGTCTTTGGGAATAGTCTTGGATCACTGTATTGCAGAGAACAGCTAAGTCTATCATAGTTGATCATCATCCAATGTTTCTATTAGTGTAGACAATGTTCTCTTGGTTCTCCTTGTTCCACTCAGGATCAGCTCATGTAAGTTTTTCCAGATTTTTCTGAAATCTTTCATCATTTCATATAGCACAATAGTATCCATTCATTTATTTACATTAAATTTACTATATTATATCAACATATAAATTCAAATACATTATTTACATTCATTTACCACAACTTGTTCAGTCTTTCCCCAGATGATGGGCATCCCCTTAATTTCCAATTCTTTCCCACCACAAAAAGAGTTACTATAAATATTTTTGTACATGTGAGTACTTTTCCTTTTTTTAGTGACACTCTAGTAGTGACACTACTGGATCAAAGGGTATGCACAATCTGATTAACCTTTGGGCATAGGACCAAATTATTCTTCAGAATGCTTGGATTGATTCATAACTCCAATAACAATGCATTAATGTTCTAATTTTCCCACATCTTCTCCAATGTTTATCATTTTTCTTTTCTCATATTAGCCAATCAGATAGGTATGATGTGGTACCTCAGAGTTGTTTTCATTTGCATTTCTCAAATCAATAGTAAAATAGAGCATTTTTATATGACTATAGATGGCTCTAATTTCTTCAATTGAAAACTGCCTTCATATGCTTTGATTATTTATCAATTGGAGAATGGCTTATATTCTTTTAAATTTGACTGTGTTCTCTATATATTTGAGAAATGAGACCTTTATCAGAAACCCTGGCTGTAAAATTTTTTCCCCAGATTTTTCTTTTTCCTCTAATCTTGGATGTATTCTTTTTTGTGAGCAAACTCTTTTTAATTTAATGTAATCAAAATTACCTATTTTGCATTCCACAATTTTCTTTATCTCTTGTTTGCTCATACCTTCTCCATAGATCTTACAGGCAAACTATTCCTTACTCTCCTAAATTGCTTTGGGTATCACCCTTTATGTCTAAATCATGTGCCTTATCTTGATATAGGGTGTGAGAGGTCCATATATTCCTAGTTTCTGCAAAATTATTTTCTGGTTTTCTCAGAAATTTTTTGCCAAATAGTGGATTCTATAGGATTCATCAAACAATAGATCACTATAATCATTTACTATTTACACTGGTTCTTGTTGTACCTAATCTATTCCACTGATCCACAACTTTGTTTCTTAGTCTGTACCAAATAGTTTTGATTATTTTTACTTTATACTGTGGTTTCAGATCTAGTATGGCCAGGTCACTTTCCTTTGCAATTTCTAAATTAATTCCCTCAATATTCTTAACCTTTTGCTCTTCCAGATGAATTTTATCATTGTTCCCAGCTCTAAAAATAATTTTGATAGTTTATTACTATGGCATTGAGTAAGTAAATTAATTTAGGTAGAATGTCATTTTCATTATAGTAGATCTACCCATGAGCAACTGATATTTTTCTAATTGTTTAGATTTGACTTTATATGCAAGAAAGGTATTTTGTAATTCATATAGCTCCTAGATTTGTCTTGTCTGGTAAACTTTCAAATTATATATATATATATATATTTTAAACAGAATTTATCTCTTCAGGGCTTTGTTTTTAATTTATCGCTGTAATTGCCTTGCTAGTATTTTGTTCAAAATTTTTGCATTTATATTCATTAGAGAAATTGTTCTATAATTTCCTTTCTCTGTTTTTGACTTTTCCTGGTTTAGGTATCAGCACCATATTTGTGTCATAAAAATAATTTGATAGCATTCCACCTATTTTTCCAAACAAATTATATTGTATTGGAGTTAATTGTTTTTAAATATTTGATAGAATTTACTTGTAAATCCATCTGACCCTGGAGATTTTTTTCTTAGGTCACTGATAGCTTGTTCAATATATTTTTCTAAAATGGGGTTAAGTATTTTATTTCCCCTTCTGTTAATTTGAGCTTTAAATATTCATCCATTTCTCTTAGATTGTTAGATTTGTTGGCATACAGTTGGGAAAAATAGCTCCTAATTATTGTTTTAATTTCCTTTTCATTGGTGGTGAATTTACCCTTTTCATTTTTGATACTGGTAGTTTGGTTTTCTTCTTTTTAAAAAAATCAAATTAAGCAAAGATCTATTTTATTGTTTCTCATAAAACCAGCTCTTACTTTCATTTAGTAGTTCAATAGTTTTCTTACTTTCAATTTTATTAATCTCTCCTTTGATTCTAATAATTTCTAATTGAATATTTAATTGAAGATTTTAAATTTATTTTCTTTCCAGATTTTTTAATTGCATGCCAAATTCATCAAGCTGTTCTTTCTCCATTTTATTTCTGTAAATATTTAGAGATATAAGGTTTTTCCTAAGTACTGCTTTGACTGAATCCTGTAAATTTTGGTATGCTGCATTATTGTTTCTCTCTTTGATGAAATTATTGTTTTCTATAATTTGTTGTTTGACCCACACATTCTTTAGGACCAGATTTTTTAGTTTGCAATTAATTTTTAATATATCTTTCTATGGTCCTTCAATGCATGTAATTTGTAATGCATCATAATCTCAGAATGATGCATCTAATATTTTTGTCTTTTGCATTTGATTTTGAGATTCTATGCCCTAACACATGGTCAATTTCTGTGGGGGTGCTATGTAACACTGAGGAAAAGATATATTCTTTTCTATCATTATTCAATTTTCTTCAGAAGTCTAGCAATCTAACTTTTCTAAAATGTTATTCACCTCCTTTACTTCTTTTTTGTTTATTTTGTAGTTAGATTTATCTAGTTCCAAGAAGGGGAGGTTCAGGTCCCCCTCCCTTAGTAGTTTTGTTATTTCTTCCTATATTTTACTTAACTTTTCCTATAAGAATCTGGATGCTATATCCTTTGATCCATCAGTATTACTACTGGGCTTATATCCCAAAGAGATCTTAAAGGAGGGAAAGGGACCCACATAAGCAAAAATGTTTATGGCAACCCTTTTCATAGTGGCTAGAAACTGGAAACTGAATGGATGCCCATCCATTGGAGAATGGCTGAATAAATTATGGTATACGAATGTTATGGAATATTATTGTTCTGTAAGAAATGATCAACAGGATGATTTCAGAGAGGTCTGAAGAGACTTACATGAAATAATACCGAGTGAAGTGAGCAGAACCAGGAGATCATTGTACATGGCAACAACAAGATTATACGATGATCAATTCTGATGGACGTGGCTCTCTTCAACAATGAGATGATTCAAACCAATTCCAATTGTTCAGTGATGAAGAAAGCTATCTGCATCCAGAGAGAGGACCGTGGGAGCTGAGTGTGGACCACAAGACAACATTCTCACTCTTTGTGTTGTTGTCTACTTGAATTTTGTTTCTTTCTCAGTTTTTTCTCCTTCTTGATCTATTTTTTCTTCTGCAACAATATAACTGTATAAATATGTATACATATATTGGATATAATATATAACACATTTAACATGTATTGGACTACCTGCCATCTAGGGGAGGGGATGGGGAAGGAAGGAATAATTTGGAACAGAAAGCTTTGCAAGGGTCAATGTTGAAAAATTACCTGTGCAAATGAAAAGCTTTAATAAAAAAAAAGAATCTGGATACTATATTACTCAGTGCATATATGTCTAGTATTGCTATTACTTCATTATCTATGATACATTTTAGCATCATAGATTTTACATACATTTTAGCAAAATGCAGTTTCTTTCCTCATCTATTTTAATTAGATCTAATTTTGCTTTTTCTGAGATTGCCACCCCTACTTTTTAAAAAACTTCATTGGAAGGATAATATATTCTGTTCCAGCGTTTTAGCTTTATTCTGTGTGTGTGTGTGTGTGTGTGTGTGTGTGTTTGGTGTGTTTCAAATGTGTTTCTTATAAATAACATTTTGTAGGATCCTGGTTTTTAATCCATTCTATCTGCTTCCATTTTATCGGACAGTTCACATTCAAAGATAAGGTTACTAACTGTGTATTTCCCTCTATCCTATTCTTCCCCTCTCCCCGCTTATAATTTCCTTTCTCCTTTTACCCTGTCCTACCTTACTAGTTTTGCTTTTGCACCACCACCTCCCTCAATCTGCCCTTCCTCTTCCCTTTTCTTTAACCTTCCCCTACTACTCTTCCATAGAGTAAAATAAATTTCTATATCTGAGTGTGTATGTCATTCCTTCTTTGAGCCAAATCTGATGAGAATAAGGTTCAAACAATGCTCATCCTTCTCTCTTCTTTCTTTCTACTACAATAGGGTTTTTTGATCCTCTTCATGTGATGTACTTTTATCACAGTACTATTCTTTTTTCATCCCTTAATTTTTTATATTCATCACATCCGTGTGATGAATATAAAAAGGGTATAGTCAACTTATACCCTCCATCTATGTATATTCCTTCTAACTAACTGCCCTAATAAAAATACAGTTCTGCAGAGTTATAAGTATCATCTTCCCCTGCAGGGATGTAAACAGTTTCTTATTGAGTAACAAGTGGATGTGTTTTTTTCTTTTCTGTTCAGCACTGCTCTTTTCAACAGGAAAGTTTTAAAAAGTCCCCTACTTCATTGAAGA
Organism: Antechinus flavipes; assembly: GCF_016432865.1. Taxonomy (NCBI): domain Eukaryota; kingdom Metazoa; phylum Chordata; class Mammalia; order Dasyuromorphia; family Dasyuridae; genus Antechinus; species Antechinus flavipes. Next base: position 477,412,699 of record NC_067401.1, on the reverse strand, counting down.
TCATTTTATCCTCTGAAAGATTTGCTGGGTAATTGATTTTTGGTTGTAATTCAAGCTCCTTTGACTTCTGGAATATCATATTCCAAGCCCTCCAATTCTGTAATGTAGAAGCTGCTAAGTCCTGAGTAATCCTGGTTGAAATTCCTAGATATGTGAATTGTTTCTTTCTGTCTGACTGGAGAATTTTCTCCTTGATCTAATTCTGGAATTGGCTATCATATTTTTTAAAAGTTTCATTTTGGAATGTCTTTCAGGAGGAAATTGGTGGATTCTTTCAGTGACTGTTTTACCCTCTACTTCTAGGATATCAGGGCCCTTTTCCGTGATAATTTCTTGAAAGATACTATCCAGACTCTTTTTTTTTCTTCTGTACTGTCATAGTCAAGTAATTCTTAAATTATTCCTCCTGGGCCTATTTTCCAAGTTAGTTGTTTTTCCAATGAGGTATTTTACATTTTTTCTATTTTTTCATTCTTTTGATTTTGTTTGACTTATTCTTAATGTCTCATGGAGTCACTAGCTTCCATGTTCCCAATCCTAATTTTTAAGGAGTTATTTTTTTCAGTTTGCCTTTTTCCTCTTTTTTCCAGTTGAACAATTCTATTTTTGAGAAGTTGTTTTCTTCTGTGGATTTTTTTTTTTTGCCAATTTGGTCAATTATATATTTTTTTAAGGAATTGTTTTCTTCAATCAATTTTTGTCCTTCCTTTTTCAAGTTGTTGACTCTCTTGCATACCTATCATTTATTTTTCCAAATTTTTCTTCTCTCTTAATTGATTTTTAAAATCATTTTTGAACTCTTTAAAGAAGGTTTTTTGGGTTTGAGACCAATTCATATTCCCCTTAGAGGTTTTGCATGTAGGCGTGTATACATTGTTGTCCTCTTCTGAGTTTTGTTTTGATCATTCCTGTTGCCACAGTAGCTCTCTATGGCCAGGCCTCTTCTCTGGTTATTTTTGCTCATTTTTAGCCTATTCTGTGGCTTTTTAAACTTGAGCTGTTTTCCTGGTGTACAAAGAGCACAGCCCCAAACTTCTTGTATTGGTGGCCTGGGGACTGGTTTTTTGTCTTGGCCAGATGCAGGGTCTGGGAAATCACTGGGGATTAGCAAAAAACATTGATTTGATGCTTGATACCAGTGTCATTTCCTCATAACAACCTTTGAATATGGCTTTTGTGATTCTCATAATACCCACGTTTGAGACAAACTTGGGCTTAGAGAAAGGAAATATTTTGGATTTTCCTCATCCCACCCAGCCCTGACACCTCCTGTTCTAAGCTCCTTCCCAGCCCCTACATCCCCTAGCCTCAGACCCCTCCCAGCAATGACATCCGCTGTTCTAAGCCTCCTCCCAGCTCTGACACCCCCTCTTCTGTGTTCTCAGGACTCTTTCAGCTCAATCTCAGTAATCCCTCTTCCTCTGACTCCTCTGTCCCTTGGAGTTGTAGTGATCCCCAGCCTCCATGACACATCCCAGCCCCAGGACCTGGGGGTTTAAGGAAGCCTGTGATGGGTGCCCAAATCACTACTGCTCTGATGAGACCCCGGACCCCCACGGACAGTGGCCGAATGATAGTGCCTCGGTCGCCCAGGTCCTTTGAAGTCTCTCCTCCGAGTGTTCTCCCCCCATCTAATGAGTTAAAGATGTGCTGCTCCTCTCTAATCTAGCCCCAGCCCTGCCTTCCGCCTGATTGGAATCAGCTTGGCAGGAAGAGAACCAGCGTGTCATCCTCTCCAGGAGGATGTGTTTGGGATGTGTGTGTGTGTGTGTGTGTGTGTGTGTGTGTGTGTGTGTGTACGCCTCTGGGAGTGAATGGGGGAGGAGGTCCTGAGCACCAGGTTGGAGGGAGGGAGAGATTTCTCGACAGGGAGTGGAGACAGGCCATTATGGAGAGAAGTGCGCAGCCCTCACTGGGAGGTGGGAGGCAGGCTGTGGGTGGTCCGAGCCCAGGCTGAAGTCATCCCCCAAATGGAAATATGTCCTTGGCACGATATTTCTTGGGAAGATCAGGCCTTGAATCTGGACTTGTGACTTTGAAATCAGAAGCAGCCACGCAGTCTCCGAGTAGATGTGGCCCCAGAGGCATGCAGGTAACCTCTACCTGGTCAGGTAGCCTTCCTGTAACACGCCAGATGAGGAGTCATCCGGCCTCTGTTCTAAAGCTTCTACAATCCGTTCCCTGTTGGAAACTTCAGGATTGTTTTCATTTGAAACAACATGGTACATGTAAAAGACACTGTCTTTGGAGGCAGGGGATCTGGATTCAAATCCCTGTTATGTCCCATATTTGTGAAACCTTAGACAGTCACTTGTCCTCCACACCTTTGACTTCAGCTTCTCCCTTCAGACTTCAAGGCCAGCTAGATGACACAGTGGGTACAGGAAGATTCATCTTCTTGAGTTCAAATCTAGCCCCAGACCCTAGTTGTGAGATCTTGGGAAGGTTACTTAAGTCTGTTTGCCTCAGTTTTTCCATATGTAGATGAAGGAAATAGTAAACCACAAATCTCTGCCAAAAAAACCCCGCTGAGATCATGAAGAGTCAGACGTGACTGAAAACAACTGAACAATAACAATCTTTGGGAAGGATTTCCTGATATGAAGCATAAATTAAATCTGTTCGAAGCTCCCTCTCAGCTCTCACAGACCCTAGTCTAAGCTCCCTCCAAGCTCTGACACCTCTTGTTCTAAGCTCCCTCCCAGCTCTGACATCCACTGCTCCAAGCTCTCTCTCAGATCTGATATTCCCTGTTCTGTGTTCTCAGCGCTCTTTCAGCTCAGACTAAATTAAAATAATTTTTAATTTAAACAAATTAAAAAATAAAAAGATCTGCCCATTATCCCTGTTTCTGCCATCTGGAGCCAAATGGATCAAATAGACAATCTTTTTCAGTTCAGCCCTTCAAATACTTAAATACAATTATCACTCTCACCTCTTCTCCTCCTCCATCCTTCATCCCCACTACTTCTCTTCACCTGGTTAAACATGTCTAGGTCCATCAACTGATCTTCATCTGTAATGTAAAGCCCTTTTCTTCTGGCTTTTCCAGCTGATTAATATTCTTCCATGCTTCCTACCACTGAAGACAAGCTTCCAGAAGAGGTCTGATGAAGGAAGAATGTAGTGGAATTCTCACTTTCCTCCTGAAGCTCAGCCTGCTCTTAATGTAGTCCCACGTCACACAAGCTTTTGTAGCTTCCACAAGTTTTCAGTTGTTCACAGTCCCTCTATTACTGAGGCAGGCCTCTCTCAGGAGAGTTTCTCCAGAGTTCAAGGAGAGTTTTTCAAGCGTTTACCCCAAAGTCAGGACAGTTTCAGGGTTCCCCCCATTATTTCCACTAAGACCTCTTTCAAGAACAATAATTATCTGATCACTCCTTCCCTGCCTTATATATACGACTTTGATTTTAGTTTTTTTATCCAAGTGGAAGATAACTTATCTCCCCACTGAATTTCATCTTATTAAAACCAGCCCAATTCTCGACATGGTCAAGGCTAATTGGATCCCGACTATATTTTCCGCTGTTTTTATGATCCCTCCCAGATTTGGCTCATTTGCAAATTTAATGAACATGCTATCTAGGCCTTTATCCAAGTCATTGATAAAGAAGTTAAACAACTCAAGGTACAGATCCCTGTGGAACTCTATTAAAGACCTTCTGCTATGTTGACATGACCCCATTAACAGCTACTTTTTGAATCTGGCACCCGAGCAGTTCTGAATTCATTAGATCTTGTTACTGTCTAAGTCATATCTCCCCATGAGAATAACATGAGATACTATAGGAAAGACTTGGCTGAAATCTAGGTAAATTTTATTCACAGCATTTCCTTTATCTAGTGGTTTAATTTTAATCTAACATAACCAATTCTTGATGGAGCCCAGTTAGCTTTTTGGAACTGTCTCTTTGTATGTTCACTAATCATTTTCTGTAATGATCTCTTTTAGAATTTTTTCAAGAATCCAGGTCAAGCTCATTGGCTGAGAGTTTTTATCACTTTCTTTTCTTTACTTATTTTTTAAAAATCAGGATAACATTTGCCCTTCTCCAATCTTGTGGTACTGCTCCCAGTTTCCATGATCTCTTAAATGTCACTGACTGGCTCAGCAATTGCATGTGTCCATATTTTTAGGACCCAAGGATGATGTAGCTCCTCAGACCCGAGGAATTGAATTCTCTGAGGGCATCTAAGTGCTCGCTTCCTATCTATCTCATTATTTATCTTGGATAGCAGTTCCCTGTTAATCATTTTTATTGTCATTTCCAATGCAAAAGTCCTTTTTCTTTGCAGAGAAAATTATAAGAAAATATAAGACCTAAACATCTCTGCTTTATCTCTGTTGTCATCATCCAATAAACCCTAAGTAAATGTTGTACCCTTCTTTGATCCTTTTTATTCCCAACATAACTTAAAAAAGCCATTTTATTGCCTAGCTTCCCTTTCTATCCTCAGCTCATGCTAAGCTTGAACATTGCCAACACTATTTTTCCAGGATCATGCCAGGTCTTTTATAATTTTCCTCTATTTCCTGCCCTTTCTGCCATCTTCCTTTCAATTCTTTTAAAAATCTAAGCTTTTTGGTGAGTTCCCTGTGCAACCACATTGGTTCCTTTAGGCAAGTCTCATTCTTCCTCAATAGAATTGTTTTCCTGTTTCTGCAAAATCTAGGATTTGAGCCAAATTTAGGGAAAATTTCCTGATATTCTTACTCCAGGAACAAATTTTTCCTTGTTAGCGAGAATGAGATCCAGAACAGAATTAGAGTTTCTCCTTGTTAGTTACTATGCCTTCTGAGGGAAACCTTGCCCTAAATCACCATCAAGGCAAATCAAGAAATTGCTCCGTTTTTGGAGGAGGAGGAAGAAAGGGACAGTGAGAATGAGAAGAAGGGGAAGAAGGGAGACACAACACACAGAGAGAGAGATACAGAGACAGATGGAGGGAAGGAGAAAGGCAGAGAGGGATGAGGGTGAGGAGAGAAGAGAAGAAAGAGGAAAGAGGGAAGGAAATAAAGAATGAATAAATAAATTTTAAAAAGGATAAATAAAATGCCTTATCACTACTATATCAGCCTTCAATACCAGATTTGTGATCTATTTCCCAGATGCCTCATTTATTTCTTCTTTTTGTCCAGGCAATCTGTAGTATATTCCAGTGACATAATCATCCCTTTTCTATCTTTTGACCTTTACCAACAAACTGCCATGCTCTGGTTCCCCTCTAGTTATTAGACTTACTCAAATACATATCACCCCCATGTCCACCAATCTTATCGTTTGCTTTCTTTCAAAGCAAAGCATTGTCCAGGCATCTCATCCCACTCAAGTCTCAGTATCTCTATGAGGTAAAATTTCCCTTCTTGTTGTTTGTTGCCCAAACTTTGGGCAATGGTTTGTGGGACCTCGAGACCCTTAGTTTTATGAATGGTCCGTTTCTTGGATTTTAGTTCCTGCTAATTTGTGTTCATTCCACTTACTCTCCTTCCATCTTTATGGCTACAGCATTTTAACTTAAGAAAACCTAGGCCATCTTCTCCCTCTTCTATCCTTTTTAGTTTCAAACCCTCTTGATCAAATGTGCTGAACGTCTGATAAAAACATTCCGATCAGACTTTGTTAGGAGCACTCCATCTCTGGCCAGGAATCTGTCAACCTCACATTGTAAGATATGATCCAGAAATCCAAGTCCTGTTGTCAGACACTACCACCTAGACCAGCTATTCACTTCCTCTATTCTGTATTTAGGTTATGCACCTAATTATTTACATGTTATTATCCCCATTTGAATATGAGCTCCCTGAGGGCAGGTTACCTTTTTTTTTTTTTAAACCTTTCCTTCTAGCTTCAGTGCCAGACACGTAGTTATTATATGATTATTGTTATTAACTGACAAACTGCTGCCCCATTACCCTTCAACAGAGAAGTACCAGCCCGTAACCACATTTCAACTCTTTCTTCCTCTGAGGATCACGGGAACACCTCTCACTTCAGAGTGGTTGTACTTGTACGTTTGGGACATTGACAAGTGATGAATGAACAATTACCATGGATGGATGTAATTCTCCCTTTATTCCATTCCCTTTTCTAACTGGCTTTGCCTTGCCTTGCTAACTACCTCCTCCTGTTCGGGTTCTACTCCCTCATTATCCATGTTCTTTCTTAATCCATCGATGGCCTCCTTGATTGTCCTTGCCCTCATTTCTTTTTGAGCCCCGAAGTAGAATGGGGCCAGCCTTTGCTCTGTAGATCCAGCATCTTCTTCCCCTCCCCTCATTCAACCTCAATTGCTTCACCAAGTCCGACTCTTTAATGTCACCCATAGGTGACTAATTATTGAACTCAAGGCTTTCTCTCACTGGTAGACAAAGAGATGGATAAATGGAGCATTTATGTCTCTTCCTCTGCTCCCACCAAAGCTGGAAGTCAGTTTTTTAGGCCTCCCTATATTCTAAGTCCCCTCCCAGTCCTGACATTCCCTGTTCTAAGCTCCCTCCCAGCCCCGACATCCCCTGTTCTAAGCCCCCTCCCAGTCCTGACATCACCTGTTCTGAGCCCCCTCCCAGCTCTGACATTCCCAGTTCTAAGCCCCCTCCCAGCTCTGACATTCCCAGTTCTAAGCCCCCTCCCAGCTCTGACATTCCCTGTTCTAAGCTCCCTCCCAGCTCTGACACCCCCGTTCTAAGCTCCCTCCCAGCCCCGACCCCCCTGTGGGGTCTGAGGCCGGGGCCACAGGGAAACCCTGGTGCTGTGGGCGAGGCTTGTGAACACACCGGGAGGGAGTGAGGTTCCCGTCGGCCGAGGTGTGAAAGCAGAGGGGCCTGAGCGGGTGGAAGCCGGAAGAAGATCCCAGGGTCTCTCTGGCTCTGAGAATCTGGGACTTGCCCGACCCCCATCCTTCGCTCCCTATGGAGATGGAAGCCGACCTAAGAGTGAGCAACTGGTCCGCGCCAGAGCCTGGGCCTGGAATCAGGAAGACCCCGGGCTCAGATGCAAACTCAAACAGCACCGGCTGGGGGGCAGCCCTTGTCAGCCCAGGCGTCCCCTTCTACCAAATGGGAATAATAAGAGCAGCCTCAAGGGCGGAGGGGCTGATGGGGAGCCGATGTGGCCCGCAGTGAACAAGAATCCTCTCCACATCCCCTCCCCGGCCAGTGCTCCCGGTGCTATTATTATTATTCCCAATATTTTCACGGATGGGGAAACTGAGGCACAGAACTGTTACACCACCCGGAGGCTCTCAGACGCCGTGGGAGAGACCTGGGCCGCGCCGAGCTCCTCGGGCCGCTCTGTGCAGGGAGTTTGTGGGGGCCTGGGAGTAATTAAATCCCACGTCACTGCTCCTTCCCCGGCCGTGGCTGCTCTGAGCTTGTGTGGGCCTCCCGTGTGTGGGCAGGGAGTGAGAGAGGCCCAGAAAGAGATAGTCCCAGAGGGGGCCGGGGGAGGCGGGAACAGGCAGTGGCGAGGGCAGGGGAGTGCTTCTGGAAGCAGGCGGAACGGGCCCTGGGGGCAAGGGAGGAATCGGAGCTACAGCCAGGGAAACTGAGGCAATAAATGATGCATCAGCCGCCTTTCTGACTCCCCTTCCTGGACGTGACCTCAAACTGTTCTCCACAGCTCCCCCTTCTGTTACTGGTCTGCCCTGGGGGTTGTTCAGCCACACTCGATACTAAAAATGCCTTCAGGGCCCACTCTGCCAGATCCGACCTGTCCTTCAAGGCCCAGTACTGTGGCCCCCTCTGTACTGGCAGGAACAGGAATCCACACACACGTACACTCAGTCACACACACACACTCACACACACACTCTCACACACACTCACACACACACACACTCACACACACACTCACACACACACTCACACCAAACACACACACATGCACACACATACACACGCACTCACATTCACACACGCACACACTCTCACACACATTCACTAACACACACACACTCACACCAAACACACACACATGCACACACATACACACGCACTCACATTCACACACACACACACACACTCACACACACACACATTCACACACGCACACACTCACACCAAACACACACACATGCACACACATACACACTCACACACGCACACACTCTCACACACACACACTCTCACACACACTCACACACACATTCACTAACACACACACACACTCACACACACTCTCACACACTCACACACTCTCACACACACACACACACACACATGCACACACGCACACACTCTCACACACACTCACACACACACTCACACACACACACACACACACACACATTCACACACTTCTCTCAGCACCCAGGTAGGATGTGGGGTAATATCCAACGAGCATTTCTATATCTAGTGCCTACTATGTGCCAAGTGCTGTTGTAAGTCATGAGAACACAAGGAAAAAATCAAAATGACATATGATATAGGATGCCGGTGCTCCAGTGGGTCCCTCCTGCCAACCAGTCAGAGCTGTCCTGAAGAGGAATGGGCGGTGCCGAAAGCTAGCCTTGACTGTGAGCCTGAACAAGTTACAGAATGTCTCCAATTGGCCACATTGGATGTCAAAGAAAGAAATGGGCCGGCCTGGCTGCCCCCACTCTTTCCGGCCCAGGGGTGGGCGTTTTGTCTCCCAAGCATCACGGGCCCTGGCCTGGGGTCTCATGCTTTGTCGTAGCTTCTGCATCGTCTCTCTCCCCATTCTCCTGAGTAGAAAAGTGAGGCTCAGGGAGGGGAATTGACTTCATCGGAGATGCACAATTCAGCCGACCTGCCCTGAACTTTCCCGGGCCTTCACGGCAGCCTGCGGCCTCCTGCCTCTCTGTCTGAGCCTTGGAGACATCTGAAGCTGGGCGTGATCTCCCCCTCGCCTGCCCACATCTCTCTTTGCTCACAGGGACTCACTTAGCTCTTCTTATCAACCCCTGTAAATCAGGCCCCTGCCTCCTCTCTCCATTGTCTCAGTTCTGTTTACACCTCCCAGAGAAGGAGGGACTGAGAGCCTTGATGTGGGGGCGAGGAGTCTGCTTTGGCCAGTCACCCATTCATTCCCCCAATGAGCATTGAGTCCATTTCCATTTGCCAGGCCCTCTGCCAGGCCTTGGGGGTACCAAGACAAGCCAAAGCTGCCTTTACCCTCAAGGAGCCAACACTCTCCTGGTGAGATGGAGAGAAGTCAGCCACGGCGGATCAGGCGCTTCCCCCTTCCTGCAACCGCAGCCTCCAAAGGAAGGAAAGAAACAGGGGGGAGAAGGGTCTGATGGCAGCCAGCTCCACCGCTCGCCTCCTTTTAGATGAGGAAACTGAGAAAGGGAGCTACAGGACCCCACGGATAGGAGGGGGAGGGCCAGAAGCGAAATCCCGCTCTCCCGGCTTTCTGTGGCCACCACGGGAGTTCTGGGGGTGGGCAGCTCGGGAGAGCGGCACCGTGGTCCGCTCTGGGCTCCCAGCTTGGCTTTCTCACCACCTGGCTGAATCCCCAGACAAGCACGCAGTCTCCATCCTTGCCATGATAAGTTTGCAGGGTTTTATCACTGTGACTCTGTTTCCTCCCAGCAGGGCCTATGATGCTCCCAACTAACCAGGAAAGGCATCACGATCCCAGCTCAGAAGTGATGCTTTTCCGGGTCTCTCAATGAGCTAGTCATTGAAGCAGACCAAGGACAGTTCTCTAACCACTAAGCAATCCTGCTTCTCATTACTAAATCTCTTGGCCTTGGTCTAACGGCTTGTAAAATGGGGGGAATAATTCACGTGTTCCCTCCCTTACCTGGATGCTTTAGAGACAGCGCTTGTTCTCCTGCTGACATGAGACCCCATTCAACCATGACACTATGAGGTTGGGAGGGACCTTGGCCATCTAGGCCACCCAGAACCCAAAAAGGGGTGACTTAAGTGCTGAGGGAGGGTTCAGTCTCGTTCTGAAGCCCTGTGAGGAAGGGAAGCTCACCCCGGCTGGCCGGCAATGATCGCTCAGAAGGTTCTCCTGACATCAGGCCTAAATTGGTTATAATTATTCTCTCCACAATCCCATTTGGGATTTTCATGGCAGGTACTGGTTGGCTATTCCCTTCTCCAGCTCATTTTACAGATGAGGAAACTGAGGCAGGGGTGAAGTGACTCATCCAGCCAGGAAGTGTCTAAGGTGAGAATGACCGCAGGTCCTCCAACCCCAGGACCGGGGCTTTGCTCTGGCACTTTCAGAAAGCTGATGGCTCTGGCTGGCTAATCCCTCCTCTCCTCACCTTGGCTGCCCTCCCTGAGGAAGAGGAGATGATCTGATTTTTATTCTCCCCACCCCTGGTTGTTGGGGGAGGGAAAGCACTTTAGCAAACCGCAGAGCCCCGGAGGAAGGAAGCTGGGGCATCTACTAGCATTTGGCGCCTTGCCTGGAATCCCCCAGCCGGGATTCACGGAGAGCCGTCCCCAGCCTCCGACCCGTTCCGGGACAAAACAAGGAAACTGCCTGGTTTGTGGGGTAACGTGTCTGGGAGCTCTGGGCTGGGAGGAGCGCCATCTCACAGCCAGCCAGGGCAGCGTCTCGGCCTTCCAGGAAGGCCGGTGAGCTTTTAGCTGAGGCGACAGCCCCCTGACATCTGTCATCACCCCCAGACTCCGACTGACTGGCCCGGACCCTGTTGACCCCCAGCCCTGATTCCTGCCAAGATGATAACATTGCTTCTGGTCCTGGCTAAAAGCAGCAGCCATTTCAAGTCGGCCTTTGCCCTAAGGCCCAAATTCCAGGACCCTTCCTTCTGAGGAGGAAGTGGGGATATCTGACTAAACTCCCTCTGGGAGCCAGACGGGCCTTCCAGGGTGACCGCCAGTCAAACGTGTCACAGGAAATGTGTGCCCAGGAATGCTGGGAGAATCTGGCAGCTTTCACGATTGATCCTTCAGCTTCAACAGACTTTCTACTTAACTATAATCTGCCTGAAGGGCCCTTCCTTCCCTCTTTCCCTTCCTTTCTTCTTTCCTCCCTCCTTTCCTCCTTCCTTTTCTTCCCTCCCTCCTTTCCTTCCTTCCTTCCTTCCTTCCTTCCTTCCTTCCTTCCTTCCTTCCTTCCTTCCTTCCTTCCTTCCCCCTTTTTTCTTCCTCCCTTCCTTCCTTCCTTTCTCCCTTTATTCCTTCTTTCCTTTTCTTTCTCTCCCTTTCACTTTGTTTTTGTTTCTCCCCCCCCTTTCTTCAATTTATTTATTTCTTTTAGAAAATCTTTTCTAAAGTGCATCCAAGAGAAAGTGCAGTGTGGGACCACCCAGGGGGAAGGCCCTTGGGCTGTGAATCATAGGCATGGACTCCAGACCTAAGTCAGCTGGGGCTGCAGCAGAATCATTTTTGTTCTCTGAACCTCGGTTGTCCCGATTTTTACTTTGGGGGCTTGGAGAAAACTGAATTCAGGGCAGTGAGTGTGTCGTCTGCTTGGGGAACATAGAAACAAAAATGAGGAATTGTCCCATTATTCACGAGCTTACGGTCTCCTGGGAGTGGGGCGGGGTGGCTGGGTAGGGAGACAGAGATGAGTGGAGTGGAGACCATGTGAAGAAGAACACAGGGGAGCTGGAGGATCCGGAAAGAAGCCCTATGGGAGGGAGCGCCGAGCTGGGCCTTGAGGGAAGGGAAGGAATCTTAGAGGCAGGGAAGGAGGGTATCCCAAGCACAGGACTCACAGCCCGGGGACAGAGAGGAAGGTGGGAGATGACAGGGAAGTTTGAAGAAAAGCTGGGAGACCATCGAGGGGCAGTGGGCTGGGGATGGTTGGTGAGGGGATTATGAGGACTCCAGCTTCGGGGGGAGTGTATGGGGGGTGTCTGGCAGGAGAGAGCAGAGTGTGGGACTGGCCATCGGCATTCTACCCCTAAGCCATGTTCCCTTGGGGGCTCAGTTTCCTCATCTGTAAACTGCGTGGGGAAGGGGAGACTGTTTCCAGGCCGGGGTTCTCTTACTCCGTACCTCCTAAGGTTTGGGTCCCAGGCCGCCCGGCCCCCGGGGGACAGTGAGGAGCAGTCTCGGCACTCACCTGTCCTCAATCCGGACCCACAGGTCGTTGAACTGCCGCGGTCGGTGCTGCTTGTGATGCTTCCGCCGCCATTTCTTCTGTCGCCCAAATTCCTCCAGCTGGCTCAGGCTGTCGGAGAGCAGAAGGTGGGGGGACAGGAGGTCGTCGTCTTCCTCCTCTTCGTCCCCTGGCCCAGGGGACGTGGAGGCCGGGGAGGAGGATGGGCTGTGCTCCATCGGAGGCACTGTGGGGGCCATGGTCACGACGGGCTCCGGAGAAGGGGGCTGGGAACTCCGGGGGCTGGAGCTGAAAGAGCCACAGTGGGTCATGGGAAGCTGGGGTCGACAGAGGGTGAGGGAAAGGGTGAGAAACCGTTCCCCAGAACCCCGAAGTGACATCACCACGTTAGGGTCGGGTTCCGTGTGTCCGACCGTGGCTGATCGGCCCAGTTTGGGCTCGGAGCGCTCCGCCACCGTGGGACACTGAGGGGAACCTCTCCTAGCTTCTCTAACTTGGGGCACCTCGGGTTCCCTCTGGGCTCAATCTTTGCTTGTAGGGCCTTCTCTGAGGGGAGCTCTGATGTCATCTCCCAGGAGCCCGGGGCCCGGTCCCAGACAGAGTCCTGGCCCGATCTAGCTGGGCTCTGATCCTGGCCTAGCCATCCCAAGTACAGCTGCAGGCGGGAGCCATCCCACTCTCTCCTCGGGGAGATAAGGTATAAGCAGCCATTAGTCAGGGGACGCTAAGGGCCCCAGAAGCTCCTCAGACCAGGGAGGGAGGGAAGGGTTCTTGGAGGAGAGAAAGCCTCTGAGCTGGGCCCTGAAGGGTGAATCCAGTTTCCGTATTGGTAGCTACAGTAGGAGGGGGGAGGGGATATTCTGGGCAGAGGGAACAGCGTGAATGAAGCTTCTGAGGATGCCGTGGGCACCGACTGGGGAGGATTCTGGGTTGGCCGGTGGGGAGGCTTTGGGGCTCACCTGCTCTCTGCCCCTGGGTTCTGCCTCCGGGGCCCTGCCGGAGCAGACGGAGGCAAGCGCTGGGCCGAGGAGGCTTAGCGTTCCCTGGGGTCCGGCCTGAGTGCCTCATTCTGATAGACAGCAGGCCTTCCTGCTCTCCCCTCAAAGGGCCCTGATATCTGGGGGGAGGCTGATGTCATCCTCAGCCACTCCTGCATCCCGTTATCCGGCTGGCCCGCGGCTCAGAGCAGGCGATGACAGACAGTTGCCTGATCCCCTCACTCGGGACAGAACGGACACGGCAAAGGGGGCCGTGAGAAGGCCGGGGCAGAGACCCCCGGAGCCCGGGACCACGCCTCCGTGTGAGAGCAGCACTCAGTCTGGAACCAGAAGCAAGGCTCACTTTGGGACCGGCTTCAAGCTCGGCCTGGCTTAGGGCTCACTCTGGCCGGGGGTCGGGGGTGGTCTGGGAGAGTCAGAGGTCATCTGTGGCCAGCCCTAGAGGAGAGTCTGCCCCTGGTGTGAAAGTTCCTTCACCAGACTCAGGGCTCACTCTGAGATCTGGAGGGAAATTACAATCCCGCCTCGCGATTAAACCCCTGATCTTAGCCCCATTACGACCTTACAGAAGGCCGAGGGTTTTTTCCTATCACCGTTCTTTCAAGAGTTCATCTATTTTTAAATTCTAGTAATTATTATTTTATGACTCCCCTCGCTTCCTCCCCGACACCTCACCCTGGCCAGGATGGGACCCTGGCCCCGGGAGCGCGCGCAGACACCTCGCCAGCCCTGGCAGGTCCCACCCTGCTGGCGGGGTTCCCGGGAGCGAGGTACCAGCCACGGATCAGAGCCTCGTCACTCGCGCAGGGAGTCTGTGCCCTCGGCAATTTGTGGAAGAGTCCGTGTAAAATATCCCTCCACCTGCGCGGCCGGATCGCTGGGGGAGCGGGGCACAAGGAGCCCCACTGGCTTTACCCGTGAGACTGAGGGACCGTGTTCCCCGGCCGGCGCGCGGGGCCCGATCCTGCCCACCCTGGCGCGCTCACCGGCCGGCCGAGCGAAGGCAGGAGGAGGTCTCAGCCGCCGGCCTTCCGCTTCTCAGGGAGGCCCCGGCGGAGGCGTGGGCGGAGGGGTTTTATTGTGCGTCCAAAGGCAACAAGAAACGCGATTTCTGGGACATTTGGCCTCTCATATTGCCGAGCGGGGGACGAGCGGAGGCGGGGAGGACCACCGTGAAGGTAACTGCTGTTTCCCCGCCAACATGTGCTGCGGAGGATGAGAAAGGAGACATTGGACAAAGAACCAACGGGACGCTCCAAGCGAGTGAATAGAAGCCCGGGCACTTGGGGATTTCATTGTGCGGAGTCGGGGGCGTGGATAGGGCCAAAAAGAAGGAAGGAGAAAATACGGTCGAGGGCTGAAGAAGGAAGGAACGTTCGGGATCCTGGGGTTTGAAGAGCGTGAAAACTTTCTTCCCGGAACATCCTCATAAAACAAAACCGACTCTTCTCGGCAAACGTTCCGCTGCCCACGCGGGGGGCATTTGGGATTCCCGAAGTGCTGGTTTGACGGCGCATATGCTCTCCTGCTCAAGAACCTCCTCTGGCTCCCAGCTGCCTCTAGGGAAGCGGGCAGACATCTCTTAGACAAATGTCATAGCTGGGACCCATGCGGGGGTTTATTTGCTCGAGGATAAACAAGTGAATGTGGGGGTGAGGCGCCCTGTCTTCCGGCTCCGATGCTTGTTATCAGCTCCCGGAGTCCCCGCTGGTCCCCTTTGCTATCTGGCTGTTCTGCACCTCTTAGGCCCAGAGGCCTCCTCAGCATGGAGGGTGAGAGAGTGTTTCTAAGTCGCTGCCCCGAGCTGGGCCCGCGGGTCAAGCTCCCAGACCCGTCCCACAGAGTCCATGACCTTGGAAATTTGGCCCTCGGCGTCCCTGGGATGTGGTGTTCATTAGGAGGGCAGTGCTGCTCAGCCCAGCTCGCTGCCAGCTGTCCCCTTGGCAAGGCTCACTCCCTGCAGCAGGAACATGGGACAGATGCTGGTGGGCTTACGGTCCCAGAGAACCTCGGAGCTGGGAGGGCCTGGGAACGTCAGGGCTGGGAGGGGCTCAGAACAGGGGATGTCAGGGCTGGGAGGGGCTCAGAACAGGGGGTGTCAGGGTGAGAGGGGCTCAGAACAGGGAAAGTTGGGGTGGGAGGAAGCTGGAACCATGATGGGAGGATTTGGATCCTTCCCACAGTACCGCATTGCTGCTGTGGGAAGCTGGCTCTGGATTTCCAACTCTTGGTGGCTCCTTCCCTCCCACACAATTTCTCTGGCTCCAGGGGCTGGCTCTTCTCCAGGCCTAGGAGGTCTTGGGGTCCCATTAGCAGTTTGGCCCTCACTGCTGGCAGCCTCATGTTGCGCTTGCAAGATGCCAAGAGAGCTTGCCCCCCATGACCTCTGGGTGCCTCAGTTTCTCCCTTTGAAAAGGGAGGGTGTGCACGGGGCCGTCTCAAGGGTCTCTTTTCTCTCTCTAACTTGGAGGGTCGAGGAGGGGGCGTTCCAGCCTCCCCCTCACAGGGGCCTGTGTTCCTGACCTCCCGCTGCTCTCTCAGTTCTCCTGCTTCTTTTTAGAGAGAAAGGGAGCAACTGTTCCTTCTTCCCAGCTCCAGCCCCCCAGGCTGTGCCGGCCAAGGTCAGTGATGGCAGGCAGCTGCTGGCACCCTCCTTCCAAGCCTCTGGACAAAAGGAGATGCTCCAGTAACACCTGGGCCCACCTATTGCCCTGTATTGTTCTGGGGCTTCCCAGGATCCTCCTGACCCCTCCACTTCTCAGCAAAATTCAGCCTGCTCTTGCTGAATGCATTCCAGCCCTGGGCCTGAGCGGCGGTGGGCGTCCGGGACCTGCCGGGCCACCGGGGGCATGGGATCTCAGAGCGGGGAGATGGCCTCGGACCTCTGCCCGCTCAGCTCCGGCTGTGTGGGGGCTCCGGGAATGGGAACAAAGGGAACTTCCAGGGGAGGGGGAAGCATAGAGGATGCTCCGGAGCCCGTGACTTCTGCCCGAGAAGCAGCTGCCGGTCCTGCTCCTCCCTGCAAATGCCCCTTTGAAAACCGTTCTGAGAAATGGGCTCTGTGAATTGGAGAGAGCAGGAAATGGGGGTGGGGAAGCCTGAGTCATTGAGGACCGCAGATTTAGAGCATAAAGGAAATCTAGACTAATAATTACTGGGCAGGGTGACCCCGTTCAAGGATTCTAACTCCCAATGTCAAATGGGGGTGATAGTATAATGCCCTCAGAGTAAACTCCTCGAGAGCAGGGATCATTGCACCTTTGTCTTTGTATCCCAAGCCCCTAATATACTACCTGGCACACAGTAGGTGCTTAATACATGCTCGCCAAGAGACTGGGAGAAAAGAAATCCGTTAACACTACATGTCTCTCCACAAACTGAGAACTCCCCTTCTGGTGACCCTTTAGTTTGCAAAGACCACGGGGGTCATAGCTACCACTAGCGAACATCCCCGTCTTCCTCTTCCTTCCTCCCATAGCACTGGAGTGCAGGCCCTCATGTCCACTGGCAAGGACACGCCACGGCCTGTGGAAGTGCCTGTGGAAGTCATTCTCCCACGAGCCCCTGAAACTGCCTCACTATCAGAAGGAGAACATCTTGGCGGGTAGACTGGACACCTGGGTTCATATTTGGAGTCTGACTCTTTCCAGCTGTGTGACCACAGGTGTCATCTAACATCCCAGAGAGGGAGGGTCCTCACCTGTAAATACTCTGCCAGGGAAAGCCCCCCCCCACTTCTGCCTGTCTCTGCTGCTCCTAGCCCAGGGCCTAGGGCATAGAAGGTGTTTCATAAAAGCTCGAGCAATGAAAGTCGGAGTCTCACCCTTGCAGTCCCCCTGTGGAACAGCAAACACCCTAATCCTCCGTGCCTGTCCATGCCCTCCCATCAGGGCTCTCCCCATGGGCACTAATGACCTGATCCAGATCCTTGATACAAGAAGACCAAAGGGAGGGATGTTTCCTATTGTTTTGGGACAAATAGTGAAATTAACTCCACTCCTTTCTTCCCTTGCTTTTCCAAGAATGAGCTGGATTCTTCCTTCAACTGAGCTGCAAATTCTGTTTCTGGCTTTCATTTATTTCAAGATGGAGACAAGGCAGGTCTCAGATGGAGACAAGATGCGTCCTTCAGGTGGAGACAAAGCAGTTCCTCCAGGTCTCAGAGACAAAGCAGGTTCTCTCTATGGAAACAAGGCAGGTCCTCCAGAGGAAGACAAAGCAGGTCCTCCAGATGGAGATAAGGCAGGTCCTCCAAGTAGAGACAAGGTAGGTCCTCCAGGTGAAGACAAAGCAGGTCCTCCAGATGGCGACAAAGCAGGTCCTCTAGATGGAAATAAGGCAGGTCCTCCAGAGGGAGACAAAGCAGGTCCTCCAGATGGAGATAAGGCAGGTCCTCCAAGTAGAGACAAGGTAGGTCCTCCAGGTGGAGACAAGGCAGGTCCTCTAGATGGAAACAAGTTAGGTTCTCCAGATGGAGACAAAGCAGGTTTTCCAGATGGAGACAAAGCAGATCCTTCAGGTGGAGACAAAGCAGGTCCTTTGAATGGAAACTAGGCAGGTTCTCCAGATGAGACAAAGTAGGTCCTCCCAATGGTTATTGGACAAGAACCTTCCTCCAATTGGTCACTGGTTGAGGACCTTCCTCTCCATGGTCACTGGACAAGGACCTTAAGCTCAGGGCACCAACAGCCAAAGTAGAAGGTAACTGATAGTCCAGCACTGGAATTCTCGATGCCTGCTGCCCACTCTGTTTCTTCTATTATGCAGAAGGAGAGCAAGGTCACCCAGCCCCGAGGCCCGGGTGTTCTCATCAGCCATTTCAAGGGTTGGCAAGGCTGAAGAATTCATCCCTGCAAGTTGGCGACGGGCCCCTCTGTATCTGGCCTTGCTGGGAGAACCAGCTGGGGTCAGTAATACTGGCACTGCCCAGCAGGGAGCAGCTTCAACCGGCTTTCCAATGAGGCATCTGTACAAAGCCCACAAGAAGGGCTTCATACCTGTAAAATGGGTATGATGTCGTAACTGCCCCCAGCCCCATTGTGAAGATCCACCCGGAGAGGAACACAGCCGGTGCTCGGCAAACCCTGACACGCTATGGAATTGTCAGCTATTGATGTTCATGCTCCCAGGTCTCCCCTCCGGGCCTCAGTTTCCCCACCTGTAAAAGCCAAGGGTCTCTAAGGGC
Source organism: Antechinus flavipes (assembly GCF_016432865.1). Lineage (NCBI taxonomy): Eukaryota > Metazoa > Chordata > Mammalia > Dasyuromorphia > Dasyuridae > Antechinus > Antechinus flavipes. The sequence goes on along the minus strand of NC_067401.1, from coordinate 477,394,505 downwards.
ACTTTCCAGTTCTGATCTGTGTGATCCTGTGAACAGGTGAAGAGAGCTGAGCCAGCTACAGCTGCCCGAGAGCCCCAGCCCGGACCAGAGGCAGGACTAAGGAAGTCCATGGAAATGGAGGCAGAGGAAATAAAGGCGTCTCACCTGTGCACGGCCTTCCCTGGCGGGGTATGCTCCACCTCGAACCCAGCCTGGCGCAAGACGTCAATCACAGTGTTGTTCCCCAGGAAATGACCTGAAATAGCAAGTAAGAAGAGCATCTATCATCTCCTTCCCTTCCCAGAATCAGTGACCCCTCCTCGAGCCCTCCGTCCTCCGGATGCTGCCTTTGAAAGTGGGAAAGTCGACAAGCACTTATTAAGCACTTGCTGTATGCTAAGCACTGGGGTAGGACTATAGCTCAAGATCTGGCGGGATCTTTGGAGACCACGGGATCTGAAGTTCATAGAGGGAAAGTGATTGGCCAAGATCACTCTTCTGACACCATTCACAGGTCTTTCCCGTCTCAGGATTCGAAGAATCCATCCCCCGACTCTGGAACTGCCTCCCTCCTTCCCTGTGTGCTACTTCAGGCTTCCCCTGCCCCCCAGCTTCTTGTGCCCCCTTAAGTTAGCAGGCTTTTGTGCGGTCCCCATTTTGTACATAAATGCACGTGTGCCCACGGAAAGTCTCTCCTTGAGAAGATGTCTTTTATCTCCGTACTCGGTGCCGGCGCATAGTAGGCAGTTAAGGAATAGTTCCTGGCTGATTGAAGGGCGGATCGAAGAGCCCCAATGTCCACCTCCCCGAGCTTCCCGGCTTGTGCCCCGAGACCCCGGTCAGCCCCACCACCCGGGGGTATTGAAGCCGACCTCGGGGGGCACAACCCAAAAGTCAGCCCTGAGCCTGTGTTTCGGCAAAGCAATGGGAGGCCCCTCTGTGCACTCGGAGCCGAGCTCAGCGCCAGGGAAACGGTCACTGGTCCCCTCTGGGGCGGCCGCTCCCCACCTCCTGAAGCAGTTCTTTCCGTTTGGGAGGGTTCACTGTTAGTCCATTTACCGCCCTCCCCCCGACCCCCAACACAGCCTGTCTGCGCTCGGGGCTGCTCTGAGCTTTCCTCGCCCCTTGTCCTAGACACAGTTTTTCCTGAATATAAACTCCCATTATCCTCTGGGAGAAGACAGGGAGCTACGTCCTTGAGCTCTTCACCCTTAGGTTTCCAAATCTCTCAAGAACAATGGTTCCTATTTTATGGAACCATTGTCTAGAACCCGGCTTCTGCTGCTGCTGCTTTTTTTCCCTGAGACAGTTGGGGTTAAGCGACTTGCCCAGGGTCCCACAGCCAGGAAGTGTTAAGCGTCTGAGGCTGGATTTGAACTCAGGGCCTCCTGATTTCGGGGCTGGGGCTCCATCCTCTGTGCTAGCTGGTTGCCCCTAGACAGTGATATTATTCATCACATTATTTATTAATATATAATATGTAATTTATATAATACGTGTTTATACATAAATCTATTTCTATTATATAAATGTTACATATTATATAAATTAATATAAATTATACATTACATAATTCCATATAACAATAATCTAACAATCAGCAGCAGAAGCCCCCTGAGTTGCCCCCAAAGCCTGGGACTGAGGGTGACATTGCCCAAGTACACGCGCTGTCTTACTCTGACTTTCAGATACTGTGGGTCCCAGGAGCTGTACAGGGGTCAGACAGGAAGGCGCAAGGGCCTCTGGGAGGAGTGGGGGGGTGGGGGGTGAGGAGAGCTCTCAGGAAAGCTGCCCGGAAGGAAGATGAGCGCTCTTTGTGCCCCGGGCAGGAGTCCGGCTGCCTCGCCCGCCTCGCTCAGGATCAGCCAGCCCACGTGTGCCAGAGCTGGGGGAGACGCCAGATCTCCCCCCGGGAGGTTCGCCTTTCCCTGTACTCCACCAGAGCTGGCTCTCGCCCACTTAGTCCTCGAAGCCCCCCCAGCATCCGTGCTCTCGGGCCCAGTCACCTCCGGGAGCACGAGGCTGGGGGACAGGAGGGGACGGGCCCTGCGGCCCTGGCCGGCTCTGGGTGGGGCTACACCGGCCAACTGGCCACAGACCCAGGAGCTTCTCAGAACAATCTACAAACAGCGCAGATGAGCAGGCCTTGGAGCCCCCCACCCGGGTCCCGGAGCATCTCCCCTCCCGCCTCCTTGGAGGCGCCCCGGCTCCCTGTCTGAGCCCTGCGCGCTTTCAGGGCCTGCCAAGGAAAACACCAGCCCCCCGGGCTGTATACACTGGGCAGCAAATATTTACGCGGGCCTTGGCTGCTCCTGCGGAGCCAGTATTCCTGGAGACTGGGGGGGAGGCAGCCGGCAGCATGCGGGAACCAGGGTGCCAGCCCCGGGCCTCTCGGCCCAGCCTGAGATCCAGGGGCAGCCCCAGCCACCAGGAAGCACTGGAGGAGGAGCGAGCCCATGGCCAACCTGGGAAGCTCCTCGAGAAGGTCCCCAACCGCCTCCTCCTTGGCTGCTCAGGCCCCGGCTTCCTTCCAGGGGGGAATTTGGGAAGCTCCTCCAGAAGGCCCCCGACCGCCTCCTCCTCCTCGGCTGCTCAGGCCCCTGCTTCCTTCCAGAGGGGAGCTTGGGAGGCTCCTCCAGAAGGCCCCCGACCGCCTCCTCCTTGGCTGCTCAGGCCCCGGCTTCCTTCCAGGGGGGAATTTGGGAAGCTCCTCCAGAAGGCCCCCGACCGCCTCCTCCTCGGCTGCCCAGGCCCCGGCTTCCTTCCAGACTGGGACACTTGAGGTGGGCAGTTTTCTGTTCCAGATGCAGCTCAATGACCTCTGATGACTCCCTACTGTTTCGTGAGCTCCCGGGTCCCTTGGTTCGTGGGTGGATGAAGCCCCTTTTTCCGAACACTCACCCACAATCCCCTTAACGGCGCATTCTGGAACCGTGCAAAGAATCCAAGACAAGCCCCCTGGGCCGCCTCTGGCAGCCTCGGATTTTCTCCTTTTATCGAGAAATCGGGGGACGCTGGCCTTTGTCCAGTCTGACGGCGCTCTTCTCCATGGCGTTTATAGGGCCCGGGCAGGGCTCAGAGACCAGCCCTGCCGTTCCTGGAGGAGTCCCGGGGCAGGCCCTGGGCTTGGCCGGGATTCCCTCCTCCCGTCTCTCCTTTTATTGCCCGTGCATCCCGTCCCTGGCCGTCCTGTCCCCCGTCCCTGCACGTTTAGATGCTGGCTTTTCCAGGCCGGACGAAGGGAAGAGAGGCCCACGGGTCACTTTGGAGGGATGGGGAGCCTCGAATGCCAGGCTAAGGAATTTGTAACCTGGTCTTTCTCAGCTGTGAAAGATGTAAAGTCAGAGGACATCCCGGGCCCAGGCGGCTCAGCCCCGCGGTTGGCGGGTGAGAACACTGGAGGCAGAAGGCCCGAGTTCAGGTTCCAGCTCCAGGCTTAGCTCTGTGACCCTGAGCAAGTCCTTCCCCCTTGGAAACTTAGATTTCTCCTCAGGAAGAGAGGGATCATGTGCCCCTTTATCTCACGCCACTCATTGGGAAGGAAGCGCTCTGGGAAGCTCAATGCACTGCCATTAGTAGGAACCGGAATTACTTCTTTAAATAATAGCTTCGGTCTCCAGTGGAACAAGGACTTGGATCTGGGCCTCCTGGGTCCGGACTGGCTTTAAGGCGGGGCCAGGATCCGAGGGGCCGGCAGCGGGTTGGCCCAAGGCCCCTGTTTTGGGCAGATTGTCCTTTCCAGGAAACTCCGAGGTCTGGGGCCAGTTGGCCAAGGATGGCGGAGCGCCGCAGCCCCCCCAGAGCGCCGCAGCCCCCCCAGAGCGGGCCCGGCCGCATGTTCTGGCCCTTCCAGACCTGGTTTTCTCCTTCTGCCCCCGTGCTCTGCAGCAGGACTGAGCCCACCTCGGCGGATGAGTCGGGGGCGGCCAACGGTGAGCCCCTTTCTCCATCCTCCGTGGCCTGACGGGACTGCAGGGAAGGGCAGGGCAAGTTCCCAGCGCTCTGTGTGCGTGTCCGGGAGGGCCCGGCTTAGCTGGGGTTGAGCTAAAGGGAGACGCTTTTTCTACTATAACAACCTGCAGGGAGGTTTCCCTGAAGCCGGGAGACCCGCCGAGATCCGGGTCCTCGGGAGACGACTCGTGGGAGCAACGATGGAGATGCTCCAAGATAGGGATTCATCTGCTGGTTCCTCGTGAGAGCGCGGGGCACACGGAGAGGTAAACTGAGGGGGAACCGGGAAGGTCCTTCCTCCGGTGAGAGCCTCCAAAGGCTAAAGTTCTGCCTCCACTCGGAAGGAGTCTCCGGCCCAGAGGCTCGGGGGCCACTCACGGGGATGGGTGGGGGACAGGAGCAGATGGCTGGGACCCCTCTGAGCCGGGACCCTCCCCCAGACACCCCAGGGCCTTTCACCGCGGAGAAGGGAGAGCTCTGAGGCTCTGTGCTCAGGGGCCACTCACGGGGATGGGTGGGGGGCAGGAGCAGATGGCTGGGACCCCTCCGAGCCGGGACCCTCCCCCAGACACCCCAGGGCCTCTGGGCCCCGGAGGAGGGAGAGCCTGGAGGGCCGGAGTGACTTTTTTATCTTAACCTTGGCTCTGGGGGAGGGGCTGGCCCACGGACAGAAGTCTTTGGGACTCCCCGGAACATGAGGGAGCCTTCGTGACCCCCTGGGGATGCTTTGCTTGTCTCCAGAGCTGGCTGCGGGCCCAGTGAGGACGGGGCCACCTCCTATAGAGACAGGCCAGGCCCTTCCCATGGCTCAGGGCCGGCCCAGCTCACTCGGAGCAGCAGCCCAGTCCCCCCCCCCCCAATCTGGGTCAGACTTCTCCCGACCCCCTGCTTCCCTCACGGTCCTGGCCCGAGCCCTGACGCTCCTCAAGCTCTCCCAGGAAACCCCCCTGTGGTTTCCCCTCCCCCCCATTCTGCCCCCCCCAGCTTCTGGACGGGCCCTGTGCCCCCTCCCCCGCCCTGTAAGCTCCCTGAGGGCAGCACTTTATCCCCAGGCCCAAGCGACTCTTAGCTATGTGTGGAAGGGCGAAGAGCTTACAGACTGAGCACACACTGACCAGAGACTGTGAGCTAAAGTAGCTCAGGCCTCTAGGCCCCGTCCCGTGGTTGTGGCTGAGCCCCGGACTGAAGGGCTTAAAGGGCCGAAGCCGTCCTGTCTCTCTGCCCCCACTGACTGTTGGGGACAAAGGTCTGTGTGACAGTCCCAGGCTGCGGGATTGGGGGGCTCCTCGTCTGAAACGTACAGAGGTGGCAGCATCTCCCAGGGAACGACCCTCCTCCCACGGGGCCCTCGCTGCCCTTCGGGCCCCCAGGCCGCTCCGGCCGCTCCTCCGGGTTCTAGTGCTCCCTTTCTCTCATGTGGAGGGTCCCGTGCGTCAGGCCGGGCAGGTGCAATGGCCCCAAACAGAGACAACAGGGCGGGTTTGCTGAGCTGGGGTCCTTCCAGCCGAGCTCTGCCCCCGGCGGCCGGGCCAGGGTTCAGCCCCCCTCTGCTATAGGCTCAGCTTTCCCCGAACTGGCCTCAGGTTTCCCATCGGTGAAAGGAAAGGGGGGACTGACGTTCTCTAGGACCGTCCCCATCTCTGACATCCCCGTTCTGAGGCCCCTCAGTTATCTTCTGCGGCCCGAGATTTCTCTTCCTCCCCCAGGAGGCCTGTGGGCCCCGGGGCCCCAGAAGTCCGGGTCCCTTCCAGGATTCCCCGGACTGTGCAGGGGACGGGAACAATGGGGCGACTAAGAGCGGCTGGGAGGTAGTGCCCGGGGCCCGTGGGGGGGGCAGGAAGAGGGGCGAGGGGTTGGGGGGAAGGGGGGAGGGGCGGCCAGATGTTTCCAGGGCGGGGCAGACCTCGAAGCCTCCCTCACTGTCCCTAATCCCCCGCACATGTTTCCTCCGCCGGGGAGAGCAGCAGCGGACTCGGGGCTCCTCGGGAACAGGGGCCCGAGCCGTATTTATGTTCCGTCTGAAATTAATGCAGGGGCGCCTTTCAAATGCTAATTCTGCGGCCCCCCAGTGGCTGCGGCTGCTCAGGGGCGGCCCGAGGAGGGCCAGAGACAGGAGGGAGGGAGGGGGGAAGGGAGGGAGGGAAAGGGAAGGGAAGGAGGGAGGAAGGATAAGAAAGAGGGAGGGAGGGAGGAAGGGAGAGGAGAGAAGGAGGGAGGGAGGAAAAAAGGAGGGAGGGAGAAAGGGAGGGAGGAAGAGAAGGAAGGAGGAAGGAAGGGAAGGAGGAAGAGAGGAGGGAAGGGAGGGAGGGAGGAAGGAAGGGGGAAAGAAGGGGGAAAGGAAGGGAAGAAGGGAGAGGGAAGGAAAGATGGGAGGGAGGGAGGAAGAGGGAAAGAAGGGGGAAAGGAAGGGAAGAAGGGAGGGAGGGAGGGAGGAAGGACTGACCCCTTTGTTTTCTTAGGGAAACAGGAGAGAGGGGGGAACTCGGGGATCCTGGGGCAGAGAGAGAGGAGGCCAGAGAGTTGAGGTAGAGCCGCGGAGCCAGGCCCAGAAGGTCAGAGAGGACAGGGGGCTGGGAACCCAGAGCAGAGATAGCTGGGAAGAGCCTGAGAACAGGGATGGCAGGGCTGGGAGGGGGCTTACAATAAAGGATGTCAGATTCGGGAGGGGCTTTAGAAGGCTCTCCCTTTGTGAGGCAGGGATAACTGATCAGAGCAGACACTCACTGCCCTTTTCCACAAGTGATCCCATCATGCTCCCCAGCCGGCATCTGACCAGGACCGAAGTCCCCATCCTGGAGACAAATGGCTGAGCTGGAGTGATGGGGATGGGAGTGAAGGGGGAGGGAGGGTCAGTCTCCTTTCTGTAAACTGATTCAGTTCCCCCAAGCCTAGAACTCTGCTTCTCCTGTTCTATCCTTCATCCTCTTTCCCCTTCTTAAGTTTTCCCTTCCCCCTTAGCCCAGGATTTCCTGCTGCCCTTGACCCTTCCTGTGCTCCTTTAATAATAATAATAATAAAGTGATGTCCCATTTAGAGAGCATTTTAGCATTCAACATGGTGACGTTTGCCATTCCAGGCGCAGTGCCGGGCATGTAGTAGGAGCTACATAAATGCTTATTCCCTTCCCTAAAGAGTAGGATTGGGGGCGGGATGATCTTAGGTTTTCTAAGCGACTCAGAGATTATTTCATTTGATCTTCACAATAACACAGAGCTAAGACCTCCCATTACCCCACTCTACAGATTAAGGAATTGCGTCTTAAGGGAGCTAAGTGCCTTGCCCAGAGTCTGAGCTGCCCGAGCTCCCTCCCTGCCCCCCCCTTCGTGACCACACTCCCCTGACTGAACAGGTGAGAAGCCCCCTGCCCTTGTCCACCCAGAGCAGCCTCCGCCGTGGCCTTAGTGTGCCAGGCCTCCTACTTCAGCCGTGTCCTCCCCAGCCCGGCCTTGTCTCCCTCCCCAGCCCGGCCTTGTCTCCCTCCCCAGCCCGGCCTTGTCTGCCTCCCCAGCCCGGCCTTGTCTCCCTCCCCAGTCCGGCTTTGTCTCCCTCCCCAGCCCGGGCTGTGGGGATAAGCTCCCCCTTCTGAGGAAGGAAGGACTCAGAGGGACTGGGAGCACTGCCCACTGCGGGGCCCAGCATCCCCGCCGTCCCCTCCACGCTCTGGATGAAGTCTTCTCCAGAAGGGGAAAGGACTCGCAGCTTCCCCAGCCGCTTCTGTCCCAGATCCCTGAAGGTGCCCAGGGGCCGGGGCCTGCGTCACGGGCTCTGCTTGGGGCATCAGGGGCTCCTCTGCCAGAGCCCCGTCCATCCCTCCCCACGCCGGAGGAGGAAGAGGGAAGAGCTCCCTCTGGCCCCCTCTCCTGGCACCCATCCCCCCTCTGCCACTTTACCATTTGTGGGATCTGTGAATTCACGTCACTCGGACTCAGTTTCCTCACACATAAAAGCAAGGGTCCTCTCTGGCCCTTTCCCCATCCAGATCGGTGACCCTAGAATCCTAGGAACTGACTCAATGTTCAGAGAATCGTTAACACAGCATCTTGGAGTCCCGTGGGCTTTCTAGTGGAACCTGATTCTGAAGCAGATCTCATCCTTTTGCTACATAATGGACTTAAATACATGGAAATCCAAGATCCCGCCACCCTGGTGTTTGATGGACCAGAGGAGAACTCTGCTTCCCAGGCCCCACTCTAACGGGAAGCAGAAGCACATGATCAAATCATGGAAGACCTTCCTGATCATGAGAGTTCTCCCTGCGTGGGACGGGCATCCTCTGGGACTGGTATCCTCCCCCTCCATGGAGACACTCGAACAGAAGCTGGGCAGTCACTAATGGGGGCTGCTGGAGAGGGGATTCCTGTTCAGAAATGGCCTGGACGGCACGTCCTTGAGGTCCCTTCCCACTCTGAGATTCTGGGAGGGCTCCCATTCCAAAGTCTGACCCTATTCCCTGGAGACCGTGACTTCTTGGCCGCGGAAGGGGGAAAAAGCCCACTAATGGTTTATTTTTTAAAAAATGTCCAAACATATGGTTAACCTCAGAGGGGATTAATGATGCTGGCCCATTAAGTCCATGTCAGGCAGAATAATCCCACTGGAACAATTAATCATGGAATGAAGAAGGGGAGAAGCGGCCTTGGGACCTCGGACACATGGGAGCGTGAACATAAACACTTGAACATTTCTGTAAACAGATGTTCGCTCATGTAAGCAAGTCTGCCATCGCTAACGTTCCCGTTTTCATGGAACAGGAGATAGGTTATATAAGGGGCTGCGACCGGGCCAGGAGGAGGAACCGCGAGGGAAGGAAACCCCACAGACCCTGCCTGGCTTTGGGACCACTTGAGCCGCTCACTTCCACTCAGTGGCTTTCAGTATCCCAATGGAGGGGTTAGAGCAAATGATCTCTGAGCTCCTCCATGATGAGATGCACCGGAGAGGGATGGATGGAGCCAGAGGAGCCCGGATGCTCTTTCTCCTTACGAGACATAATTCCATGATTTCCCAGCATGCTTTCTGCTCTCTCCACAGCAGCAATGCGAGGAGGGAGGGAGGGCGAGTGGAAGAGTGGAAGCCCTCTCAGGTCACCTCATCTTCACTTTCTACCAAGACAAGTTCTCAGAAAGGGTGACATCAGAGACAAATTAAAGGGGAAGAAATTACCTTCCGGAGGGATGACACAGGAAGCATTCACGACCAAACATGAGATAGGGAAGTCACAAGAGCTGGGACACTTATGTAAAATGAAGAAAATGCTGTTGTTCTCTTAAATGAGAAGAGAAGAAGGAGATTGGGGGAGGATGTGCAAATCTTTGCAGCAAGTTTCTCTGCTAAAGGTCTCATTTCTGAGATATAGAGGGAAGGGTCTGCTTCCTAAAAACAAGAGGCGCTCCCTGCTTGATAAATGGTGAACACAACAGGCGGTTTTCAGGGGATGAAATCCAAGCTATCCACAGCAATATGAAAAAACGCTCTAAATCACAAATAAGGAAGGAGATCAGCATTTATATAGTGTCTACTGTATGCCAGCCACTGGCTTATGGGCTTTACTCATATGACCTCATTGGAGTCTCAAGAAATTCCCAATAATAATCCCCATTTTAAACAACACCGAGGTACCACCTCATACCCACCCGAACAAAAGCAGAAAATGACAAACGCTGGAGGGGCTGTGGGAAAACAAGATGGCGCTGCCTTCCACAATAATAAGAAAGTTGGGGGGGGGGACTGGAAGCAGAAGGACGCGTTCAGTTTTGAACACGAGTTGTTTACAGAACATTCAGTTTGAGAAGTCCAACAGGAGGCTGGAGAAGCAAGTTGGGAGCTCAGCGGAGGGGTTAGGGTGAGCTATGTAGATCAGGGAAGGATCTGTAGAGAGATGATAATTAAATCCATGGGAACTGGTGAGATCATCAGGTTAAAAAATGGTATACAGTCCTTGGTTTGATGGAGGACAGAGCCTGGGGGATACCCATGATGAATAAGCTTGACTCGTACAAAGATCAAGCAAAGGAGATTGAAGAGGTGACAGGGAGGAAGGAAGAGAACCAAGAGAATCCCCCAAACTTAGAAGAAAGCATCCAGGAGAAGAAGAATTAACAGTGCCAAAGACGGCAGAAATGTCAAGAAGGATGAAGTCTGAGGAAATTTCCGTCATCGAATCTGGCAAGTTGAGAGGGTTAGTAACTTTGGAAAGAGCAGCTGAAGGCAAATAATGTGAGAAGTCGAAGTGAGAGAGTTAGGAAGAGAGTGAGAGAAAAGGAAGGAGAGGGGGGACTTTTAAAGGAACTGAAAGGGAGGAGAAATGCGGCATGAGAGGGAGTAGGGATGGATGGGTGGAGACGAGGGTTTCTGAGAATGGAGGAGACACGGACATGTTTACGGGGAGCAGGAAAGCCTATGGAAGACGGGGAACGACTGACGATGAATGATGGGATCCAGATGACGAAGAGAGTGACGTGCTGGAGAATATAATAAGGAACGGGATGTCTTCTGCAGGTAGAAAGCTTTGCCTTGGCAAGTGGAAAGGTCATGTCATTGTGTGAGATAACGGTGAAGCAGGAAAGAGGGGAAAGCATCGAAGCGACGGCGGATGAGGAGGAGGGACAAGGAGTTCTTCATCTTTTCCAGTGAAATACGGAGCAAGGTCCTCAACTGAGATGTTTGGAAATGGATGAAAAAGTTTGAATTTCTCTCGTGGTGAGCAGGGCACTGAGTGAATTAAGGTCAGCGTAAGAAAGTTGCCTTGCCACAGCGAGCACCCAGCTGAGATTATGCAACATCAATTTGGAACAGAGTCAAGCGGCCCAGTTTGGGGGCTCCTTCCCATCTTCATTCAGTTATCGAACAGTGAGAATTATCCAAGGCCGAAGCTTGACAGGGCAAGATCTTTGTGGGGGCGGGGGTTAAAATGGAGTGATGGATTCCAGAGAAGGAACTGGGTTAGAACTGAACGGGCTTAGCAGGCAGTCAGTGTGGGAAAGGGAGAGAGCGGGGCCAGCCCTGAAAAGAATTTTGGGGTCAAGAGACTGGAAGTCACACTTTAGGTGAAGAACATGATTTGGATTTGCAAGATGGAGAGACAGAGACAGAGAGAGAGAGACAGAGACAGACAGAGACAGAGACAGAGAGAGAGAGACAGAGACAGAGAGAGACAGAGACAGAGAGAGACAGAGACAGAGAGAGACAGAGACAGAGACAGAGAGAAAGAGAGACAGAGAGATAGAGGGAGAGAGACAGAGACAGAGACACACAGAGAGAGACAGACACAGAGACAGAGACAGAGAGAGACAGAGACAGAGACAGAGACAGAGAGAGAGAGAGAGAGACAGAGACAGAGAGACACAGAGACAGAGAGAGAGAGAGACACAGAGAGAAAGAGAGAGAGAGAGGTGTAGACAAAAGATTATGATCAGGTAAAGGAGTTTTAGAATTCCACCTAAATGCTGAGTATTTAAGGCACAATTTGGACTCAGGTCTACTTGACTTCAAGCCCAATACTCGATCCACTCTATACCTAAAGACCAAAGTAGTAATAGCAGCAGCAATAACAGTAGTAGTTGTAATAATAGGAGTAGTAGCAGTAATGATAGTACTAATAGTATAGTAGTAGGAGCAGCAGCAGTAGTGATAGTAGCACTGGTAGGAGTAGTAATGGCAGTAGAAGTAGCAGCAGTTATAGTAGTACTAGAAGCAATGGTGGGAGCAGTAATAGTAGTTGTTGCTGCTTTAAAATACGCCCAATTCAATTCTTCCTGTGCTAAATTGGAGACACTCTTAGCAGGAAGGCACTGATGCTGAGGGAGGCTGGCAGAGCTTCCTGTGTCAGCTGGGATTTTGGGTGGGACTAAAGACTTTAGCAGAGATAAGGAGGGAGGGCACAGCAGGCACAGCCAGTGCAAATGTCAGGAGGTGCAAGGAATAGCCAGGAGAACAGCGTCACTGCAGCAGAGTATTTATGGTGGAAGGAGCGCCTCATTCTTTGCACAGTGTCTGGCATACAGTAAGTACTTAATAAATGTTTATTGACTATTCACTGACTTGCCAGTAGAAGTTGGTCGGAATTAGTATCGGATCCTTCTGCTCCCTCTCTCCCTCCTCCCAGTCTCTACCAGCCATGCCCAGTGCATCCCTTCCCTCCTCTGAGCCTCAGTTTCCACATCTGTGATCTGGGAGGATACTTCTCTGACTGGATCAAATAAAACAGTTATGATATGGTGGGAAGAGGATTGGCTTTAGAATGATGAGATTTGGGTTCAAATTCTGGAGCTTCTTGTCAACCCTGTGATTGCCGGCAAAGCACCTGTTCCCCAGGGGTCAGGAGGCGATGAGCAGGGGGACTTCTAAGATAGAGAAAAGGACTTTGTATGGAGAAAAGGAGTTTCAGTCTCTGTTTTTAAATGTCTTTCAGGCTTACAAAGACATTTTCTCATAACAACTTTGAGGGATGAAGCTGGTGTACATATACTTACGCCCATTTTACAGATGGGAAAACGTGATCAGAGAGGGGAAAAATCTATTCAGGCTCACCCAGGGACAAGAGCCCAAGGTGGGATGTGATGGGGCTCACCTCTCCCCCTCTGGGAGATGCTAACCCGCATGTAGCGAGAGGGAGGGTGGGCTTTTTCCTGGAGTGCTGAGACATTCTGAAGAAGGCCGGCCCGCGCCTGGGCTCCCGCTGACACAGTCTCTCCTAGGGGGAAACCCTTCAGTGATGGGTAGTTTGTTCCTTCCTATTTCTGTGGATAAAACCGTGTGACACTTGACCCCTTCCCAGCTCCTCATTGGGGGACTGGGCAAACGTGATAACAGGACCATGTGTGAAAGAGGCTGCGGGTGACAAGTGGGGGGATGGATGAGAAGCATGGGGGACCGTTAGGGATGGGAGAACGTCAGAGGCCACAGGGAAGGTGTCTGAGGAGCCCTGGCCGCCAGCCCCAACCCGGGGACAGCCACGCTGGCGTTCACTCGTCTCAATCGCGGCTGGCCCTCGGTGACCCCACCTGGAGTTTCCTTGGCAAAGATAATGGAGTGGTCGGCCATTTTCCTCTCTTATTCTTAGACATTTGAGAGAACTGAGGCAAACAGGGCAAAGTGACTAGTTCACAAGCACACGTGTCTGAGGCCGGATTTGAACTCACGAAGGTACGGCTCTGCGATTCTAAGCCCAGTGCTCTGTGCACAATGGCGCCACCTAGCTGCCCCAGCCGTGCTGTTGTTCTGTTCTTAAGTACTTAAGACTTAAGGAGGGCGCTGAAATACTTGCTTAAGTACCCTTCCAAGGGCTGCTGAAATACTTAAGTACCCTTCTGAGGGCTGCTGAAATACTTAAGTACCCTTCTGAGGGCTGCTGAAATACTTAAGTACCCTTCCAAGGGCTGCTGAAATACTTACTTAAGTACCCTTCCAAGGGCTGCTTAAATACTTACTTAAGTACCCTTCTGAGGGCTGCTGAAATACTTAAGACTCCTGCCCAGGGTTACCAAGAATCCTGGTCACTCGAGGAGACCTCCTCCTACCAGCAGCCCACCTGGAACAACCCTGCCTGATTCTGGACTCGGTCCGAGGATATCTGGAGAGGGATCCCCTGTGATGGACCTCGGCTTTCCATCGGGCAGATTCCTCCTGATGGCTCTGGAGGGAGAGACTGAGGCCGGGGACTTTGCCCAGCTCTGCCGCACTTATACCCAATTCCTGTCGCTCTCATGATGTCCCTGGCCTTCTTTGAGAAGGAAGGACAGACAACAGAACAATTAGATGGGTCTTAATTGGAAACTACGTCCCTTGACTCGATTCCAAAGAGTGAATCAATCCTCAGTGATCGAGGAGGATCACTGACCAAATTTCTCCCCCTCCTTTTCGGCCTCATTTTTCTTATCTGCAAAACGGGACTGGGGCAGCCTCGGGGATCCCCAAGGGCCCTGACTTCTTCTCCCTCCTAGTTTCCTCCCTGTGGTCCCAGGCAGGGCTCAGGGCCCAGGACTAGACGCCTCTCTGGTCATTTCCATCGCGGCGGTTTGGTGACCGTGATTCCCTGGGGCGGCCGGCACTCTCTCTCCCCACCCCCCCATCCGGGCCAGGATTCTAGCTCCTTCCTCTTCTTCCCCGGGAGGTCCTCAATTAACATGCTATTTTTAGCATTCGTAACCCCTTGGCTTTAACCCCCCCTTTCATTCTGTCAGTCCTGATAAGAAGTAGAATCAGCGTCAGGCTGTCCCGTGATGGGAGCAAGGGTACACAGGCCGCGGGGGCAGAGGGTCCCCTATTACATCTCACCCACTGACTGGGCACCCAGACCCCGTGCCTGGTGCATTGTGGGAAACAGGGACCTCCACGATCTGAGCTGAGCCCCGGGAAGTCCGTCTGGAGGAGCGGGGACGACCAAGGCCGGGAAGCCTGACAGGAGGTGTTACAACAGGCCGGTGGGTGCGGGCAGGGAGTAAGAGGGCAGTGGCCGTGGGACTGGAGAGAAGATGGGGGACGTACTCGGGTCTGGTAACTGAGATCCGCACTGAGAGTCGTAGATGAGCACCCCCAACCCCACACGATAGCAGCCATACTGAGAGAACTTATATGGTTACATCATTTCTATGACACTTAGGTACGCAGCTGAGTGTACACAGCCACCCAGAATCGGACATTGGAGTCCGGAGCATGATCTCCGGTCCATCTGGCTGCCAAGCTTACAAGAAGGAGAGGTGGGCTGATGACGGTCCCACAGATGGAAAATTAAGGCCAAAAAGGAAAGGCAGGTTTGGAAAAAGGGTAAGAAGCCACCCTTCCCCCTTCCTTCAGGGCCAGTCAGAGCTAGGACTAGGATGTTTTTGCCCAGGGCAAGCAGCACAAAGCATGTCCTACCTCGAGTGAGTGGCGGGAACTGGTCTAGGAGTCTATGACCCTATTTCCCATCCCCCGGGAATTCATTTCATACACGAGGGAACAGAGAACAAAAGTAATGAGCTTAAAGTCGCAGTGAATCCATGGCAGAACTGAGACAAGCATCCAAGTGTTCAACTTATGTCTCGGGATAAGAACCGGGTCACTGTCTATACTTAGTGAATTGAGAATTGGCAAGAAAGGGAGGGAGGGGGGAAGAGAGGGAGAGAGGGAGGGAGGAGAGGATGAAGGAAGAGAGGAAGAGAATGAATGAGGGAGCAGAGGGGAAAAGGAAGGGACAAAGGGAGGGAGGGAGGGGAAAAGGAAAAGAGGGAGAGAGGGAGGAAGGAAGAGGGGAAGAGAATGAAGGAGGAAGGAAGGAAGGAAGAGAAAGAGCAAGGGAGAGAGGGAGAGACTGAGAGAAAAAAGGAAGGAGGAAGGGAGGGAAGGAAGGAGGAGAGATGGAGGGAGAAAAAGAAAGGCTGAAAGGAAGCCTAGAGACCAATCATCCCTTTTTACAAATAAGAAAATTGAGGTCTGAGGAGATAGAGAGACTCGTCAAAAGAAAGTGGAAACTGAGTGACTGCCCCTTAGCTGGGGAATGGGTGAATAAATTATGGTATGTGAATGCTAAGGAATATTATTGTTCGGTAAGAAATGACCAGCAGGATGATTTCAGACCTGGAGAGACTGACAGGAACTGATGCCGAGGGAAGAGAGCAGGGCCAGAACATAGTACAGGGCAACAACAATCCTATATGATGATCAGTTCTGATGGGCGTGGCTCTCTTCATCAATGAGATTATTCAAATCAGTTCCAATTGTCCAGTGATACACCCAGAGAGGACTGTGGGAACTGAGTGTGAATCACAACGTGGCATTTCCACTCCCTCTGTTATTGTTTGCTGCATTTTTGTTTTCCTTCTCAGGTTTTTTTCTTTCTAGATCCGATTTTTCTTGTGCAGCAGGATAACTGTATACATATGTCTGCATATACTGGATTTAACATATATTTTACCATGTATTGGACTGCCGGCCAGCTAGAGGAGGGGGTGGGGGGAAGGAAGAGAAATTTGGAACAGAAGATTTTGCAAGGGTCAGAGCTGAAAAATTACCCATGCATGTTTTGTAAATAAAAAGTTTTAATAATTAAAAATAAAAATAAAATAAAATTTAAAAAAGAGAGAGAGAGAGAGAGATTTGCCAAGCCAGAGTCAGGATTTATTTCCAAGTGAAGAACTTTCTCTTTATACTTCATTGTCCTGATTGGAGATGGACCAGCCAGTTCAGGGACCCTGGGTCCCTGGTGCACCCAGCACCCAGAGGCCTCTTTGGGTATGTACATATTCATGTGTGAACGATTGGAGCTGAAAGCTGTCTTTGTTTCGGAGCTTGGGTCACCCCACAGAATTGCTGAGTTTTCAGAAAACTTGGGAAGTATAAAAAAACCAGACGGAAGAAAAAAAAATTCAGCTCTGGGCTGGTGGGTGGGCGGCGGGGAGGGAGGGTGGGCGAGGTGTTGCCGCTGGGGGGGGGGCTCGGGCTGGGGCTGGCAAGCTGGTCTGCCTGCCTGCCTGCAGGAAGCCCTGGTTACAGCCCAGCTGGAGCAGGGGGGGCAGCGTTTCAGACAAGATCTGCAAACCTGCAGTTCGGGGTTTCACTGGCCCAGGGAGAGCATGGAAAGCGTGGTGGAGCTCCCAATGATTGTCAGTCAGCCTGGCCAAAGCTCCCATGTGCCAGGGCCTTCAGGTTCTCCCTGATGCCCGGAGGTGGGTGCCAGTGGGAGCAGCGTCCCGTTTTGCAGAGGAGGAGGCTGGGGCCCGAGGGAAGTCTCCCCGCTCGGCCTTGCACCCCCAGTGACGGCCCACAGCAGGTGAAGCTGCCTCGGGCTGTCCCCATCACAGGCTAGGGACTGTGGGACCCTGGGGAGATGGAGTCAGAATGAGTAAAAAATGCTCGTTCCCAGGAGGCTCCCCCAGCAATCTGGTCACGCAGGCCCAGTTGGTTACCATTCTCATTTTGCAAAGGAGACCTGGGTCCAGAAGAGGCTCACAAAAATCTCAGAACTCCAGATTAGAAGCCTCTAGTCTACCTCACATCGGAGCCAGCATCCCTTCCTCAGCATCTCTGACTACGGGACCCTGCTCTCCCCCTTCAGGGCAGCCCCCCACGTCACTCTGGGACAGCGCCCATTATCGGGGATGTTCGTCCTGACGTGAGCCTCAGTTTGCCTTTGCAGCTCCCCCTTTCTTCCCCCCCCCCACTGGTCTTGCTCCTCCTTCAGACACGGAAGCCTTCCCTTCTAACCATCCCCAGCTCCTTCAGTTGGTCATCACAAAAACACCCCGAGCCCTTCACAAACCCCACTGGATGACCTTGTTCATCAACGTCCATGGAAATATCAGATGTCCTCCTCCTCTTTCTCATCTTCCTCCTTAATTCTCCTCACCATCCTCCTGCTCTTCTTTATCGACATCCTCCCCATCCTTCTCTCCCTCCTCATCATTATTCAAACCCCACACCCCGGAGCCAGAGCGACTTCACCTTATTTTTGTACCCAGACTGTATACAGTAGGCAATCAAGAATTGCACGTGATTGAACTCCACGGAACTGAACTGACTTGAACTGGAGAGACTGCTCCCTCCAAGCTCGCTCTGCCTTTTAAAATCAAGTCCAAGATCACGAGTCCAAGCTTTTTTGGCTTCCCTCCCCCCTGCTGACTCACTCTCGGCTTCCAGGCCACTGTTTCTAGATGAGCCGCTGGCTCCCCGAGCGCCCCATCTTGTCCTCGGGAGGTTGTTTTTCTGGACCCGAAAGCAAAGCTTGAACCGTCCTTCTTACTCCATTCCGCCCAAGGGTCCCACCGTGGCAAGCTCCCCGGGGGGCCTAGCATCCGTCTGACCCTCCCCCCCAGCTCTGAGTCATCTGCGAACGACGAGCCTGGTCTCTGGGCCACTTTCCAAGTCATTGATAAAATGGGAAACAGCTCAGGGCCAAGCCCGGATCCCCGGGGTCACTTAAACTATCAGCAAATACTCTTTGGGCCCCTCGTTCAACCACATCTGAACGCATTTCGCCAGACCAGTGTCTGCTACGTGCCTCCCCACTTTTTCCCCGAGAAAAGCAGGAGAAACGGTGTCAGGAACCTAGTGAAAAGCGGGGGAAACAATGGCTGCGGGGCTTCCCCGCTCTATCGGTGCAGAATCTGTGGAAATGAGGACTGAGGTCGGCTTGGCAGGCCTGGCTCTTGGTGAAACAATGTTGGCTCCCCATGACAGCTGTTTCCTCTTCCAAATGCTCAGTTACACTTTGTAGACACTTTTCCCCCTTCACTGAGAATTGATGGGGCAGAAGGGAATTGCCTTCCTCCAGCCCGATTCGTTTCGACTTTCCGAGATCTTCCAGAGACCCTGGGCAGCGACTCGGTGAGCCCACCTGCCGGTTCTTTCGGGGCCGCTTGGGCCCGGTGACCCGAAGCCCTTCAGGGAGGTGAGGTGCTCTCATATCTCCTTCCTCAGGTGCAGTATAAGCCGTTATCTCCCCCCCCCCTTTGGTGTCTGCCACTTAATAGTTAATAGGATCTGTGCAGAGCTCTATCTTCATGGAAACTGAGGGGCTACCCATTTCACAGATGAGGAAAGAGAGGCTAAGATCCCACAGCCAGTAAGGGCTGGAGGCGGAATCGAACTTAGGGCCTCCTACTCTCAGGCCCAGAGTTCTTGCCACTCGTTGCCTTGGAGCCCAGAGTCGGAGTCGGAACCATCAACCACTGAAGCATTGGGAGGGACATTAGGGTACAGCCTTCATTTTTAAGATGGAGAAACAGAGGTTTGGAGAGAGGGAAATGACTCAGCCAGTTCCCGACATCCACCCTGAATCCGCCGCCATCGTTCCTAGTTCAGCCTCCAGGCTGGCGGCTGCCCTTCCTGTGCTTGGGAGCCGGCTCTGAGTCTGCTCCCCGCAGATCACGCGGCCCCGGGCGGCTCCGCAGGCTCTGCGGTCTCTGCGACCAAGTTACCATCTAGTTCCCGCCTGTTTCCATCCGCTCTGTTCCCTGGGCTGGCCGTCTCCCTCCGGAGGGTCCGGTCCATCTCAGCGAGCATGTGTAAGGGCCCTCGCGCTCTTACTTAGGTACTGGGGAGACGGAGGCATGAAGCCGCCCTGCTCGCGCTCGGCTCTTCTGAGCGTGAGAGCTCGGGTCAGTCCTGGACGGCGAAGACAGAGGGAAGCCCCAGCGGAGGGAGGTTAGGAAGGAGCCGCGTCCAGGCTTGGATTGGTGTGGGAGCCCCTGGAGCCGGGAGGGAGGAGCCCAGCAGGGAAGGAGAGGAGGGCGCGGGGTCCAGGAGAGCAGGATGCCCGCGAGGGCCGAGGCCGGAGGTTACGTCCGGAAAAGGAGCCGCGAGCCCCCGTTGCTGGGCCCGAGAGGAGCAGACAGAGCCGGGGCCCGGATTTAGCCACGTCCCCCCAATCATGCAGGGCTCCGGCCAAGGGAAGGAGCTCCGAGCGGGGGCCGGGGAGCCAGAATCCACGTCCTCTGAGTCAGAGCTGGGACGGCTCCGTCACCGCGGGGCTGCCACGGGGAGTCGGGCGGGCGTGCCGGCCCCCGCGCTGGGGCTCGTAAAACAGGCCCAGCTGCAGACCAGCCAATCAGCCCAGGCGCGGGGCCAAGCCGCCATGTACCAGCAACTTTATGAGGCTGCTGGGGTCTCGCCCCCTGCCGTCTCCGGCGCTGAGGAACTCACGGATGGAACGCGCTCTCAGCCCAAAGCTCGGAGGGAGAGGAGACGGGTTAAACGAGGGGCGGCCCGGAAGCGCCGCGGGGCCACCTGCTCGCCAGGAGCACCGAGGGACCCCCTCCCGCCTGCCCAGGAAAAGTGACAGTCTGCCCCGGCCCTGCCTTCCCCGCCAGGGCCTCCTGGCTGCTCCTCTAAGGCCGGGAAGGACAAAGGGCAAACACAACTCAGCCCCCAAAATTCCCAAACGCTGCCTTCTGGGGTGGGGTCTCCCGGCCCCCTCTGCCTCCTCCGTGGGGTTGCTGTTGTGGGAGGCCCCGCGGGGGGGGGGGGGTGTGAAGCGGCAGAAAGCATGATGGCGGGTGGGGGCGGTACTGGGTCAGTCCCTGGCGGGCCGGGAATCGTCACCACTGCCTTTTAAAAGGTGTCACTTTGGGGGCAGAGTCGGATAAGATGTCAGCTCCCTGGCCTTTCTTACTCTCTGACTTCCTGAGCGAGGTTAGAGTTGATGGTCCTGAATTCCAGCTCAGGAAGGAAGGAAGGAAAGAAGGGAGGGAGGGAGGGAGGGAAGATGGAAGGAAGCAAAGGAGAAAGACAAGGGAGGGAAAGGAGGAGGGAAAAGGGAAGAAGGGAAGAAAGAAGGGAGGAAGAAGGAAGAAAGAGGGGAGAAAAGCCTAGTATCTCAGCTCTGCACAGGCACAATCACAAGGCACCTTAGAAGCAGCTGGTCCAACCCATACTGGGCAAAAAGTTCTCCAGAGCCCCCCTCCCTGACAGGACACACTGGACGGCCCTAATTATTAGAAGGTCCCAAGTTCCAACCAAATGGCCCCCTCTCCGACTTGCCCTGTCCCCCTGAGTTCTGCCCTTCAGGGCCCCGGAGAACGAGTGTGATCCCTGTTCCGTGAGCCAGCCCTTCAGGTACTGAGAGCGCTCCTGTTCTTCTCCCTCTGCCTGCCGACTCCATCCTCTCCCCCAGAGCCATGAGCTTCGCGCCTTCCACTTCCTGGCTGTCCTCTGATGGGACATAAATGTGCTTCCTAAACTGCCGTTTCCGCTTGGCACACAGGAGGAGCATAATAAGTGTTTGGGGTCGGTCACCTGCTTTGACATGGAAGCACTAAGTTAAGTCCAACATAGAAAAGGGAATCCGGCATCAGGAAGAGAGGCCCTGGGCTGGGAGCCAAGAGACCTAAGGTTAAAACTCAGCTCTTGACACTGCCTTGGACAGGTCACTGCTGGGTCTCAGTTTCCCTAGCTGTTAAATGGGACCACCGCCATAATCGGTCATCTAACTCTGCCATTTCCCAGCTGTGTGACCTTTCCCTTCTCCGGGCTCCCTTCCTTTATAGGACGATCAGTTCTAACAGATGATCCCCCAAAGCCGGCTCTTCTCCAGATCAGAAGATTCCTGGGGTATGATGTACCCCAGGGTCCCGCTGCTCTGATAGGCCAGGAGTCTGTCACTTCAGGTGGCTTTCTCTGCGTTCCTTGGGGGCTTTTCCCCCAAGACAGGGGCCTGCTGTGAGTCGAGGGCTTTGGAGGGTGGCGACCTCAATGAGCATCCCCTTCCCACGGCGGGAGTCCTCCCCGAGCACCGGCCTCCCCGGGCCAGGCTCATTCCAGAGATACTGTGCTCAAGACACATCACATCACAGGCTTTCCATCTGCTCCAGAAAACGTCATCTTGGCCTGCTTAGAATAACCTCACACTTTCCCCTTCCCTCGCTTATCCTGTGTCTAGACAGCACCTTCCCCACTATGAGATAATCTTTTCTCTTTTCTTAATGAGAAGGTCAACCCACCCAGGTTCACAGCAACCCAGCGTGGCCACAATCAGATGCTCATGAAAAAAGGGAGCGGGGCAGAGAGCGGCGGGCAGAGAGCGGCCGGGGCGGGCAGAGAGCGGCCGGGGCGGGCCTGGCCCCCCAGATCCCGGGCCCTCTGAAGCCAGCTCCCGGCCGGCCTGTCCCTCCATAGGCAGGAGCCTCTCTGAAACCCCTTCATCCGAATCCCAGAGGCCCATGGGGCCAGAACACAGACCTGCAGACCCGCGCTTGAATCCTCAGCAAAGTCAGACAACCACCGAGTCTCCCCATCTGTAACAAGGCGCTGCCCCATCCAGCTTCGCGTCCCCTGATCCTGCAAGTCTTGCTTCCAACAATTAATAGTTGTGTGGGCTTCCAATGGGCCATAGTCTGGTTATTAATAAAACCAGGTAGTTGAACAAGGTAATCCCACTCTCTCTCTAGAAGTATTTTAAATTTCTATTGCATACCAGGCCTGAAATGTAATAAGCACTTAGTAATGCTTATTGACTGACGAGTCAGCGATGCTTTCTGCTTTTACAATACTTTTTTTTCCTTCTCCAATTAGAAAAAAGAAAGAGAAAAAATTCTGAACAAAACTACAAGGAAAGGGAAGTTACAAAAAAAGAAAGAAAAAAATTTCAAAACTAATTTTATAGGAAGGAAGGGAGGGAGGGAGGGAGGGAGGGAGAAAGGGAGGAAGAAAGGGAGGGAAGGAAGGAAAGGTGGAAGGAAAGAAATAAAGGAGGGTGAGGAGGAAAGGAAGGAGGTGGGGAAAAAGAAGAGAGAAATAAAGGAGGAAGGAAGGGAACAAAGGAGGAAAGAAAGAAAGATACAGGGAAGGAAGGAAGGGAGAAAGGGAGGAAGAGAAGGAGGGAGGGAAGAAGAAAGAAAGGAAGGGAGGGAAGAAAGAAGGAAAGAAGAAAAGAAGAGAATAATAATTTAACTAAAGCCTATTCTGTGCCAGCAAAAATCTCATTTGATCTTCATAACAATGTGATGTTATTCCCATTTTACATTTAGAGAAATTGGGGCAGATAAAGGTGAAGAAGTAGCTTGTCCAGGGTCACGCAGATAATAAGTATATGAGACAAGGAGTGAATTCAGTTCTTCTTGTCTCCAGGTCCAGAGCTCTTTCCACTGTATTACCCAGCTACATATAACTAAGTTATATTCAGTGTCCCACCCCAGAGTGCCCTCCTCAGCAAAAAGGGAGAAAACTGCATTTTTCCCTTCTCTTGTCCAGGAGCGGGCTTGGTGATTAAAAATTGGAGGTCATTTGCATCTCTACATTTTATGACCTTGACTCCTGTGAGCCATGTGACAGAATGGAAAAGCAGCTGGACAAGCCTCATGCTTTCTCTGGCCGCGGTTCGTTATCGGAGGGGTGCTGGGAGGCTGCAGGAAGGCCGGGATTGCAGGGTGAGCGGGACTGGTCGGCGAGGTGACCTAGAGCCGCCCCTGACGCTTCCCAGGCTCATCCCTCGGCCCGGTGGGATCCATCCCGCACACCTCGGGCTGCTGACAAGCGGCCTCTGCTTCGTGTCAGGCGTGTGAGGAGAGAGGGGGCACGGGGCATCTCCTGATAAGTGAGGTCTCTGGCAGGCCCGACTGTTGGCCGAGCTCAGGGTTCCTCTGGCAGACTGGAGGAGCCCTGGCAGGAAGTCTGAGGGCAGGACAGGAGCAGAAATGGAACCAGATCAGCTTGGGCCAACGGGAATCTGGATCCCCTCGGCGCAGACTCAGGAGAGGGGCTGGGGAGGCCCTGGAGTGCTTGGTTTGGAAAAGGGGGTTGGGGGGCTCTCTCTGAAGGGCGGAAGAGGGACCAGCCTTGATCTCCCTGGCATCGGAGGGCAGGGCCAGGAGGACCAGCAGAGGCAGATTTAGGATCAAGAGAAGGGAAAACTCTTTTACCAGGAGGGCTTCTCCAGAGTAGCACCCAGGGGCAAGTGGGGAGCTCTCCTGCATGGGGCTCACGCTCAGGATCTTCACAAAGCCAAATAGCCACTGTTGAGGATCCCTAACCGGGGAGGTGCTGGACCCAGCATCCCCCAAGATTCTGGGGTTCTGTGGGGAGCCGCCCATAGGCCTGGTGCAAAGCCCTAACTTTGGGCTTTGTGAGGAGGGAGGTAGGGGGACGGGGTCAGGAGGTGGAATTAACTTGTTCATTCTGCAGTTCATTCAACAAATGTGGATATGACATTTTCTGGGCTCACTGAGCCTGGGGGATGGAGATTAGCTCAGAGATACTCCCTGTCCTCAGCAGGAGATTAGGAATCTGATTCAAGGACCAACCCACCACACCCTCCATGAATTAAGGGCCTCCTAAGGAAGCTGGAATTTTCCCGAAGTTTTCTAGAAATTGAAGTCTGCCTTGGAGCCCATATGTGTATATTTCTACAGCGTCTTCAGGTTTCATAGAATTCATAACCGAAAGGAGTTTTTGTAACCTCTTAGTCCAACTCCTTCTGGGAGAAGAGATTCCGACCGGTCAACACACTCCTACTATGTGCCGGGTCCTGTACGGGGCACAGGAGGCAAAAAAGGGTCCCTGCCCCGAGGGAACTTAACATTCTAATGAGGAAAAGAGGCTCCTGTCCAAGCAACATGAAGGGGACAGCATCTGCAGGTGGGAGGGCTCCGGTAGGAGGAAGGAAGGAGGCAGACTATTCCAGGCATGGCAGGGCTGTTGGTGAGTTTAATAATAGCACTGTGGCACCTAGTTTTTCAGACATATACAAAACAGGAGAACATTTCATATGTACACAGTCATTAAGTTATTAATTAGGTTCTTTATAAAAACTTATTTCTACATTAGTGTCTGGGATCCTGGAACAGGATCAGTCTCGGGTAGTTGCAGTCACAACCCCATTGGGGTTGATCAGTCTGGCTGGGGACCTGTTTCCTTTGGAAAGAGAGCCCATTTTGGGGGGTGCTGGTGAGCAGCAAGTGCTTCAGTAGTCTCTGTAGTGTTCACTCCTCATCTTTTAGAGGCCCCCTGGGGATCTAGAGACCAGATGGCTCCCTAGGGTGGCCTGGGTACAAGTGAGCATGATTTTCAGCCCTGAGTTCATTGCCCTTGACCTGGGCTGGTAGGGCTCCTCAGTAAACCCCAAGGAGCAGGGGGTGGGCCTCCAGGTGGTATCACGTGTTCCTAGAGGATGCTGGCCAGTTCCGTAGAGTCCGTGTCAGAGCCCGAGCTTCCTGCTTCTTCCCTGATCACCCGCAGGGCTTTCTTGTTTTCCCGACGTTTTTCCTCATCAATAGGATACAGTTTGAAGAGAAACAGACCCAAAAGGATGAGGCCGATGGGGACAACAGTCACCAGAATCTTCAGAGTGAACTTGACCGCTTCGGGCTGGGAGCAGCCCCTTGTCAAATAACCTGCAAAGTCGAGGCTGAGAGTAGAGATGCCCAGGGAGACACCGGAGGCAAATTTGGTGAAGAAGACATAGAAGGAAAAGAAAATCGGTTCATATCCCCTGGCGTTGGGCTGCTTTAGATGGAAGTCATCAATCACGTCGGGCAGCATAGACCAAGGCAGGAGGAAGGCAGCGGCCACACTGATCCCAGCAGCCACGGCCACCACGTAGGTGATAATCAGGTTACTCTCCATCAGGGCAACCAAGATGAAGAAGGGGACAGCTGACGAGATCCCCACATACACGGCCGTCTTCTTGCCAAAGCGAGTCAGGAACCACTGCCAGATGGGGATGGTAAGAGTGGCTGAGAGCATGATGGCCAGGAGCAGATTCTGAAACTCGTTCCGGAAGCCCAGGGTGTAGGTGCAGAACAAAGCAAAGTTTCCTTCTACCAGCATGAAGGCTAGAGAGGTGAACAAGAAGCCTGCAATGAGTTTGATATAAGGGCCATGGTTCATGACCAGTCGGAGCCCTCGGAAAAAAGAAGGGGGCTGCTCCTTCTTCTCACAGGGTTCTCTGTGCTCCCGCACACCCAGAGACAAGATCACTGCACAGAGAACGTAGATGGAAGCGATGACTCCGGCAGCCAGCATGTAGGCATTCTTCGTATCATTCAGGGAGCTGGTAGCATGAGTCTGATTCACCTCTTCCACAAGTATGTCAGGATCTTGAATACAGGGAGTGTCCACTTTGCCCACAATTTGTCCCTGAATGGCAGTGCCCAGCACTGTGCCCAGCACTTCTACAGTCATCCGGTATGCTGTGGCTGAATCACGTTCGCTCTGTTCCGTGCTGATAAACATGGTGAGAGCTGAGTATGGAACATGGAAACATGTCACCAGTGTCTCAAACAGGCAATAGAAGACCAGGTACCACAAAGCTTGGTTCCTGGGAAAGTCAGGAACAAACCAGATGAGAAAATAGGCAATCACAGCCAGTGGCGTGGAAAAGATTATCCAGGGCATCAAACGTCCCAGACGGCTCCAGGAAGATTTGCTGATGCAAAATCCGACCAAGGGGTCAGTGATGGCGTCCCAGGCACGGCCCACAAACAGAATGATGGAAGCAGAGAAGGGGTCCACCTGAGCCACATCCAGCAAGTAGATCTGAAGAAAGAAGCCCAGGGCACAGCCAGTGATCTGGTAGGGAGCACCCCCCACAGCATAGCAGAGCTTACTGCAGATGGTCAGCTGTTTCTTCCCACCTTTCTGAGTCCTACCGTTCTCCTCGCCCCGGAGGATGCCCGGGGGTAGCAGCCCGGTGGCCGAGCCGCTCTCTGCGCCCTCGCCTTTGGCCATGGCCGGGATCCGAGCCAAGCTGGGGCGGCTGGGGCCGCGCTGGGCTTTGAATGAAACGCAGGGAAAGCAAAGTGCCTGGCGGCGGAGCCAGCTACGAACTGTCTGCCCGCCGGCTTTCTTTCTTCTTTTTTTCCGCCGGGTCCTGTGTGTGTGTGTGTGCGTATATGAGTGCTCCTCTACCCCGCCTCCTTTCGGTCTTTTCTCGACTTTCGCCAAATTGTAGTGAGTTCAAATGTTGGAGTCCTTCTTCTTCTCAAAACACAGCCGGTTTAGCTTAGAGCCCTCTGGATGTCTCCAAATCCAAAGGTTCTGTCCTTCAGCCTCTGCCTCTGCTTTCTTCAGCCTCCAACCAGCACAGAGATGGAATGAATCTCTTGTCTCCTTCACTTGGGGCTCGGCTAGCTTTCTGGTGAGTCTTTCAGACCAGCTTGGTCTCAGTGGGGGGCGTGCAGGAGCCCAGCCACCTACCACAGTGGTGTGAGATGAAGATGAATCTGGTTGTCCACTGAACTCTCACTCGTAGCTTTATCCTTTGAAAACTCTTCATCTGCCACCAGCCAGCCAAGTGGAATATATTCTGCCTTGCCTTGCCTTGGAGAGAGGGCTTCTGGCGTAACTCCGCTGAAATCTCGACTTGTAGCTTCTTTACTCTGAAACTCCTCGACTGGCCCATTGAAGCTCTATTTATGCTCCTTCAAGAGAGGTATTGTGGGTTTTCTCCCATAGTGCTCTCTGGCCCAAAGAGCTTCAAGGGAGGTGTGAACTCATAAAGGTACAAAGTTTACTTTGTGAAGCTGGCATACTTGTGAACTCCAATGAGTAAAGGTGTGAACACAAGCCTTGTACTAATTAGTTCTACTTAGTACCTTGTTTCAGGTTCTGCCCAAAACATCTTCTTGTAAGATTAGATCAACTCTAATGAGTTAGCAGTTTGTAAGGATTCCAACACAGGGCAAAGACCCGGAGATGGGAAATGAATTGTAGTGTTATGAGAAACAACATAGAAGCCACCATGTCATGGACTTCCTGAAAAGTTCAGCGTAATGCTGGAAAGATTGGCTGAGGCTACAGGGTTAATTAACACTCTAAAAAAAATTAGAGGTAAAAAGGCACTGTTGGGTGCCCTTGGAGTTTCCGGAGTTGTCCGGGATGACATAGTAGGAAGATCACCTTTGCAATTAAATGGAGAAAGGACGGGAACAAGGAATTACTCGAGATCGGCCAGAAACTGATCTCAGCCAGCCTAGGTGTGGGGTGGTGAGATCCTGCCCCAGGGGCTGGCAGTGCCAGGGCAGAGATGGCATCTGATGGCAAGGACATGGTAAAGGAAAATCGTGTAACAGATCAGCTTCGGGGCATGAGGGAGCGTGGAGGTTGAGGGGGACGCCAAAGTTATAAGCCTGGCTGATCAGGAGAATGGTGGCGCCTTTCCAGTAAAAGGAACCTTGGGAAGGGGGTTAGAGGGAGAAGGACCCAAGTTCAAATCCAACCTCAGACACTTACCAGAACAAATCATCTCATCTTTGTCTCTCATCTATTGAGGGGATAATGATTGCTCCTAACTCCAGGGTTGGTATAAGGATGAAATGAGATACTATTTATGGAGTGCCTGGAATATAGTAGGTGCTTAATAAATGCTGGTTTTCCTGGCTAGTTGTCTAGTGGTTGTGGTGGTGGCTTCTGCCAGGCCTCTGGATTGCAGGATGGGGCTCAGGGCAAAGCTGAGGCCAGAGCATTGAGCGAGGATGGGGGGAACAGCAAGCCTGAAGCGGGGCCCCTTGCTCCGATCTCATCAGCCTTGGACGTCGGACACCACGGCGGTCTCCGAGAACCCCGGGAGAGCGGGGACAACGCCAGACCTCAGCCAGAGCCAGGCCCCGTCCAGCGTAGCCAGAGCCCTACTCAGAGATGAGGGAAGTTTTCCTCAAATTAACTGCTCTCATAAATTTATCCATCTGTTATCATAAGTGTGGCTTGGAAATGACTCGGCCATAAAATCGAAATAAGCCAGGAGTGAATGTTTCTTCCCCTTGGCTTCGTGTGTATATTCTCCATGCCAGCACATTAACTCTTTTTAACAGTCCAGGTCTGGGCCGGCCTCGGACAGGGCGTCCATAAAAGACCTGACAAATTCCTGGGGCCTTACGATACCTAGCTGCCTGCCAGGGGCCAGTCAGCCTCCACTCCCTCCCAGCCAAGGTCAAGGTTGGAAGATGAAGCCTTCAAGATAAACCTCACAGGGTCCCGGAGGCCTGAGCGGACCCCTGGGGGAGGGGAGGAAACAACGTTCTGGAGCCAGCCTGAGGCCCCAGTGCAGCTGGGCTGAGAGAGGCCCTATCTGCCCCGGCTCAGGAAGTATGGGTGGCCCACCACCAAGAGGCTTTCAAGGTCATTTCCTCTTCAAGGCTTAGCTTTCCCTAAATCATCATCAGATTTTTCTGGATTAAGATCGAGGCTCCTTATTCTAACACTGAGGTCTTTAGAAGTTCACCTTGGCCCATCCCCTCACATGAGAAGTCGCCTCATCCTCTCCCCTTATACAAGAAGTCGCCTCATCCCATCCCCTCGCATGAGAAGTCGCCTCATCCTCTCCCCTTACATGAGAAGTCGCCTCATCCTCTCCCCTCGCACGAAAAGTTGTCCTGTCCCGTCCCCTCACACGAGAAGTCTCTTCGTCTCAACGCCTTTTTGAAGAAGATATAGGGAAAGTGAGACCCTCAGAAATGGACTGATTGTCTTCCTATCTGTGTAGTCTCATGCAGTTAGACTATGGGCTTCTCAAAACCCGCCATATTTCTCATCTCTACTTCCCATCCATAGCATGATGCTTAGCTCACTGTAGATTTATTCATTTCCTCCTCTGAGTGATAGAGTTAGGAAATGAATGAATGAATGAATGAAAAGAATTTCTTAAGTGCTTATAGCACACTAAACTCTGCGGATACAAAAAGGTAAAACACTTCTAGGAGGGTGACCTATAGTCACTGGAGACTGGCCATGTGATCTGAGGACCAGAATAAGAAATGGACCCCCCAGGAGCAGGAACCCATCATGATGCTTGCACCCCCGCTCTGCTGCTCAGCAGACCATGTGATCTTGGCAAGTGAGCTTCCTTTCCTTCTCATCGTCCCCTACAAAACTAGTATTTTACAATACTAGTAAAGTGTATGTTCCTTGTCATGGCATTCAAGGCCCTTTACAATCTGCCACCAGCCTCACTTTCCAGTATTATCTCCCAGGGTCTCCTCTGGTTCCCAGCCAACCTTCCCTCCTTTCTGAATGATAAGCATCATGTAGTGGAAAGAACACAAACTTGTCCTTAAGGCTTGAGTTCAAATCTCACCTTGGAGGCATTTGCTTATTATGCTGGCAAGTCACTCTCCGGGCCTTAGTTTCTCCATTTGTAAAATAAGATCCAACATCACTTTCCAGTTCTAATCTGTGTCCCACGATCCTCCTCCCGTTCCACCTTCACACTCCTTCACGTCGACATTTCCCAGGTTCTGAGACTGCTCATATGTTCCCTAGAGTGCCCTCCTTACCCCTCTTCACCAGATACATTCCAGTCCATTACTTTAAAATCCAGCCCACGGCTCCCCTCAGCTGAGCAGCTTCCTTGCCGCATCACCTTTCCCAAGGTAGGATGGCCTTCCGCCCCTAGAGTTCCCAGGGCTCCACGCCGCCTTGGCTCATGCATCCCTCTCCTGACACTGGACACCACCCTCACTGGTAACCGGATCTCCTCTGCTCCCCCGGGTGATGAGATCCGAAAGGCCGTGATGGGCCAGGGTTCTGGATTCGGGATCTAGTGTCCAATTCCGGATCTCCCCCACTGCCGGACAGGATTCTCCCCAAATGCCGTATGCATTTATTCCACTTTTGTCCAGTTGAAATGAATTGGTGGGAGCAGCAAGAAGTGCTCGATGGCTCTTCGGTAAACCCTCGGGGGCACTCTTAGGGTGAGTGGGAGACCCTGGGACTCACCCAAATATTGCCAGAGAGGATAGAGCTGAGACAAAGGGGAAAAGGGGGCATGGCTATGGACTGGGGGGAGGGACCAGCAGAGAGGACCCTCTGGCTGGTGGGCTCAGTGATGGAAAGCAGCAAAGCTAAGGAGAGAAATAAGGTATCCGAGGACCCTGAAATTCTCGGCAACCAAGCAGAAGGAGGATAATCTCTCCTCCTTTAACCTTCTGGAAGTTGGGAGTGCATCTGCTCTGAATCACCTCCTCTCCAGGCTGAAGGTGAGAGGGGGATGGGTTGGGGGCAGGATCCCTCTGGGGGCCCCACCCCCACCATCAGGCACCATCCTGTGGTCTGGCTCTTCAGGAAACGCTCAATCCCAGGGGAAGCTGCTCCTGGGATGTGGTTAGAAAGCCGGCCTCCGCCGAGATGCTGGTATGCACTTCCAGCAGGTGCCTGAGCCCTCCTAAGCCACAGTCAGCTCCCAGGCAATCCCCGTAGGCCCAGACCAGGTTCCTGTCCTGTCTCCTTCCTCCTTGAGGTTACAAAGGGATCTCGGCTGCATTGAGGGAGGAGCACGGCTTCCAGGAAGCAGGAGGTGATGGATTCCCCCTTCTCTGGGTGCTCCCTTCCACAGGAAGCCTTTATGACCTTCCTCTTTCTGGGGCCTTCCTGCCCTTACTTCCTGCAGAGCTGTCTGTATATATTTGAGGCTTTTTGTCCCCCTCCCCGTTCAGTTGTGAGCTCCTTGAGGGCAGAGACCAGCTTTTGCCTCTTTTTGCACGCCTGGCACTGAGCCCAGTGCCTGGCACGTAGTAGGTATTTCATAAATGGATAATGACCAACTGTGCCCTGGATTGACCACACTAGGAGCTCCATCTTTGTCCTGGGTCCCAGGGGCTGGGCAGGACCTCCTCTGTTGGATGGGGAAGGCAGGGGAAGGGACGAGAGACAGACAGGGTGACGTGAGAGCTGTGATGTAAAAGGGGGGTCAAAATTGTTCTGCTCGGGCCTGGACTGGGTCTGAGCGGAAGGAAAGAAATCTCTCAGAGGGAGAAATGTAGGCTCGCTTAGGGAAAACTCGAATTAGGAGCAATTCTCCCAGAGGGCAACGAGCCGCCTTGGGGAGTGACGGGCTCCCTCTCCCTGGGGGTGGACCCGCAGAGGCCGGAAGCTTGTTGGGAGTGTTGGGAGGGGGGATTCCTGGTCAGATACAGACTGCTCCGATGCCTCTGGAGTCTTCCAGCCCTCAGAGACTCTAATGCTTCCAAAGTTCGTGACATGCTCCGATCGCATTGGACCCTTCCCAGGAAGCCCAAAATACGTTCCTGAAAGTGTTACTGGCTCCAATTCACAGATGGGAAAACTGAGGCTCAGAGAAGCGGCTTGGCCACAAGTGACAGAGCTGGGGTTCCTGTCTCCGAGGCCGGGGCTCTCCATGATCAGGGACTTTGGGTTTTATAGGCGAATAACAAGCTGGCAGAAGGTTCTTTGGGAGAGGCCATCTGAGCAGGTCTCTCTGTAGCCCCCTGAGGGATTGTTATCCAGACCCTGAAAGCAGGAATTGCCAGCAGCCTCTGGTGGGGGTGGGGGTTAGTCTAGCCTGATCCCCTGTTGACAGGATGGGTCATGGTGGTGATTGGGGCGACTCAGTCGGACACCTAAACCAGGTTGCGGGGAGAAACTACACACCAGCTCACAGGCCAGGCTAGCTCGGGGCTATCTTCAGCCCTGACAGGGAGAGAACCCTGCATCTCTTTGAGGGGCTGGAGGGAGGGGCACGGGACTGCTCCAAAGCTGGGAGGGGAACTTCCCAGCTCTCTCTCACTTTCAGTAACACAGCATTGCTCGGTTTAGACTTCCCGGAACCGGAGCCGCCCAGACGAGACACCCCCGCTGGATCCTCTGGCCCCCTCCACCTTCTTTCCGTCTTCCCCCATTAGATGGCAAGCCTGCTGAGGGCAGGAACTTTCTTTCTCTTATTTGTGTTCCCATCGCTTAGTAAAATGCCCGGCACAGAGCAGATAAAATAAACGTTTGCCGAGTTGAACTCTAGTCTGGCTAGAACAGAACAAGGCAGAGGGAGGGCAAATTAGGCCAGAGAAGCGGGGTGCTGGCAGTTTGGGGAGAGCTTAAATGCCCACTGGAGGCATCTGGAGCTGGACGAGGGGGTGACGTGGTCAGACACAAAGGAAAGGCTGGAGAGGGGAGAGGCGAGAGGCAGGGAGGCTAATTAGGAGCTGTTGTCATAACCGGGGAAACACCATAAGGGCGTGGGCCAGAGTGACGGCCCCTGTGAAAAGGAAAAGGGGACGGACGCAAGCGATGACCTAGAAGGCAGAATAAATAAACGCGACACAAAGTTCTTTCCTTCCGGGAGAGGAGGACACATAAATTCCCCAAGCCAACGCGGGCTTTTCCCGACAATGTTTCTGACTGACCCACTGACCCACCGTCCTTCGCACAACAGACAGTAACGATGGTGAGGACGTTTCTTCCTGCCTCTTGCCACTGTTATCACAAGCCCTCCCCATGAGAAAGAGCTGGATAAATGTTATTGTAACTGTCTCTCATCTCCTGCGCAGACGGAAGGAATTCCCCACAGAATCCCTCCCCGGCCCAGCCCCACCATCCCCTTCCCGCTCTCGCTCCCTCACCTGCACCGAAGGCGAAGAAGAAGCTCTTGTCGCCATTCTCGCGCAGCAGCGCCATGACCCTGCGGCCCATCCTCTCGTTGCGCTTGTAGATGAGCTCCTGCCGGAAGTAGCTGTCAATCTCCTGGGCCGTGGCCTGCTCGTGGGGCGGGAGCGTGGTGTTGATGAAGTTGGGGAGCTGAAGGAGGAAGGAGCAGGGCTTGTTAGGGTCTGGAGGTGGAGGGCAGCGAGATTTAGTCATCCATTCCTTCAGTGACCGGCTCCCCCTCGGCCAAACCTATGGGTCCCACCAGCCTCCCAGGGCTGAAGGGAGCTTTGGGACCCGAAACGGGAGTGATTGAGAGGCAGCGGGCGCTGAGGATGTCAGCGGGATCTAACAGTGCAGGCCCCCGGTCCCGGGGTCCAAGCCCCTTTTATCCACGGCCTGCCCCCGATGACCCAGAGGAGCTCCAGCGAGATTTTCTCCCTCTGAACTACACTGAATCCCATCCTACCTCCCCAGCAGAGTAGGGTGGGGTGGGGATCTGAGGAGTTCAAGTCTGGCCTCAGATCCTTCCTCGCTGTGTGACCCTGGGCATTTAACGGCCTTTGTCTCAGTTTCCCCCTCTGTAAAAAGAGCTGGAGAAGGAAATGGAAAACCATTCCAATATCTTCATCGAGTGATTGAAATGACTGAACAGCAACAAAAGAAAAGAAATTCTAGCTCCCGTTTCTCCGGCACTTTCAGGTTGAGAAGATTTTGATCCTCCCAAAAGCTGTGAAAGAAACAGCAGATTATTGACTCCCTGCTAAATTACATTTTATTCTACGGTATATAGTGTAGTACAGAGGCAGGGGACTGATATGGGGTCACAGCAGAAGCAGCAGAGAAGAAGCTGGAGTTTAAACGTCTGCCTCCAACAGGGCCCCGGCTGAGAGCAATGCGGCCTGATCCTCAGGTAGGGGATGGCTGGGATGACCTCTGCAACCCCTTCCACTCAAATACCCTGAGCTTCCCGTTCACTTCCAGGTCAGCCTTGAGCTTCCAAAGCAAATAAAGGAGCAGAGCCGGCCCAGACACTTGACAGGAGTCTGTGACTCAGCTTCTCCTCTGGTCCCTGTCAATATACTCGTGGAGAACGGGAGGAGAGAGGCAGAGGCAGAGATCCACAGAGACAGTGGTCAGGGGATGGTTTCAGTTTTTTAATGTATGTCCAATGCTGGCCCACCACAGTGTTCCCATTGCTCAGTAAACTGTCCGGCACATGGTAGATATAATAAGTGTTTGCTGAGTTGAATTCTATATGTACAGACCATAATAAGGCAGAGTGAGGGCAAATAATACACATGGTGCTTTGGAAACACCTTTCGACTGATTGTCTTAGCTAGGAGGTGTGGAGAGAGCCCACTCTGTTTGTCTCAGTTTCTTCAACTGTAAAAGCTCCAAGGTTCCTGGGGCCCTTTTCTCTTCCTCCCGCTACTTTTCCTTATTCCCTCCTCTTCTCCTCATTCTTTCCTCTATTCTTCCTTCTCTGCTTTTCCCTTCCTTGATTTTTTTTCCTTCCCTCCCATGTGCTCTTTTCTTTCTCATCCCTTCTCTTTCTTCCTCCACCTCCTCTCTGTCACTTTTCCATGTCCCTTAGAACCTCCATGTACATTTCATCTCCCTTTTTTCTCCTCCTCCTACCTCATTTCTCCCTCTTCTCATCCCCTTCTTTTTCCTTCTTTCTTCGGTCCTGTCCTGTTCTTTCTCTCCTCCCCTCTCATTCCCTCCCCTCCCCCTTCCCTCCTTTCTTTCTCTCTCCTCTTCCCTGCACTCCTCTCTCTCCTCCTCTCCCTCCCCTCCCCCTCCCCCTTCCCTTCCTCTCCTGCCCTCCCTCCTCCCCTCCTCCCCTCCTCCCTTCCTCCCCTTCCCCGCGGGCAGCAGCGATAAGGCGGGCCAGCAGCCTCTCTCTAATCCGGGCCCATCTGCGGAAAGCTCCCCGGCTCCCGGCTCCCGGCTCCCGCCCCCCCCCCCCCGCGGGGCCGGGCCCCTCCCCCGTGCGCCCCCCCCCCCCGGGGGCGCCGCCGCCAGCCCGGGCCGCTGCCCCGTCAGCACTCCGGCGGAGCCGCGGGGCCGGGCCGGCGTTCGCTCCTCAGCCGCGCGGCGTTGACGGCGCTTGGCCGCGCTCCAGGCCCTTGGCCCGCGTTGGAGCTGGGGCCGGGAAGAGGCAAATTAATGATGTAATTAGAATTGTCGGGAGCCTTAAATCTCCTCTGACAAGTTTAAGTGCAGGATGGTCCGATAACATTTTTAAGAGGGGACGTCAGCCCCCGGGGCCCCTGATTTATAGGGCCCGGATGTGGTGGGGGGTGGGGGAGGGGAGGTCCTAACACACTCCGCAGCCCCTCCCTGAGGGCTCCCATCTCCTGGGGTTCGCGCGCTCAAGTCTTCCTGGGGCCGTGGGGGCAGCTCAGAGCAGGGGGCAGGAGCCTTGGCCAGGTCACCCCACACCAGCGCGGAGAGTTCAGGACTCGGGACAGTGGGAGCTAAAAAGGGCATCCAAGGGGAGGGCTGTGTCGGGGTAACTGGGGTGGGTGTCCAGGAGAAGGGGGGCGGAACGTTTAGGCTGGAGAAGAGAAGGCTCAGGGGCTGAGGGGTCTTTATGTGGGTGACCGTCCTGCTCACAGAGGAGCCTTGTTCTGCTTGACTCCAGGGAGCAGCAAAAGCTGCAAGATCCAGAGAAAAAGTCTAGGCCCAAAAGGCCAGAGACCTTGCAGTTCTGCCGATATCCTGGGCCTGGCCATGGTCGCCTGGGTCTGGCCCTGGTCACCCTGGGTCTGGCCCTGGTCACCTTGGGTCCGGCTGTGGTCACCCTGGGCTCTGGCCGTGGTCACCCTGGGTCCAGGTCGTGGTCACTTTGGGTCCAGCCATAGTCGCCCTGGGCCCAGGCTGTGGTCGCCCTGGGCCCGGCTGTGGTCACCCTGGGGCTGGCCGTGGTCACCCTGGGCCTGGCCGTGGTCACCCTGGGGCTGGCCGTGGTCACCCTGGGGCTGGCCGTGGTCACTGGGTCCAGCCGTGGTCGCCCTGGGCCTGGCCGTGGTCACCCTGGGGCTGGCCATGGTCACTGGGTCCAGCCGTGGTCACCCTGGGCCTGGCCGTGGTCACCCTGGGCCTGGCCGTGGTCACCCTGGGCCTGGCCGTGGTCACCCTGGGCCTGGCCGTGGTCACCCTGGGGCTGGCCATGGTCACTGGGTCCAGCTGTGGTCACCCTGCGCCCGGCTGTGGCCATTCTGGGTCCAGGCTGTGGTTGCCCTGGACCCAGCCGTGGTCACCCTGGGGTCGGCCGTGGTCGCCTGGGTCCGGGCCGTGGTTGCCCTCTCCCTGAGAGACTCTGGCCAGGTTGCAAAGAGGCCGGTGAGGGGGGAAACACCCACGATGAGAGCTTTCCCAAGGGGCAATTGGGGACCCGGCCACATGGTGACCATTTGGAATGATCCCTCGGGTCCCTCCAGCTCTGAGATTCGGGGACTGGGTAACTAGTAGGTGGCTGGATTCCGCCCTTGCCCTGGCCTTGACCTCTGCTCTGCCCTCCCCTCCACAAGCCTTCCGCCTCCAGCCCTTGGGCCCCAAAGAGTGTGGTCTGCACATTAAAGGGCAGAGGGTCTCTGAGAAGTGCCGAGGTTAGGAGGCGGGGTGGAGGGACTGACTTGGCCTGGCTTTCCCATTTATTGCTGTGGGACTTTCACTCTCTGGACCTCAGTTTTCTCATCTGTGAAATGGAGGAATTATACTGGACTTCTGCAGCCCTGCCCTGACATTCAGTGTTTCAGGGAGTCCCCCTGCCCAGTGACCTCCCCTGTCCCCAGAGGAACGCTTCTCCTCCACCAGACAAGCTCCTTCCCCCACTTCCTTCCATCAGAGGAAGGCCCTGGTCACCTCAGCTCCCTTCAGACTGTCTGGCCCTCTCACCCTCCACACCCAAACAGCAGCGGACGGAGCTGCGCAGGAAGAACCGCAGGTTTGGCCACGGGCTCTGCAGCCATTCACGCGGCCCTGGGAGAGAGCTTCGGCCGCTATTATCTGATCCCCTTACAGACGAGGAACCCGAGGCAGATGGAAGTTACTCAGGGTCACACAGACTAGGAAATGTCTGGAGCAGCCTCTGAACTCAGGTCTTCCTGCCTCCGCGTCGGTCCAGCTGCCCCCTAAACCATAACGGGGCTGTTTGGTCCGGGTGCCGGGGAGCGGTGGGAGAGAAGGCTGGAGGCCCCAACCTCTGGCCCCGGCCCAGCCCAGTTCCTCACTCTTCAATCCTCTTCATTCTTCCTGCTTGTGGAGGCTGTTCCTCAGTTTCCTTATCAGTAAAAGGAAGGTTGGATTGCATGATCTGGAAAGCAGAAGACTCCCTGGGAAGGAAAGTGCCTGAAAGCCCAGGGCCCCCAGAGGCTGTGTGAGAGGGATTACTCTCACTCTGCTGGGCCCTGGGGCAGAACTAGTCCCACTAGCCCCACTGAGGCAGCTGGGATATGGGGAAGGACTGATGACAGCCCTCCCGTGTGGAACGGGTTACCACAGGGGTTCCCCGTCACTGAAGGCCTCCCAGCAGAGCCCTGTCTAGTGGGGAGTAGTGGGGATCCTTGCTCAGCTGGACTTGATAGCTCAATGGGGTTCCTGCTAGCCACGAGGCTTGGGCCTCCCCAGTCCCAGTCCCGGAAGAGGGGCAGACACGGATGCCCCCCAGAAACAGGGAGTAAGCTCGGCCGGGCGCCCTGTTGGAGATGGGGCGGTCGTTTAGAATCCTCCAGGCCATCTTTCCAGGGAGCACAGGACGGCTTGGAACCCTGTGAGCCATTTCCAAAGTTCAGCTGCAGGCATAAATCAGACCCCACCCGTACGCATTTCCCCCAAAATTCCTTTCTCCCCAGGACATCCTTGTAAAAATGTGAACGTTTCAAATGTCAAGCGGAGCTCGGGCGTCCAAGAACTTGAGAATGGCGGCTTCCCCTGTCCCCGGGGCTCCGTTTCCCATAGGCTTCTGGGCTCACGGCTGACTGACCCTCGGCGGTTCATATGTCTGTTCCCTCTCCGGCCCCTTCCAGGGCTGTCATATTAGCAATGGGACTGGGATTAGCCGGGACGGGCCAGAAGTCCTCCCTCCTTACTCGGGGCTTCCCCTCTTCTCTGACTCATGGACTCTCAGAACCGGCAGAGACCCCAGAGGCCGCCGGCCCAACCCAGAGCCGAACAGGAATCCCCTCGCGCCCTTGTCTTAATGAGGATACGGGGACCCAGAAGTGGGTAAGTGTAGCCAGGGGAAGGAGCATACTGCTTGTGGGAGACAATGGGGACCTGCTAAAGGAGGCTCTCTGCCCATAGGTCTCCGGGGAAGGGGCACATGCTCTCTCTGGGGCGGCCCGGCCAGCCTACTTCGGGGACAGCTCCATTTGGGACGAGGAGATCCCTGACATCAAGCCCAGCGCTGCCTCTGGGGGTGACTTCCCTCCCCGCCACCGGTCTGGGCACTGACTCCTTCCCTTCCATCTCTCTCCAAGGGTCAGCGTCTCCCAGCATCATCAGTCAATCCATCTGACCCAAACACCAAAAGATTCAGCACTTGAGCTTTTGCAGTGATGGTTCACTGTCCTCCACTTCAAGTCCTCCCATGATGGGGAGCTTAGCACATCCTGTGACGGCCCGTTCCACTCTGAGGTTCCTTTCATGTAGAAAGATGGATCTGACATCTAGTCTGTGTCTCTGCTGTGTCTCTCCCTGTCTCTGTCTCTCTTTCTCCCCCTCCCCCCAAGTCCCTCTCTCTGGCAGTTGGGATTGCCCAGGCTCACACAGCTAATTAGTGTCTGAAGCTGGAGTAGAACTCACGTCCTGACTAAGGGCTGGTTGCCCCCCTGTCGCACCACCCAGCCTCAATCAGCCTCTCCCCACCTTCCCGTTACGACGGGTTCTGCCCTCCGGGATCACACCACACAAATCTGCTCCTCCTTCCACAGGATAAGCCTTTAAATAACTGAAGGCAGTTATGCTGTCTCCCTGACCTCTCCCCCCATCTTCTCCAGTCTCCCAACTATTCCTCATAGAACATCCTTCACGGGCAGGTATCCCCCCTCCTGCACACACCTGCTCCGTCCGGGACTCTCTTCTCTTGTTTCTCATTATGGTCATTTCCCAGGGACCTCCTTGGCTCCCATTGGTTCAATGATCACATCTACACAAACGCCTTCTAGACCATCCAGTCTTAGCCCCCTGAGCTCTAGTCCCACCATCCAACCACCAACGGACGTCTGCTCTTGGATGCCTCACGATCAGATTTCAGCAAACATTTATTGCGTCCCTACTATGTGCCAGGTGCCAGATACACAAGAGAAAGTGCCCGCCCTCGAGGAGCTTCTGTCCTATTAGGGGAATACCACACGGGTAAGTGAATACAGGACTTCTGGAAATAAAGATCTCAAGGGCCGCGAGCATGAACGATGGAGGGGATCGGGCTGGAGGAGGAGGTGAGGGGTGATGGGAGCCAGGGCCTCCGAGAGGCAGCTGCGAAGAGGGAGTGCACTCCAGGCACAGGAACTGGCCCGTGCAAAAGCGGGGGCTGGAATGCAGTCTTCTTGGAAACGGGGCCGGTTTGTCTGGAACAAGGTCCGGGGAAGGAGAATAACGGAAAACGTGGCTGGAAAAAGGAATGCGGGAGGATGAAAGCAGACGGACTTAGACGCTCAACAGGGGAGTCTCTATCTATTTCATCCTAAGGGCAACGGGAAGCTGCAGGAGCTGTTTGTGGAGGGAGTGACAAGTTGGGTCTGAGCTTTAGGCAGATTGAAGGCTTGGGGTGGGGAGAGGCTGGAGTCCTGAAGACCAGTCAGGAGGCTCGTCCAAGAGCCTAAGTCGGGGATGTTCTAGGAAGTCCAGGATATCTTGGGAGCAGAAAACACAAGACCCGGCAGCTACTCGATAGTGAGGCAGAGAAGGAAAGGAGGAAGGAAACAAGCATTTTTAGGCTTTTACTCTATGCCAGGCACTGAGCCCTTTACCAATATTATCCCATTTGATCCCTCTAACTACCCTAGGGAGTAGGTGCTGTTATCTCCATTTTACAGCTGAGGAAACTGAGGCAGACAGAGGTGAAATGATTTGTCCAGAGTCACAGAACTAGTAAGTGTCTGAGGCTGAATTTGAACTCAGCTCTTCCTCCCGGCTCAGTGAGACTGCAAAGTGGGGCGACTCAAAGGAAAGTGGAGCTCTGGACGAAAACTGGGGAGTTTGGAGGAGGGGTGCTGTGGGGGAAGAACAACGAGCTCTGTTCAGTTTGAATTTGAGACACCCCTGGGGCGTGCTCTGGGCCCATTCTCCTTCACCTGCCTTGTCATGGCGGTTGCCAAGTCTCCTCGTTTCTGCCTCAGTAACATCTCCCGAATATGACCCCTCTCACCGGTCCCCCAGCTGCGACTCCGGCCCGGCCCTCATCACATGTCACCCGGACTATTGCAGCAGCCTCCTAATTGGTCTCCCCGCCTCCAGTCTCTCTCAATGCTTCACACAGCTGCCAAAGTGGGCTTTCTAAAGTCCACGTCCAACCCTACCAACGCTTGCTCGGCTTCTATTGCTAATTGACTGGGGGAAAACTCCAGCTTCCCATTTGGCATTTAAAGTGCTTACTTCTGCTCCCCTGCCATCCCCTCCATCTTTCCAGGCCCATTTCCCACAGACTTTACATTCTGGCCAAAACGTCTTATTGCTGTTCCAGGAAAATGACATCCAGTCTCCCGCCCCCATACCTTTGCACAGGTTGGCCCCCGTGCCTGGAACGCACCCCCACTCCGTCTCTGAAGAACGCTGGTCCTTTTCAAGGCCCTGCCTCCTTTCAGCCACCTTTCCCGCTGTCCTGCTCATCGTTAGTGTGTACCTGTCTCCGATTGTTCCCTAATCCGTGCTGTAGCCCGTCGGCTACAACAATATTAATAAATGTTTATGGGAACACACTTCCTAATGTTGTTAAAAATTAGGAACTAAATGATAATATTAGAAAAAAACATGCAATATTCCTAAATATTTGTTGCATTGAGTTAAACTGAAACAAAATGAGTCGAACCCCCCTTTGGAGTCTTTCCTTTGGGGAGGGAACTCGAGAACAATGGATCCATTTTTTAAAACTCAAGTTCAAATTGTGCTTCAGACACCTTCTAACAGGAGGCTGGTCAAGTCTCTTAATCTGTGCCTCAGTTTCCTTAGCTATAAAATGCGGGGGCTGGACTCAACGGCTTCCACTCAGGATCTTTTTCTTTTCCTCCTATTCTCCCGTCCCTTGCTTCTGCCCTTCTCCGGCCCCCTCCGCCCAGTGGTCACGTTTGGTTTCTAGATCTCTGGCTGTGGCCAACAGTGGAAACCTTCCATCCCCCCCAGAGGGGAAGAATACTCCGTCACACACTTGACCGGTCAAAGGGGCACCCGCTTACATCCGAGACAAGGGTGACATTTAGCCACAAGAATGAAGGGAACAAGTTGATTCTAAAGTTCGGCTAAGGTGACTCTCCCTGGGGTCTCTGAATCCTCCGGGAAGGCTTTTGGCTGTGGTGGGGCCGGGGAGGAATCGGGAAGCCTCCGTCAGTCTCCCTTCCATCAGCCATTTATCTACTTGTGTGACTGGAGCCTGTGTCTTTCCCTCACTGGGCCTCGGGGTCTTGGATACAACGAGGGGGGCAGACAGAGCGATCTTTAAGGGCGCTTCCAGCTCGGAGTTATCTGCCTGGGTCCGGTCTTTGCTTGGCTTTGAGGAAAAGAAGGATTTGGGCTGAGAATTCCTAGGATGGGGGAAAAGAAAGGTAATAAAATCTCCATTTCCCAGCCAGCCTCAGAATCTCCCAAATTCTCCAAAGGAAACTCGGCGTATCTGTGAGCGTCAGGGGCAATCCGCTCACACAATTGTCCTGTGTCTGCTCCGAGGGGCCCTGGGAGCCGGCTGGGGGAGGAGCCAGGGGCTGCCCTGGCTGGCCGGCAGTGGGGAGGCTCCGCGGGCTCGCGTCAGGAAGCTCAGGCGGCGGCTCCAGAGGCTGCTGGGGTCCTGAAGCTCCCCGGCTGGGCGATGGCTCCCTCCTTCCCTGCCTCTCTCAGGAGGAGCTGCCCCACAAAGGGAAGGAGAACAGTATGGACTTGCGCTTGGGATGACATAAGTCACCACTTTCTCTGTGGTCAGGTCCTTCCCCCCTCACAGAGACTCCTTAGAATGAGATTGGGAACCATGACCGTAACATATCTACCGAGGGACTTCAGGCTCCCCGGAGCCTAGGAGAATAAAGCCTTAATATCAATCCCATTTTGTGGGAAAGAAACTGAGGCTGCTCAGAAAATACAGCTGTTTCCCAGGTTTCCCAGGCCAGAGTGGAAAGCCATGGTATTGGGGGGGGTTCAAATCTAAGTTCTCATTAACTGTGTGATCTCGGATAATTCACTTGAACCCCAGTCCCTCCATCGGAGAAGTGGGGATGTTAAACCTCGGCCTGCCGCCTGTCGCCTTCCCAGGGTCACCGTGAGGATGCCCTGATGGAAGGAAGAGCCCCGGGTGCTTTATCAAGTTCAAGGTGCAACAGAAATGGGCCCTGACGACGGGGCCTGCGCCGAGAGAGCAGAGAAGAAAATGTCTTCTCTTTTCTTACTGCATCAGGGCTAAGTCTGCAGAAGCCACTGACCCCAAGGAGGACGTGAGAGCGCCCAAATCCCCCTCGGCTCCTCCACGGGTCTCCTTCCGGGCCAGTCATGAACCGCCGCCTCTGGGAAGACTTTTCAGATGGCTGTGGCCCACTTTCTGCCCCTCGGAGCCAGCCTGATTTCAGGGGCTCCTCAGGAGTAAGTCCCCTCCGCCAAAGCAGGTCAGCACTTTCTAGTCAACGAGAGCCGTCCAACACACTGAGAGGGTGAGGGACTTGTCTGCGACACAGCCAGTCGGTCAGAACAATAGCACTCTATCCCCTGCTTCATGGCTGCTTAGATTATCAGGACCTATCAATTAATTGATTGGTCAACAAACATTTATTAAGCACCTACTGTGTGCCGGGTACTAAACCAGAGCATAGACTGGGGCTACGTTTTGTAAATAAGTAGCTGTAGGAGATACGTGCAAAGGAGATACTAAGTAACTTTAAAATAGAGGCTACAAGAAGCTGGCTGAGGGTGGGAAGGGGGGAGGCCTGAGGGAGAAGACAGGAAAAGACTCAAATCCCAGAGAATGAGGATATAGGGGTCTCAGTGG
Source organism: Antechinus flavipes (assembly GCF_016432865.1). NCBI lineage: Eukaryota > Metazoa > Chordata > Mammalia > Dasyuromorphia > Dasyuridae > Antechinus > Antechinus flavipes. Next base: position 477,351,604 of record NC_067401.1, on the reverse strand, counting down.
CCTCCAAGAAGGCCCACAGGTCCCTTGACCTCCCTTTTTGTCCCACATAGTCTCCCTGCCTCTTCTTGACAGTCTCCTAGACAGGGAGTCATTGAGCCTCTACTGGAAGATCTCCATGGGTTGGGGGAAGCTCGATGTCTCCAAAGGTACCCTCCTTGTTATGAGAATTTCTTCATTTTTATGGAGCCGAGATTGACCCCCGAGACTCCCCCCTCCCCAGCCTCCGCAGCCAATAAGAACAAGCTTAATCCCTTTTTCTTTTCCTTCACTGTCCTTCCAAGCCTTCTCTCCAAATGAAACATTCTCAGGTCTTCATGATCAAAGTCGCTGAAGGAGGCAAACACAAACCTAACCTAGAACACTAAGGCACCGGGCGCTCATTGCTGGGGAGCCAGCCCTCACACAATGGACGGGACCCCGAGACCCTGCGCCATCTTGGTTCCCTTCATCCTGAGATCTCCAGCATCTTCCAGGTCCTTCCCACCACAGATTCTGTGGCCTGACACCCCCCCCCCCACGTGGGCAGAGAACAGTGAGGGAGCCCAGGGCGCTCAGCCCGGACACATAAGCCTCTCACCGCGCCCCAAGGAGATCTGTGGGCCATACTGCAAAGCGCTTCACAAATTACAACTGGGCAAGCGTGGGGAGCTTTCCACTGCCAAATCACAGGCTGACATCAAGCCTTGCCTTCCACCTCGACCCCCAGGCCTCCTTCCCCCTCCAGACTGGTCTCGGCTCGTCTCTCCCGGAGCAGCGGACGGCACGACTGAGCGCTCGGTGCTCGGGGGCGATACGCCCACCTCTGTGCCAGCTGGTGGGGGTGAGAACCGTACGGGGTTTTAGGCAGGAGCCCAAGGGAAGCTCAGGGCCCCCAGCCCTGACTACTAGCTTTGTACCCCCGGTGTGCTACAGAGAAGGCCAGATGAGCAGTGAGATGCTCTAAATCTCAACCGTGAGCTCCAACATTTACTGTCTGTGTGACTTTCAACGAGTGTCTCTCTGTGTCTCTCTCTGTCTCTGTCTCTGTCTCTGTCTCTTTGTCTCTCTGTCTCTCTCTCTCAGGCTCTGTCTCTGTCTCTGTCTCTCTATCTCTGTCTCTGTCTCTATCTCCTTTCTGTCTCTGTCTCTTCTCTCTCTCTTTTGTCTCTCTGTCTCTCTCTCTCTCTCTGTGTCTCTGTCTCTCTCTCTATCTCTATCTCTGTCTCTGTCTCTCTCTCTTTGTCTCTCTGTCTCTCTCTCTCAGCTCTGTCTCTGTCTCTGTCTGTCTCTGTCTCTGTCTATCTCTGTCTCTGTCTCTTTCTCTCTCTTTTGTCTCTCGTTTCTATCTCTCAGTCTCTGTCTCTGTCTCTCTCTCTCTCTGTCTTTGTCTATCTCTGTCTCTGTCACTTTCTCTCTCTTTGTCTCTCATTTCTATCTCTCAGTCTCTGTCTCTCTATCTCAGTCTTTGTCTCTGTCTCTCTGTCTCTCTGTGGGTGCCTCTCTCTCTTCTCCCTTCTTCCTTCCTTCTTTCACTCCCTCAGTTTCCTCCTCTGAAAATGAGGAAATAGGACTAGATGGCCTCACACTCCTGGGGAGCAGCCCTGAGCATGCAGAAGGGAAGTGTTTCCTCCAGGGGTCCGTGGCCACTCTGTGTCAGACACGGGACTTGGAACCAGCTTTCTCTGGCTAGATGGCATTGGAGGTCCCTCCTAGCTCTAATGTGTCCTAAGCTTCTCTTCTGTGGAAAGCCAGACCCTTTCCCTGAGACTCAGTTTCCTCATTTGGGAAAGGCTCCCCCAACGCCTTCCATGGGCCGTGGAGAAGGGAAGGCTCTGTGCACTCTGAGGGATCGGCAGTGGGAATGATCGCCCCGGCTCTCCTCTTCCCTCCCTTCCCGCTGCTCCCCAGCAGCCCTCCCCCCCAGCAGGCTTTACCTGGGACGTGTCATGGTTGAAGATGACGGCGTTGAGGTCTCCGCAATTGTAATGCTTGATGAGGTCTTCGGTGGTGTAGGGGGCCTGCAGGCTGCCGGCCCTGAGGCTCTCGTGCTGGAGCAGGGTCTGATTCAGCGCAAACAGCACCTGGGAACCCAAGGGGCCGACAGTCAGTACCCGAACAGTGGGAGGGAGCCCTGCCCAGCCCCGGGCTCCCATGAGGCCTTCCCTTCTCCCCTCCTCTCCATGTTCAATCATGCGCCGTCAGAAAGTCCGCCAAAAGGGAGCACCGAGAGGACCACGGGGCCCCTCGGTCCCTGCAGAAAGAGCCCCGGCCTGGCCTTCGGGAGCCAGAGAGCTATTACCAATACCGAGCTTGGAATTCTCCCTGGGCCTCAGTTTCCTGCTATTGGGGAGGGGGCCGCGGTGGGCAACCAACAATGCCTCGTGGGGCCGTCCTGACCATCTCGCAGGAGCGCGGCGGCCGCACCTTTCCTGTCCTAGGACAGGTTCTCCAAGAACAGAGCCGTGATCCCCGACACACAGACGGTCTCTCTATACACAAGGGGTCGGGGTGACCTCAGACCGATCCAGCGTAGAGACGAACCCACAGGCAAATGATGGACGCATCATTGGACCAACCAACAAACGGGCGGATGAATGCACAGGCAGAGGGCTGGTGGGAGCCACCCAAAGGCCCGAGACCTTCCCTGATCCTCCCACCCTCACTGGGCCCTCTCTGTCATGAATGCAGATACGTGCCTGTAATCTCTCCCCCTTAGAATGGAAACTCCTAGAAGCAGGAGGAGGACTTGCTTTTCTCTGTAGCCCTGGCACCTCACACGGTGTTTGGCCCAGTAGGTACCTATTAAGCGCGTGTTGGTTAACTGATTGATTGGATGGATGCATGGAGTACAGAAAGATGCCCGCGTGAAGGACAGAAAATGCAGACATGGAGGGATGTGGATGGAAAATGAACAATGAATGAGTGAATGGATAAACAGGTCACGAGTGAATGAGTGAATGAAGAGAAAATGCAGAGATGGAGGGATTTGGATGGAAAATGAACAATGAATGAGTGAATGGATAAACAGGTCACGAGTGAATGAGTGAATGAACAGAAAATGCAGAGATGGAGGGATGTGGATGGAAAATGAACAATGAATGAGTGAATGGATAAACAGGTCACAAGTGAATGAGTGAATGAAGAGAAAATGCAGAGATGGAGGGATTTGGATGGAAAATGTACAATGAATGAGTGAATGGATAAACAGATCATGAGTGAGTGAGTGAATGAAGAGAAAATGCAGAGATGGAGGGATGTGGATGGAAAATGAACAATGAATGAGTGAATGGATAAATAGGTCACGAGTGAATGAGTGAATGAACAGAAAATGCAGAGATGGAGGGATGTGGATGGAAAATGTACAATGATGAGTGAATGAATGGCCAGATCTTGAGTGAGTGAATAAAAAATGCAGAGATGGAGGGATTTGGATGGAAAATGAACAATGAATGAGTGAATGGATAAACAGGTCACGAGTGAATGAGTGAATGAACAGAAAATGCAGAGATGGAGGGATGTGGATGGAAAATGTACAATGATGAGTGAATGAATGGCCAGATCTTGAGTGAGTGAGTGAATAAACAAAAAATGCAGAGATGGAGGGATTTGGATGGAAAATGAACACATGAATAAATGGATGGATGGCCAGATCTTGAGTGAGTGAGTGAATGAACAAAACATGCAGAGATGAAGGGATATGGATGAAAAATGAACAATGAATGAGCAAATGAATGACCAGATTTTGAGTGAGTGAATAAAAAATGCAGAGATGGAGGGATTTGGGTGGAAAATGAACACATGAATGAATGAATGGATAAACAGGTCACGAGTGAGTGAAACAACCAAAAATGCAGAGGTGGAGGGATGTGGATGGAAAATGAACACATGAATGAGTGAAGGGATGGCCAGATCTTGAGTGAGTGAGTGAATGAATGAATGAGCAGACATATGGACACGTGCATGCTTGAGTGAATGGCTGGATGGGGCACGTACAAGTGAGTGGATAGTCAGAAGCTTGGACGGATGGATGAATGAGCAAATGAATGAACAAACGTGTGAATGAACAAGCAGATGGATGGAGGGATAAGCATAATGGTGGAACTCCCCTTAATCATCCCGATCCCCTCTTTCCCAGCGGGAAGGGCTGGCCAGAGGAGGGGGACTGAGCTCCCCGGAGAGTCCCGCCCTGCCCGGCCATGTGGGCAGAGCCGTGTCTGGCACAGTCCAAGCATTCCTGCTCTGCCTGCCGGGGTGCTGAAATCTCAGCCACAGCCAGCCAGGCGCTGGTTGTTGACGGCAGCTTTACAGTCACAGATGGAAAACAGCAGGAGAAAAGGGGAAGGAGGGGTCCATCCGGCTGATGGAAATGTCGCCATGGAAACCAGCTCTCACAAACACGGCCCATGCCGGGGGTGAAAGCATCCATTTAATAGACTCACTAGTATTGCTCAGCCCTCCCATTACTTGGGATCAGAAGATTTAGAGTAGAAAGAGGCTTAGCAATCAACTCATCCCACCCCCTCATCTTACAGATGGGTAAAGGAGGCCCCGAGAGGGCAGAGGGGGGCCTAAGAGCATGCTGGGAGGATTTGAACCTGGGTACTTGGGCTCCCAGCCCTGACTCCTATTGGTGCGTGACTTGTTAGAAGCCCCCATTCCCCCACAGGGGCTTCCTCTCGGAACACCAGCGGTTGCCACTCTAGCCCACTCAGTGACCACGAAGCCCACGGTTAAGTCACCAGTCCCAGGTTAGTTCATTCACAAACTTCTTCGCCGGCCTTGTGCTAGCGACGGCCACGTAAATAGTCCCTGCCTTTAAGGGGCTTACAATGCACCAGGGAGGCCGCAGGAGGACCTGAGATGAGCCGAGAGAAGGTACCAAGGAACAGCGTCACTGAGGAAAGGGGGGGTCTCCTGGGGGGACGCTGGAGGAGAATTGGAGAAAGGAGAAATCAGTGAGGGCGGGACAGAAATCAAGAACACAGAGGAAGTCCTCAACAGGCATTTTTAAAAATTGCTCTCTTTGGTCTCTACACCTCCTCCATTTCTGAACGTGCTCCTCCTCCTTCCCATCCCTGGCAAACGACCTTGGAAACACAGCATTGGGTGGAGATTTTTAAAAGAGAGTGGGGAGAGCTCAGCAAGCCCCAGCTCACCAGGGTCTCCCGACGCCCCCAGATGTAGAACCGGCCCCTCAGATTTGTCTCCTACTGACAACCTATTTATCACCCACCACTTCTAAAGCCATCGCTCTGACCCTGCCCTGGCCCTTCTCAGGCCGGGACACCCGGCGCAGGGTCTAAGAGCAGAGGGCAGAAAAGTTGGAGCCGGAGGGCTTGGACACACAGAAGAGGATGTGAGAGCTGGAAGAATCCTCAACTTCTCCCAGTTTTCCTGAGACCAGGAGGTTAGAGAGTCAGGGGTAAAACTGATCCAGACCCAGGCCCTCTTGCCTCCCCACCCCAGGCTCCACCCCCCTCCCCGTCTCTTCCACATGCGGCTGACTCAGAATTCATTCATTCATTTTCACTCATTCGTTGCTACCTGGAGCCGGAGCGGGCAGAGACACTCCACACCCCGAACGGGTGGGCCCGGCCCGTTCAGAATAACAGACCTTGGGCCGCCGCCTCCACAGCTAACTCTAGGATAATGTTTATGTTAAAGAGTTGACATGAGCTAACAAATAAGGAAGGAAAAAACCCCAGGCTATTCTGCTTTCCTATCCCGTTTACATGCTCAGTCCCGGATGAGCCCGACGTGGGCCGGCCTCCAAACTCTCCCTGCCTTTGCTGCTTCCCAGGGGTTTTCTCCTTCGCCCTCACCAAGGGCTGGGCCAGTTTGGGGGATGCTCCTCTGAAGCCAGAGGCCGGTGGTGGGGTAGGGGGTCCGGATCATGAAGGGGTGGAGGGGGAGGAGTTTAACCTGAGAAGCTTCAGCAGCCGTGATGGCGACTTTGCAGAAAGGCCCAGGAGGCTTGAAGTCAAGGGAAAATTCCTGCGGAGAGCTGCTCCAAAGAGCAGGGAGTGAGTGGGCCGTCGGGGAGGGTGAGTTCCCCGTACCTGGAGGTATTTAAGCAGAGGCTCTGGTCGGGAAGGCTCTCCAGGGGTTCCTGCCCCAGACATGGGTATGGCCAGTCTGAGATCCCTGAGATCTATGATACTGAGCTGGAGGACCCTGCAATTCCCCATTCCCCTTATAACCCTGGCTCCTTTTTCCTGAGCACTTTCAGGTTGATGAACACCCTCAGGGCTCTGCAGTTCTCAGAACGCTGGGGCTGGAGTCAGGAAGCCCCCTTCCTGCCTCAGTTTCCTCATCTGCAAAATGAGCTGGAGAAGGAGATGGCCAATCAGTCCTGCATCTCTGTCAAGAAAACCCCAGATGGAGAATCAGACAGAATAACAAGAACAGAATAACTTCAGAGCAGCTCAGCAAGATGGGAAGTAGGGAGAGCACTAATAACTACCTTCTCCAATTCATAGATGAGAAAACTGGAATAATGACGCCTCCTATTTCTTTGCTGCTCGACAAAACATTCTCCTCCAAATACTCTTTTGAGATGAACAGTTAAATATGACCAATCCCATTTAACAGATGAAGAAACTGAGGACGACGCAGAGGATGGGACTTTCCTAGAGCCATGTGGTTAGTGTCTCAGAGCCGGGACCTAGATTGAGCCTCAATCCTCTAAGATCAGCTATCTGGCCTCTTCATGAGAGGGGCTTCTGCAACTCTGTTGGTCTGTCAGACCCTGTCTTCATAAAAAGTCCCCACCTGTGTTTTAAAACCCCTCCCAGCTCCAACATCCCCCATTCTAGGTTCCCTCCCAGCCCCGATATCCCCCGTTCTAAGCCCCCTCCCAGCCCCGACATCCCCCGTTCTAAGCCCCCTCCCAGCCCCGACATCCCCCGTTCTAAGCCCCCTCCCAGCCCCGACATCCCCTGTTCTAAGCCCCATCCCAGCCCCGACATCCCCTGTTCTAAGCCCCCTCCCAGCTTTATAATTCCCCGCTTTGTATTTCAGGTCCCTCCCAGCTCTGACACTGTTCCATTGTCCCTCAGAGCTGGACTTTCTCTGTGCTCGGTTCCCGGGTCCCTCCTGAAACAAATCAGAGCTGGGCCAGAGCCCCCACCTCTGGGGACAGCCGCCTCCAGCCTCTTTTCGAGTCTCCCCCTGCCACGTCCCGCCCCCCCCCCCACGACCTAGAAAAAGGCTCTCAGAGAAGCCCGATTGTCCAGGTGAGCCCCAAGTCCCCCGCGCCGGCCGGTGACAAAGGACGCAATCATGGGCTGTATATTATTGGAAGGCCGGCTTGCATGTGTGCAGCGTGAATGGTGGCGAGGCTCTCAATGAGCTCTCTCATGCGCACATCGGCCGGGCTGGGGCTTCCCCGGTCCCTCAGCTCCCGGAGAGCGCAGCGCAGAATGAGCCCATTGAGTGGGAAAAGGGGCCCCTTTCTCCCTCCAACCGGCAGAGCCTGGGGCACCGAGAGGGACTCGCTCCTTCTGCGGGGGACAATCCCCTCCAAACACTGAGGCACTCGAGGGAGGAAGGAGGTGGACTCCCAGACTGGAGATCTTCCCCCGCTGCCCCCTCTCCCTCCATTTCAAATGCCCTCATCTCAGCCCTGCGCTGGGCAGCCCCACTGGGGGTGAGAAAAGCCCCTAGTGGGGCCCAGTGAGGCCGCGGGGAGGGGGGGCCTCGCCCGACAGAGAGGAGATCCAAGGTCAAGGCCGCCGCGTGGTTTGTGGAGGTATCGAGCCGCGGTTTGGATCCAGGTTCCCGGCCCACGGCCTCCCTCCCACAGTCCCTCTCAGGAGATGCTCCTCTGCCTCCAGAAGCCATTTCTCTCCCGACGTTTTCTGAGCCAGGGCTTCGGAGAAGTGGCCAATGGGACCTGGCCGCACCCTCCTTCCCCGGTGTATCCCCGGGGCTCACTTTCCTGGAGCCTGCAGACGGGACGTGCGAGTCGTGGACCAGCCAGGCCCGAGCTCGTGGGGCTCCCGGCGGCTCTGCCCGGTGACTCAGTTTCCCTGAGAGTCTCAGGTTCGCCAAGTGCTCCCCTTCCAATAAGGGGGGCTTCCCTGGGAGGCCACGACCCCAGCTGGCGTCCCCCTGCTTTACCAGGGGCCATGGTGACCCTGGGTGTCCCCCCCCCGCCCAGTGACTCAGTCACCCTGAGAGTCTCAGCACTTCCCCGGGAGGCCGTGACCCCAGCTGGCGTCCCCCTGCTTTACCAGGGGCCGTGGTGACCCCAGGTCCCCCCACCCCAGCAGGGAGCCATCAGACCGGCTCCCCGGGGAACAGCAGCCGCCTGGAGACGGCGTTGAGACGACAGCTTGGAGACCTCCCTGCCCGAAGCCGGGAAAAGGGACAGCGGCTCTGCGGCCAGAGGCCCTTCTGGAGAGAGTCGGGGCCGGGGAGAGTCACACTGGTGGGAGCTGCCGTGGGAGAAGTGGAGAAGGCACGTGGGGAAGCGGCTGGGGCTCTCAGCACTCGGGGAGCTGGGCTCTCCGGCAAAGCCTCCTAACTGTTGGCACCGAAAGGCTCCTGAGAGTGAGTCCGAGGTCTTGTTTCTACAGATGGGGAGACTGAGGCCCAGGAAATATCTTCCCCGGGGGGGGGTGACTAGAACTCCCGGCTCCTGCCTTCTCCTGCCCCCGTCGGCTCCCTCTCCTCCAGCTTCCGGGTTCTAGTCCGGCCTCTGACGCTTCCTGATCTCGGACAAGTGAGCGCCCCCGCCCCGAATGGCCCCCAAGGCTCTGGCTCCCGTAGGCCGGACGACGCTGGCCGGCCAGAGGGGCAGCTCCCGGGGGCAGCCGGCCTTCCGGAGGAGCCGGGGAGAGCCCTCGGCCCTGACGCGCTGGAGGCGGCCCCGGTGGCCCACGAGCGACCCCCTTCTCCTGGGTAAGCGGCCGCCGGCTGAAGCCCCGGGCCCGGAATTCCGCAGAGCTGCCATGCGTGCATCAGGAAGTCCCCTTTGGCCTCTGGGCGGCAGACGGAGGGGTGGCGGGGATGGGGGTTTCCTGCAGTGTAAACAACCTTCTCAAAGGGCCCTGGGAGTGCAAATGCCTCGAGTCCTCTGGAGCGTTTCAGCGGAAGGAGCCGCGCAGCGAGTGGGGCGAGGGACCTGTCTCTTTAGATAAAGGAGCCGGGTGCGAATTCTGACCCTGCCCTGGACCAGTCGGGGGGCTGCAGAGGGAGTGGGCGGCACTAGGCCGTTACCGAGGAGCCTTTCGTTTCTGATTCACTGAGAAACGGTGTCTGGCAGGAGGCTCCAGGCCGGCCCGGGACAAATGGAGAGTCTGGCTCCGTCAGCCCTCACCGTCCCCAGCCAGGGAAGGCGCCCAAAGATGCTTCCTGCCCAGACTGTGAGCGCCCAGTGAGGGGGATCTGGCATCACATGTGACAGAGTGGGTGCATAGAGCCAGGACTTCCTGCCTCCGAAACAGCGGGCGCCCCCAGCCCTCAGTGACGGGGTCCGAGACCCCCGGGCCGACCCCCACCGGCTAAGGGAGCTTTGCACCGTGGCAGTGAGGGTGCGGCCCGGGGTCACATGCCCAGGAAAGTCTGTCAGGCTCGAGCACTTTGTATGTGTAATCACATATTACTCCCCGGGGGGGCTGGGGGGCTCCGGGGTGTGCAGAGTGTGGCTCTGAGGGTCCAAACCCGCACTAACTGTGCGCACATAAGCACATCGCTTGATGCCATTTTCCTCAGTTTCCTTATCTGTAAAATGAGCCGAGGAGAAAATGGCGAGCCGCTCCAGTATGAGAAAGGCCACGGAGGTCCACGGGGCCGGCCCAACTGGGCCACGTCCCGAAGGCTGCAGAGACTGTGCAAACGTGGTCTCGCTGGAGCATCACTATGGGAGGGAGGCGCCATTTTCCCGATGAAGACCGTTCTCGGCCGCCCACTCACTGGAAAAGCCTCCCCTGCTCGCTTCCCAGGGGAAGGGAGGCCTGTGTCCCCCGGATGATCTGCCCCCGCTCCGGCTTCTCGGGGCCCCCGGGGAGACAGGGCGATGGTGGATGAGGAGCACCTCGCATCAGAGCGTGGTGCTCCCCGAACCGCCACATACTGAGGACCTCAAGCCCTGACAGAACCCCCGGCCTCAGGGAGCTTCCATATTGGGCTGTTGCTGGGACTCAAACCCAGGACTCTGGACTCCAAATCTTGACCTGTCTGAGCCTGGGATTCTGTCAGTCACCCTCCCCTTTGATACTTCCCTTGATTCTCCTACTCTCTGACAGGCTCCTCAGGCTCCTCGGAGGGCTCTTCATCGATGTCCCACCCCCAGCCTCTCCTGCCCCCTCTTCTCTTCTCCCTCTGAGTGACACCGACCTCACCGGCTCTCCTGGGTCAGGGACCCTCCTTACGTCGGCGACGCTCAGGTCTGCTGGTCCCACCTCAACCCTTCCCCGCCCCGCCCCCCCTCTCCCTTCCTCTCCCCCCACCCCATGCTCCGGCCCCACCAACCCCCTTTGGACGGGTGGGCTTGCAGGGATCTCAAACCCAACACAGCCAAACTGGGACTCGTTACACCCTCCCCCCAACGCTCTCTGTGACTACTGAGGACGTCACCACCTTCCTGGTGGGAAACCCCAGTGTCACCTCAAGCCCCCCGGGGGCTCCCCCACGTCGCCCCATTGTCTCTGCCTTCCCATCACCGCTAATCAGTGGCCTTCCCTGCGCTCGACGCCCTTCGGACAGCGCTGATTACAGGGCAGGTCCCATCACCCCTTGCTCTCCATCCTCCACTGAGATGGTTGCAGCCTGACAACGGGTGAGACCCCGGGTCCTCGCCGCCCAACCCCGAGCAAGAACTCGCCAGCACAAGGAGCTCTGCTCGAAGACCCCCGACAGGGAGCTCTCCACTTCCAAGGCAGCCCCCGAGCTCCCACAACTCGCACTGGGGGCGAGGTTTCCGGGACACCGAGCCCAAACTCCCTGCTTTCTCCTGTTTAACAGAACAATCCAAGACCTCCGTATATATGTTGTTTCAGTCCTTTCAGGCCCGCCACGATCCCATTGGGTCATCTCTGGGGTGCTTTGCCATTTCCTTCTCCAGCTCATTTTACAGATGGAGAAACTGAGGCAAACCAGGTGACGTGACTTGCCCAGGGTCACATGGCTAGTAATGTCTGAGTCAAGATATTTACTCAGGTCCTCCTGGCTCCAGACCCTGCATTCTATCCACTGGACCAACTACCTGCCCCAATTAAATATAAAGCACCTATTGTATGCTCTTGCTGGGTACATGTATGGGTACATATAGAATATATTAAATAGGGATGATATAGAATATATTAAATATGGATGATATAGAATATATTAAATATGGGTACATATAGAATATATTAAATAGGGATGCATATAGAATATATTAAGTATGGGTGCATATAGAATATGTTAAATAGGGATGATATAGAATATATTAAATAGGGATGATATAGAATATATTAAATATGGGTACATATAGAATATATTAAATAGGGATGCATATAGAATATATTAAAAATGGGTGCATATAGAATATGTTAAATATGCATATAGAATATGTGTCATATGTACACATATATGCGAGTGTATATGTGTGTGTTGTGTTTCTAGGGAAAGGATCCAAGTGTAATAGGACCTCGCCCTCCCCATTGTCTTCCCTAAGCTAACAAGCCTTTCCAGTCCTTTCAACTCATGTTTCTGTGATCCGGTCTCTAATTTCTCCTGCCTCCCCTGGAGAGGCTCCAAGCGGTCACTGGCAAAGTGGCTCCCAAACTGCACCACATTGTCTGTGAAATGGGGACAAATTGTGCTGGCCCTGATGGATTTTCAAGATTCTTGGGAAGCAAAGAAAAGAAGCTAAGAACTGGGAATTGGCTCCGAACGCCGACATTGACAGGGCCGTGAATCACCAATAATGGTTTTATTCTCCGCCGGGCCGCGGAAGGGAGGCTGCCCACTTGGCCGGGCTACCGGAACCCAAGAGAGAACGCTTTGATCTGGACTCCAGAGGGAGTCGGGCCCATGTGCCTGAGCTGGGGTGGGCCGCTCCGCCGAGCTGTTTCCGATCGCGATGCCAGCAGCAGGGCTGGCCGGCCCAGCATCCCAGGACACCGACACGTTCTCTCCAGCAGAACCTCTTGCAGGGGAAAATCTGAAGACTGAAAAATGGGCCACAGACCCAGCATTTTCCGAGATCCCGTCGAGGAGGACCTTGTGCTGGGCAGCATGAATCCCAAATCAGATCTGGGATCACGAGAGGGAAAGGAAGGAATAGCCACGTGTGAAATGCCTACTATGTGCCAAAGCACTGTGGGAAGTGCTTTACGAATATCATCATTTGATCCTCCCAACAATCCATTTTACAGTTGAGGGAATTGAAGAATTTACAGGCTAAAGGAGAGCCACAGAATTTAAGGGCTACAGGGGACTTTACAGGGCAGGAAGCCCAACCTCCCTTCTCCCACTCCCAGGGCAGGAATTCATTGGTAGGAGGTTGTCCAGGTTCTGCCTGAGTACCTTCGGTGAGGGAGAACTCACTGTCTCTCATCGCACAGATTCAAGTAATGTAGAACCATCGCCCCCCACTCGGTGTGGACGGAGATAAAATCTGCACTAGAGCCAACAGAACAAGCATGATATCCGCCATACGGCCTTCAGCTATGTCAGGGTGACCATTTCCTCGTCCTAATCCACATCTAACACATTAAAAGTCCCCTCACCACGGTACCACGGCGGCTAGCTTCTCCAGACCCTTAGCAATCTATCAACGCCCATCCTAAAAGGTGGTACCCAAAACTGATCCCAATACTCGTGGTCCGAACAGAGCCGAGAACAGTGGGACCATCACCTTCCAATTCTGGATTTCCGTCTCTCTTCCTGTTGTTTACGACAGAACTAAGCATCTTTTTTTTTATCATTATAGCTTTTTTTTATCATTATAGCTTTTTATATACAAGATATATGGCTGAGTAGTTTTTCAGCATTGACAATTGCAAGACCTTTTGTTCCAACTTTTCCCCTCCTTCCCCCCACCCCCTCCCCTAGCTAGCAGGTAGTCCCATACATGTTAAATATGTTAAAGTATATGTTAAATGCAACATATGTATCCATATTTATACAGTTCTCTCGCTACAAAAGAATAATCGGACATTAAAATAAGGTAAAATTAACCTGAGCAGGAAATCAAAAATGCAGGCGGACAAAAACAGAGGGAGTGGGGAGGCTCTGCTGTGGTCCGCACTCATTTCCCAGAGTTCTTTCTCTGGGCGTAGCTGGTTCTCTTCATTACTGAGCAAATGGAACTGATTTGAAGCTGACCATCTTGATGGCCTGTCCAAGATCCGACTGAAAACCTGACAAAACTTCTCCATCCCTCATCGTCATCCATTACACTGAGTAATCTCCATCCACTTGCCTTTTCCCGGGTGGGAGGTCAGTCAATTCCCTTTTAAGGTCTTTAAATGGACACCATCGTCTCAACTACAAGGATCACAAGCGCTTGAACCACCACTGAGGACGTGTGTGGCTACAAGAGGGACAAGCGAGTGGGGCGGAGCTCTCCGGGAACTACCAAAGACCCAGAGAAGGAAACCCTCTCCTCCAAGTACTGAAGGTGATGACGCCGTGAGGAGCCTAGAGAAGGAAAGCACAGAAGGCAAACAGGAGTGGACACATTTCAATCTATCAGTCACTCAACTCACATTTGTTATTAGGTGTCTACTTTCTGTCAAGTACAGAGCAAAGTGTGTGACAATCAAAGGAGAATCCATATAAATGACCTTGAGGGCCGGAACGGTAGTCATGCCTTGCCCTTGGTGGGGAAGGAAAAAGTCTTTTTTCCCTTCTTTTCCTGGGAAGATAGCTTGGCAGAAGGCTATCCTTGGAAGGAGGAAGGCAGGAGTGCAAGTCCCTCCTTAGACACTCGATAGCTCCGTCTCTGTTAGGGATTTTGTTGCCTGATAAATGAGGGCCGCTTCTCGCCCCCGGTAGTAGTTCTTTTCAAATTTCAAACTGCCCTGGGCTGTTCCTCTCAAAACCCGGGCAGTGAAGGTCTGAAGATGGGCCCAGAGACTCTTCCAACTTCAAAACTCCTCACCTAAAGAGGTGATTGATGAGAAAGATGGCCTGGGATCCCGGGGGAGGTCACAATGGGGAGGGGTCTCATGGGGGCCCAGTTCTGGGGCCACGACGCGCCATTGAGCTTTCACTGTTAGAAAGCTGAGTCCTCTCTGAGCCTCGATGTCCCTGCTGTAATATGAAGGGACCAAACAAGATGTTCTCCTTCGGGGTTCCATGTCTCTTGTCTGTATCTAGTTACTCACATGTTATCTCCTCTCTTAGAGTGTGGGCAGAGACCAGCCAAAAGCCTTCCCGTAACCTTAGTGCTTCACCAGCCTCTGGCACGAGTTCTGGGCAGGACTTAATTTGTGGGGTCTTAGTTCTGATTAACATGACTGAAGAATAATTTAGAGGAAAGGCAGCAAGAAAAGGAAAGAGCTGTCAACTTTGACATCCCCTATTCTCAGGCTCCTCCCAGCTCTGACACTCTCTGTTCTAAGCCCCCCCCCCAGCCCTGACATTCCCTGTTCTAAGCCCCCTCCCTGCTCTGACACCCCCTGTTCTAAGTTCCCTTCCAGCCCTGACCTCCCTGTTCTAAGCTCCCTCCCAGCTCTGACACTCTGTTCTAAGCCCTCCACCGCAGCCCTGACATCCCTGTTCTAAGTTTCCTTCCAGCCCTGACCTCCCTGTTCTAAGTTTCCTTCCAGCCCTGACACCCCTGTTCTAAGCCCCCTCCCTGCTCTGACACCCCTGTTCTAAGCCCCCTCCCAGCCCTGACACCCCTGTTCTAAGCCCCCTCCTAGCCCTGACACCCCTGTTCTAAGCCCCCTCCCAGCCCTGACATTCCCTGTTCTAAGCCCCCTCCCAGCCCTGACATCTCCTATTCTAAGCCCCCTCCCTGCTCTGACACCCCTGTTCTAAGTTCCCTTCCAGCCCTGACCTCCCTGTTCTAAGCCCCCTTCCAGCTCTGACACTCTCTGTTCTAAGCCCCCCCAGCCCTGACATCCCCTATTCTAAGCCCCCTCCCAGCTCTGACGTTTTATGCTCCATGTTCTGAAGTCTCCATCTCCTGTAGCCCCTCGAGGCCTCTGTCCTGGCCCTTTCCAGGCTCCGTGCCCTTGGGTCCCAAGCCCCCTCTCTCAGTTCTGGAGACACTTCAGAGGGCAGGCAGGTGGGAGGGACCGGCCCCGGCCCCGGTCAGCACTTCTTGGCCTTTGAAGGGGATCAGATTCTCCCACAAACATAATTGAAGTCAAACAGAAGAGAGAAAAGGCTTTTGTTCTCTCCTTTTACAGCATCAAAAAATATGTAACAAATTAGCCATTTATGAGGTAAGAGAAGCTGAAAGGGGCCGGGGCAGAGCCTGCGCACCCCCCGCCAGCCACAATCGGGCCTCTGACGGCCGTGTTTGCAGTTCGTATCAGGTTTTCAAGGGAGCCCCGAGGGAAGACAGGGAGCAGCCTGGAGCCCACCCTGCCTAAAACCAGGGCAGAAGGAACAGAACCAAGCAGGAGTTCACACATATTTTCTTCCCTGATTGGACCTCCAACAAAATCGCCAGCTCAAGGTCAGGATGGGGAAGGGTCCGTGAAAAGGATCTGGAGGTCTTAGCGAGCTGCCAGCTCAAGATGCCCCAATGGCAAGATCTGGTAGCCAAAAACCCCCAAACAAAACAACCCCAAAAGTCTGTAGCACACCGGACAAAGTGCTGGACCTTGAACTTAGGGAGATTTAATCCTGCCGGTTATATGGCCCTCTCTGCCTCCATTTCCTCATCTGTAAAATGGGAATCATTTTACCTCACAGGATTAGTATGCGGATCAAATGTGATAACACATGAGATTTTCAAACATGAAAAAGAGTGTGTAAATGCTAGGAAGCTGAGGATGTTGAGACTAAGCCCTTTTCACATTTAAAAAAAACTTTATTTCCAAGTTGGGAGAGAAGTTCGAATTGCCCTTAAGATGAACGAGGAGAAATAACCTTTTTCACCTCATGCTGTATTAGAATAATCGCTCTTAATATTTGAACTATTATTTTCTCACCCTTGTTGTCATCATTTTACTAGGACAAGTGAAACAATATACAAAGTGTTTTGCCCTTTAAAGCCCCACTAAAATGCTAGTTGTTATTGATTATTAATTACTATGAATTAATTATTATTTTAACATTATCATTTGGGACTTTCCAATCAGTCTTTAAAGGGGTGAAAAACAATTTTTCTTCCTGTTATTACGCTAGAATTATTGCTAAATTGCATCTGTCTCATTATTATTATCATTGGAATCAAAGGAGATAATCTGGGGCAAATACTTTGCAAACCTCGAACCTCCCCATCCATGTCGGCGATCGTCACCGTGATTCTTATTCGTTTTATTATTATTGGGCTTCAGATAAAAATGATCCAGGAACAAGTCACTCTCCTTCTCTTATTGTTGACAGTGAATGTTCTCTGGACTACACAGGTGGGAAAAAAGAACAGGCTTATCTTCTGAACAGTCACTGGGAGCATCTGGACAGAGAGAGAGAAAAGGGGACAAAGCACTGGACCCGGAGTCAGGAAGGCACACCTTCGAGTTCAACTAGAGCCTTCAGCGTTTACCAGCTGTGTGACCCTCGGCAAGTCACTTTACCCGGTTTGCCTCAGTTTCCCCATCTGTAAAAAGGAGCCGGAGAAGGAAATGGCCAATCACTGCAACATCTCTGCCCAAAACCACCCAAAAATGGGATCATGACTGAACAAGCGCCAAACTACAAGAAAGACTCTCAGGGCAACTTTGTGAGCAGGGAGGATGATGGGAACGCAGACATCAAAATTTTTTCAAAAATTTTTATGGACCAATTTTATGTTTGGGTGATTCTGATAATAATCCATGAGAAGAGCACGGTCCCAGGACGGCATGCTGGTGGGGTTTTTAAGGCTGTTTGGAGATCTGCATTTATAATCTGGGAATTTGTCATCTGTCGGTTCAGAAAAGATAACGGCCTTCTGCTATCTGATCCAGCTGTCAGGTCCGGTCCTGCTCGATTCGGTGGGTGCTGCTTTTTGGAGCACAGTGAGCAACAACCCGGTTTCTACCATTCCCCTGCATGATCTTCATTGAACAGTAAGTCCAGGTTCCTTAAGGACGACGTTCTGCAACCTCTGGTAATGACCTGGCCCTGAATTGCCATCATAAAAACCTTCCATTTCTTTCAACAAATCTGCGCGACGCAGCCGTCTGCTCGATGCTTTTGTGCTGATATATGGGTTGAGTTCATGGAGATGTCACCCGTGGAGGGTTTTTTGATTCCACTCTTGGATCTTAGCCATTTCCCAGATTCCGTCTGCATGTAAACGACTTTCAGTTCCATTCTGCAAACCCAAAGGAGGGCACCTACGAGCAGCATTTTCCTGTGAAACGCTGTTGTTGGTTCCAAAAATCTTTCCACAACTTTTTAACCTGTTTACATCAAACGATCTCATTTTGCTTAGGATATGGAGGAAAATATGAAAGACCCTACGCACAAGGAAATTATATTCAAATTGGGGGAATATATATATATATATAAATAAAAATTATATATATATGTATACATGCATATATATGTATATGTATTTCAGGTAAGTGGGAGAAAGGTCAGGGTGGCCAAGAAAAAAGAATACTGATTTTGAAATCAGAAGACTTGTGCTCAGTGACTTTCTCTGATGCTCACTAAGTTGGGCGGGCCTCAGTTTCCTCATCTGTAAAATGGGGAGTTTGGACCGAATGGTCTCTGAGGTCCTGCCTGGCTCTATGATCATGTCCTCCTCCTCCTCCTCCTCCTGGCCGCCATCCTAGCTCCGAGCCTCCTCCTTTCTCTCCTCTCCATAGCCCCCCAATCATTCTTTCTCTTCTCTTTTTTCTGTAGCTACCATTTACAACACACTATTGAATAACAGTGGCGATAATGAGCCTCCTCGATTTACCCGACCTTATTCCGAAGGCTTCTGGCTCAGCCCCATCCCAGACAAAGCTCCAACCATTTTTCTGGACTCCAAGGCCCGCCCTTTCCAAGTAAAGGCAGCTCCTGGGCCCAGGTGAGTCTGACTCTGGGCTGCTCAGGAACTTCCGCCTTTCCCCACGGCCTTCTCCATTTGGCCTCCCAAGCCCTTCCCAGTCTGGCTCCAGTTCCGGACCGGTTTCCCGTCAGTCCCTTTAACAGAGTCCGAGTTCCGGGTGACCTGCCCTGTTGGCCGTTTCCCCACCGTGCTTTTGCCCGGGCTATCCCGGCTACCTGGCGCAGTGTTTGGGCCGGGGCCATGGATTCTTGTTGGATTGGATCGAAGGAGCCTTCGCTTTCCCCTCCCGGAGCCCCCTCCCCTAGCCAGCTCTGGGCACGGGCACAGTTCGCCTGCCTCTGAGTGTCTGAAGCAGCAGCAGCTGCAGCAGCCCCAGCGAAGCTTCGGGGGCCCTCGGCGGGGACCGGGGGTCGGTGGGGCCTCGGCGAGCTGGAGCAATGGAGCCGCCGGGGGCTGCCTGCTCCGATCAGGCATGAATATGTCGAGTGTTTCTTCCATGGTCACAAACCCATCACCGGCCCGGACCGACATTTATTTATTTGGATTGGGGTTTAACAGGCCTTCTCGAGCCTGAAACCGAAGCCCACCGGCCTCCCCCAGAGACTTGCTAAAGCTCCGAAGGCACCCAGCTCGGGCTGGGAGGAAGCGGCGGCCGCGGCCGGGACAAGCGGCCTCATTCTTTCCAGCTCTCTGGATCTGGTGGGCCTGGAATGCCGAGGCCCTGCCAGGGACGGGGTGCCCCCCCCCCAGCCTTTGAAGCCGTGGCTGCCTCAGAGGGCTCAGCCTGCAGAGCCTCTCATGGGGGCGGGGAGAGGGGGGATCCTGCAGCCTGCGATGGAGAATATGTAGTCATGGCTCTCAGAGACTGATCCAGAGGCTCCCCCCTCGTGTTACAGAAAAGGAAACTGAGACCGGAAGAGCAGTGGGGGTGTAGCACCCCACCGGGGGCACTTTGGAGGTCCCTCAGGTAGCCTCCAACATCCTTCAGCCCGACACCCCTGGAGGACGTTGGGGGGGCAGTTTACAAGCTTCTTCCACTTGTGGGATGGGCAGCTCTTGTTGGGAAGCACTTCCCAGAATCCACTGGGCTCGTGGTACAGATGGCTCTGAACAGTGACAGAACAGGGGAGCAGTAGGTAGAGCTTTGCCTTCAGGCTCCCAGGCTGTGGGGTGAGGGATGTCAAGCGCGGCAGCAGGGATGAAGGGAGGAGGTTCAGATGAGGTTCGGAGAAGGATGGGAAGTGGAAGGTTCTGGAAGGGTGGGGCGGAAGGGAGGGGTGCACTGTGAGCCCCAACCTTGGTGCACTCCCAGGCAAAGTGGGGAGATGCAGGAGGACTCTGGGTACCCTAAAAGTCACGTCCAAGGTCACAGGGATAGGTTTAGAAATGTCGTCACTGAGGAGACAAAGGCACCCACTCTAACCTGCTTATCTCACAAAGGAGAAAATGGAAGAGGGACATGACTTGGCCCAACAACTGTTCTCAAAAGCAGACCCAAGGTCTCGGACCCCAAACCCAAACCATTCTTTATTGTTCTCTTCTCCCCCCCAACTCTAGCATCTGTTCTGAGATATCTTTCCAACTATTACATTCTTGGACCTCTGACACCCCCTGTTCTAAGCCCCCTCCCAGCCCTGACACCCCCTGTTCTAAGCTCCCTCCCAGCTCTGACCTCCCCTGTTCTAAGTCCCCTCCCAGCTCTGACACCCCCTGTTCTAAGCCCCCTCCCATCCCTGACATCCCCCGTTCTAAGCCCCCTCCCAGCCCTGACATCCCCTGTTCTAAGCCCCCTCCCATCCCTGACATCCCCCGTTCTAAGCCCCCTCCCAGCCCTGACATCCCCTGTTCTAAGCCCCCTCCCAGCCTGACATCCCCTGTTCTAAGCCCCCTCCCAGCCCTGACATCCCCTGTTCTAAGCCCCCTCCCAGCCCTGACATCCCCTGTTCTAAGCCCCCTCCCAGCCCTGACATCCCCTGTTCTAAGCTCCCTCCCAGATCTGACACCCCCTGTTCTAAGCCCCCTCCCTGCTCTGAAAGTCTGGGTTTTGTCTGAATTTCAGGTTCCTCCCCAGGTGGAGTTCTCTGCTCTAAGGTCTCCCCTGCCTCGGTGACAAACCTATCACAGGTATTGAATAAGTGTCTGATGAAGGAGCGACTGGACAAATGGAGGAGCTGCCATCGTGTGGGATCAGCAGCCCCCCACGCTGGGATTAACCCACAAGGCCGCAGATGTAGCTGAAATCCAGCCAAGTCCCTGCAAAGTCAGCACATTCTTGGGTGAAACGTGCATATTAAAACCCATTCACAAAGGTCCTCCATTTCCCCAGCGGAGAAAGCCCTGCAGAGCTGGGGCTGCTCTGGGGATGAGCCGACACCTTCCGGGATCTCCAGGCTCCCTGCCCTCCTGGCTCCCCGTCTCACTGGGGAGGAGCCACGTCAGGTCTCCACAGACCGATGATTTACCAGTGGGGTCTTGTCCCCCTCGGCTTCGACCCCCCTACGCACCCTGGACTGGGAGACCCCTTGCCCCCGTCTTCCCGCACACTCTCCCCTCACCCCTCTGGGGCCTTCGTCTGCCTCCCAGTAACGAGCCAACGTCACACATCCGCTTCTGTGGGTGTCTATATGTGCGCAGTCTCCCTGGGAGAGGCCGACTTTGCATCCCTAGCAGTGTCTAGGACCCCAGAACGTGCTTGATAAATGCTCCCTGATGAGCTGATAGGTGGCTATCAATGGCGCATCCATCCGTCAGCCCCCACTCTCCACGAGCTGCCCGCCTCCCTTTCTGGGCCCACGGTTTTTATGCAGGATCTTGTTTCCTTTGCCCTGCTTCCTTCCCAGTCAGTGACATGTGGCTGTCACTCATCCCCCCTTCCCCTCTCCTTGTCCTTTAGCATCCATAGTCGCACCTCTCCTTCCTCAGAGAACGGGAGTCCTGGGAAGGACCCGGCATTGAAGAGATGGCCCTTTGTTTGAGGGAAAAGTTTGGGGTCATAGGGAAGGACCATCAATTCCCCCCAAGCATCACATGCCTTTTCCTCCTCCTGGTCACTCAGGGGTCGTCCTCATTTCTGATTCAGAATGTGGTTGGCAGACCACACAGCCCTGTCAAAACAAGCACTTAGGGAGCACTTTGTTTGCTGAACTCTGTGGGAGAAACCACTGGGGTGGGGGGTAGTGAAGACAGAGGAGAGGGGAAGGATCTAGTTTAGCTGGAGAGTCAGAACTCGAGGGTTAAGAAGCGAGACCAGGAGCAAGTCTGAGGTTTTTCCTAGCTCAGAATCCTGGGGACCCATGGATTCTCTGACCGGGGGCAGGACTGAATGGCCGGTTTGTTGGCTGGTTAATCAGTTGGTTGGTGGGTGGGTGGGTGGGTGTCCTTTATTCTCAGGTAAGACCAAAATTTCCATATTAGAGTTGAGTTACGTGTGTCCAACATGGCCGATCGGACTGACCCGAGCTCGGAGTGCTCTGCCTCAGGTCGGACACAAATAGTCCCTATAAATAAAATTCTCTAATTTTGTGTATCTCACATTTTCTGGCTAATTCACTTCTGCTTTGTCCCCAGAGCACAGCACCCTTTCTGAGGAGAGCATACCGTGCTGTGCCAGGGTCCCCCCGTCATACAATAGATGCTAAAGTTCTTAGAATCACCTCCCGGGTTTCCAAACTCTGGGTTGTCTCATTCTCTTTTTTTTCTTTATTAAAGCATTTTATTTTTCAAAACATCTGCATGGATAATTCTTCAACATTAACCCCTGCCAAACCTTGTGTTCCAGTTTCCTCCCCCTTCCCCCACTCCCTCCCAGAGAGGGCAAGTAGTCCTATATGTTAAACATGGGTCTCGTTCTCTTTTCCAGACCTTCCCTTGACATTCAGATCAGTTGGAACATCTTGTCCTTTCTCACTCCTGCCCGTCTCTCGTCCTTCTCCTCTCCCCTCAAACAGCCCCTACATCAGCCAGGCCCTCATTTAACCATCCCAAAGGCCTCCTCATGGGGCTCCATGACTCAGGCCTCCACCTCTAATCCCCCCATGTACACGCACACTCCATCCATCCTCCAGCAGGCTGTCAAAGCCACTGTCTTACAGCCCCCGCCTGATCATCTTCCACTGTTCGCCTCCTACTCAGTGAACACCAAAAACTCCCTTCTGACTTCAGTGTAGAATCGAAAGTCGTCTGTTTGGCTTTGAAAGGCTTTTACTACTCACTTCCAACCCACCTTTGCCGGCTGGTTGCACATTATTCATCCCTTCACACTATCCTCCAGGCACGATGGCTTCATGTTGTTTCCCACACCTGAAACTCTCTCCCTCCTCACCTTCTAGTCTTAAAAGCCTTCATCCTCCTTCAGGACTCTGTTTAAGGTCCATCTTCTTCAAGAGGACTTGCCTCAGATGGATATTTTGGGTTACATTAAATCAAAGAGTTTTTGTACAAACAAAAGCAATGCAGCCAAGATTAGAAGGGAAGTAGAAAACTGGGAAAGACTTTTTTAAACCCAAGAGTTCTGATAAAGGCCTTATTTCTAAAATATATAGAGAATTGACTCAAATACATAAGAATACAAGCCATTATCCGACTGATAAATGGTCAAATTTTTCAGATGAAGAAATAAAGCTATTTTTTGTCATATGAAATAATGCTTTAAATCACAATTAGAGAAATGCAAATTAAGACAACTCGGAGGTACCATTACACACCTCTCAGATTGACTAAGATGACAGGAAAAGATAATGAAAAACGCTGGAGGAGATGGAAGAAAACTGAGACACTGATACATTATTGGTGGAGTTGTGAACTGATCCAACCATTCTGGAGAGCAATTTGGAACTATGCCCAAAGGGCTCTAAGACTGCACACACCCTTGGATCTAGCACTGTCTCTCCTGGGTCTGTATCCCAAAGAGATCATAAAAAAGGGAAAAGGACTCACATGTGCAAAAACGATTGCAGTGGCAAGGAGCTGGAAACTGAGTGCAGGTTCATCAGTTGGAGAATGATGAATGAACTATGCTGTATGAATATAATGGAATAGTATTGTTTTATAAGAAATGACCAGCAGGCTGATTTCAGAAAGCCTTGGAGAGACTGACTGGAACTGATGCTGAGCTAAGTGAGTAGAACCAAGAGAACACGGTACACAGCAACAAGATTATGTGACGACCAACTGCGATGGGCTCGGCTCTTTTCAACAACAAAGTGATTCAGGCCAATTCCAACAGGATTGTGATGGAGAGAGCCCCCTGCCTCAGAGAGAGACTGTGGGGACTGAATGTGGATCCCAACATAGCATTTTCACTTTTTGGTCATTGTTTGCTTGCTTTTTTTTTTTTTTTTTTCCTTTTTGAGCTCACTTTTCTTGTGCAGCATGATGAATGTGGAAATATGTTTAGGAGAACTGCACATGCATAACCAGATTGGATTACTTCCTGTTTAGGGGAGGGAAATGGCGGGAGAAAAATTTGGACACAAAGTTGTGTAAGAGTGAACGTTGAAAACTATCTTTGCTTGTATTTTTTTTAAATAAAAGGCTATTATTAAAAGAGAGAACTTGCCTCATTCTCCCAGACTTGAATAGGTCCTAGTCTCCTTCTCTTCTCTGGAAAATCCCTATATATTCATATCTTCATAAGGAGGGAATAGCCAAGAGCTGCCCAGCCTCCAGCTTCACATATAGAATCCAGAGATACTTCTCTGATTCACTTTTTTATTTGTAGCCCAAATGTGCTTAGTATGGTGCACAGTAGGTGCTTAATAAATGCTTATTGATCGATGAGAGCTCAGGGATAGAGAGCTGGTTTTAGAGTCAGGAAGAATTCTACTTTAGCTTCAAAGATATAATGGCTGTGGGAGTCTGGACCAGCCCAGTGTCTTCTCAGAGACCCAAGCAGCTCTTTGAGGCAGTAATACCAACGTATTGAAGGAGCTAATCTGTATTTGTGAAGGGAAGTTGCACACAGGGATTTCCTGACACTGATGAAATTACAGATCTGAAAGAAATTACAAAAAGGAAGTCTCAAAACTTAAAAATTCTGTTGCAATGATTTGATTTATGTGACCTTGGGCAAATCCCCTTGATTGCCAGGTGTTGGTTTTCTCCTCTACAGAATGGGCAGCTTGCACCAGATGAATCCAAGGTTTCATCCAGCTCTACATCTTCTGACCCCCGAGCAAGCCTGTGAGGGGGAGATACTGGGCTGCCTTGAGCTCCGACCTTGGCTTATCAAACACACCTCAAGTTCCCAAGGGTATTCCCGGCCTTGGCTGAGGATAATTGGGGCCGGCGCCTCCGTGAAAGGGCCAGAACTTGAGTCAGCAGAACCTGAGGCAGCAGAATTATCACTTCCAGTGTGTGAGAACTTGGACCCCTCCAGAAAATGCTTCTCAGGCCAGTGCTTGGGGTATTTTCTTTTTTTCATTTTTCAAATATTTCTTTTTTTTATTATAGCTTTTTATTTACAAGATCTATACCTGGGTAATTTATCTGCATTGACAATTACAAAACCTTTTGTTCCAACTTTTCCCCTCCTTCCCCACCCCCTCCCCCAGATGGCAGGTTGACCAATACATGTTAACTATGTTAACGTATAAGTCAAATACAATATATGTAGACATGTTTGGGGGATTTTCCGTTTGTGAATGGAAGGTTCATACAAACTATGGAATGGGGCGGGGGGATGAGGAAGACACGGAAGGCCTGATTCCTTGGCAGGTAGTAAGCTCCGCGTCCTGGGAGATCTGCAAGCAGAGCTGTAGCTGAGATAGACTGAATGCGCCTGTGATCTGGCTGATACCAGGGATTTCTGGATGAGGAAAGTTCCTCTCCCGCTGCCGTGGGCACTCACACTCTGACTTATCATCTTAGAGCTGCCTAGAAGACTGACAAGCCAAATGACCCCAACCTCTCTCTGACTTTCTACAGCAGAATGGAACAGACCGAGGAGTTCGGGACCGGGGATAGAGATCCCAAGCGGCAAAATATCTAAGGGAGAGGCAAAAGGCAGCAGCGTATGCGAGGCCAGGAAAATGTCTCCCGGTGCCTTGGCCATCAGCCTCCCTCAGATCCTGAGCCCAGGCTTGGGAGGAGCCAAGTTTCCAACCCAGTGCCCTCCGTCGGCTTCCTATTAAGCAGCCCCATTGGAGAAGCAGCCTGAAGACTGACTCCTATAAAAATGGCAGCCACAGCTATTAAAGACCTAGAAAGGAAAGTTCCTGCCACCAAAATCCTTGGCTCTGCCAAACGGTTCCACATCAAGAGCGGGTGAGATTTTATAAGTAGAAATGACCTACAAGAAGTGTTACTATCTGCTTAGCCGCTGGACCCTCAGGATCATGGGACCTTTCCACCCGAATTGCAGCTGAAGCTTTCCATATGTGTTCTCCCCCCCTTGGGGAAATACAGTGGATAAAATCTTAGGCCTGGAGTCAAGAAGACCCGAGTTCAAATCCATCTAGTTCAACCTATAACTGCAAAAATCCTCTCTTCTTCATCCCTAACGTTGGCCATCCACGCCTCGAGACCTCCGGGGAGACAAATTCCCTCCCTCCCAAACCACTCTTGGACAGCTTTCATTCTTAGGAAGTTTGCCTTGAAATCAAGTCGAAACTTGTCCCTTTGCCAAGCCAGCCATTTTCTGCTCTTTCTGGGTCCAAGAAAAACAACTTTTCCACCTTTCCAGCGCTGGGAGACAGCTCTTGTGTCCTTCCCCTCCTTCCCTCTCTATCTTCTCTTTTTTCAGGCAAAGCCTTCTTATTTCCTTTAGCCTAATCTCTCAAGGCACAAACTTGCCTGGATTTTCTCCTGTTCATCAGCCTCCTTCCTCAAGCATCACGCCCTGAACTGGACACAGACTCCGATGCCGTCTGGAGAGGCGAGAGGACGAGGGCTTTCACTTCCTAATTTCAGACCCTGCCTCTTTTACCTCATTTCTCCTTAGATTTCTTAGTCAATCTGTTGACTCAAATTGACCTTATAATTCACTAAAATCCCCAGATCTTTTCCGATTTCTACGTGAATCATGCTGTAGGCTTTATAACTCTATATTTCCATGTACCGGACTTTCTTAGGATATAACACACCGATGGGGACACGAGCCACAAAGCAGAGGCGGCGAATGACAAAAGAAGAAGCAGAACTGGTTGAAGACAAGCCTAGCTTGAGGATGGACAAGGGAGGGAGCACTGGAAGCTCTGGCTACTTTGTGGGATCCTCCGGGTTTGTCTTAGTTTTAGAAGCGGGCGGAACTGACTCCTGGAATCATTAATGATGTGCCGTGGTCCGGCTGTCAGATCACGAACGGGCCCCTACTGTGCAAGCAAGGGGCTCATGTCACGCGCGCCCTCGTTTAGTGAAGGAGAAAAAACTCTGGGTAAGGAGCCGGAGACCTGGATTCGAATCCTCCCACCTTTGAGCACTCCAGAAAGTCGGGAGTTTTGTCTCTTTGAGCCTCTCTCTTCTCATCTGAAATACCAGGAGGTGGTGAGAGTCAGATTAAAATGTAATCGGAAACATTGACAAAATAGACAAAAATAGGACAGAACAGAGATTATGTTAAAATGTGGTTTTCTAAGTCAACGTGCTGCCCCTGGGATCCTTCTGGATAGTTTAGTGGCCCCCGTTGCTGTTTGAGTTGATAGTATTGGTTTAAGAGGTCCATCTCTGCTTTGGAGGAAGGGAGGAAGGAGGAGAGAAAGGAGGGGTCCGGAATACTCCCAGAAAAAAAACAAACAAACTAGAGGCTTCTAAATGAGCAGCTTCTTCATCAGGCTGAGACTGTTAACTCCTGCAGAAGGTGCCCTTGGGAAAAACTGCATTTCAAGGCTCCCTTACAGACCCCGCCATTAAGGGAAGGATCGATGGCCTGGAAAGTCGGGCTTTGAGTTCCCTTCAAGCTCTTACAGCTGTGGAAACTGGGACAGGCCTCTCCCCCACTGTGGAGGGTCTCAGCTTCCTTCTCCAGAAGACAAGGAAAGTTTGGGAGGAATAGTCTAGAAAGACCCCTCTCATCCTTAACGGCCTGTGTTCTAAGTACTCTCCCAGCTCTGACATTCCCTGTTCTCTGTTCTAAGATCTCTCCCAGCTCTGACATTCCCTGTTCTATGTTCTAAAACCCCTCCCAGCTCTGACATTCCCTGTTCTCTGTTCTAAGATCCCACCCAGCTCTGATATTTCCTGTTCTCTGTTCTAAGATCCCTCCCCCTCTGACATTCCCTGTTCTCTGTTCTAAGATCTCTCCAGCTCTGACATTCCCTGTTCTCTGTTCTAAGATCCCTCCCAGCTCTGACATTCCCTGTTCTATGTTCTAAAACCCCTCCCAGCTCTGACATTCCCTGTTCTCTGTTCTAAGATCTCTCCCAGCTCTGACATTCCCTGTTCTCTGTTCTAAGATCTCTCCCAGCTCTGACATTCCCTGTTCTCTGTTCTAAGATCTCTCCCAGCTCTGACATTCCCTGTTCTCTGTTCTAAGATCCCTCCCTCTCTGACATTCCCTGTTCTATGTTCTAAGACCCCTCCCAGCTCTGACATTCCCTGTTCTATGTTCTAAAACCCCTCCCAGCTCTGACATTCCCTGTTCTCTGTTCTAAGATCCCACCCAGCTCTGATATTTCCTGTTCTCTGTTCTAAGATCCCTCCCCCTCTGACATTCCCTGTTCTCTGTTCTAAGATCTCTCCCAGCTCTGACATTCCCTGTTCTCTGTTCTAAGATCCCTCCCAGCTCTGACATTCCCTGTTCTATGTTCTAAAACCCCTCCCAGCTCTGACATTCCCTGTTCTCTGTTCTAAGATCTCTCCCAGCTCTGACATTCCCTGTTCTCTGTTCTAAGATCTCTCCCAGCTCTGACATTCCCTGTTCTCTGTTCTAAGATCTCTCCCAGCTCTGACATTCCCTGTTCTCTGTTCTAAGATCCCTCCCTCTCTGACATTCCCTGTTCTATGTTCTAAGACCCCTCCCAGCTCTGACATTCCCTGTTCTCTGTTCTAAAACCCCTCCCAGCTCTGACATTCCCTGTTCTCTGTTCTAAGATCCCACCCAGCTCTGATATTTCCTGTTCTCTGTTCTAAGATCCCTCCCCCTCTGACATTCCCTGTTCTCTGTTCTAAGATCCCTCCCTCTCTGACATTCCCTGTTCTATGTTCTAAGACCCCTCCCAGCTCTGAAATTCCCTGTTCTATGTTCTAAAACCCCTCCCAGCTCTGACATTCCCTGTTCTCTGTTCTAAGATCCCTCCCCCTCTGACATTCCCTGTTCTCTGTTCTAAGATCTCTCCCAGCTCTGATATTTCCTGTTCTCTGTTCTAAGATCCCTCTCCCTCTGACATTCCCTGTTCTCTGTTCTAAGATCTCTCCCAGCTCTGACATTCCCTGTTCTATGTTCTAAGACCCCTCCCAGCTCTGACATTCCCTGTTCTCTGTTCTAAGATCCCTCCCAGCTCTGACAGCCCGGAACCAGAATGGGAAGGACTCACAAGGCCAGGCAGGAGTCTGTGATCCTGTAGAACACAGGGAGCCACTAGTTTATTGAGCAGGAAAATGGCGTGGTCAAGTCTGTGCTTGGGGAAGCTGGCCTTGGGAGCTTTGGGGAGGAGGGACTGGGAGGCCAGAGAGTCCATTCCAAACCCTGAACACTGCCAGGAGCCTCGAGGCTCTCAGGTAACGTCACACCAAAGCACGTACAGACCGAGGTGGGGAAGGTGCCCGCAGATCCCTGTGATGGAGAGGTCAGCAAGAACGGGGCAAGGGAGGGGCCCCGCAAAAGGCGACGAACAATGTGCAGAGGAAGTGAGTCCTCTCATCCAAGGGGATGGGGAGCAGCGGAAGGGCATCTCCAGGTAAGCGGCAAGTCACCTGAAGCGCATCCCTCCCTCCCTCACTTCCCCCTTCCCTCTGTTTTCTTGCTCGAAGCAAGAAAGAAAAGAGAAGGGACCCCTGAGAGCCCCGGCATCTCCTTCCTGCCAAACCGTCCCAGGGAGATCCATCCAAGAGGAGTCACCATGGAAACGGGCCCCAGCTCAGCACGGCTCCCAAGCAGTAATTCAAGGGCACCAGTGGGGATCTGCTTAATCTGTCATTTAGCCCCTTAGTCCCTGACTCGGAGACCAGAGTGGAAGTGCCACATTGCCCCGCCCCCCGGCCCCTTCTTCCTCCGTGGGCGCCTTTGAGATGCGGGCCCTGAAGTGGCGCCCACCATTCTTGGGGCAGGACCAGGGGCCAGAAGGAGGGGGGGAAGCCGCACTCTCGGCATCAGAGTCAATGGGGCTCCCGCTGACTGGAAAAGGGGGGAGACAAAGGGAGGGAGAGAGCAGGGAGGGAGGAAAGGCAGAGGAGGAAAGCGAGAGGGAGGGAAAGAGGGCGCGGAAGGGAATGGGGAGGGGAAGAACAAAGACCGCTGGGAAGGGAAGAAGAAGACCCGGCCCGGAGTCAGAGAACCAGGAGAATTCTGTGTCTGCCCCAACTGCCCAGCGGGTCCCGGCTGTGTGAAGGGAAGGCGTTAGACCAGCTGACTTCTCGGAGCCCCTGAAGCTCTGGATTTATGACCACACGGGGAGGGAGGGAAGGAAGGAAGGGGAACGGCCGCCATTCTCTTCCAGAGTTCACGGAACCACGGCATGGCACTTTGGGAGTTGGAAGGGACAACGCGCCACCTGTGAGCCCGGGGTCTCGTGGGACCAAACAACACAACCCTCACCCCTCCTCCATCCTCAGATATGGGAAGACAGTCGCTACTCTCCCCCTCCTCCCCTTCTCCCCCTCCACCAGTTTTGGGGTTTCCAGGAGGAACATTCCCAGCTCCTTCCAAGTGAGCCTCACGGCTGGAGCCAAAACGCTCCCGGACCGCTGGGCTCGGCACGTTGGACAGCTTGCCGACGCCCTTCCTAACATGGCGCTCAGACTGACGGCCGTCCTCCAGAGCGGGACCCTCTCCTCCGACCCCGGGATGCAGGCCCGCCTGCTAATCCCACGAGACGCCATCACGGAGCGTGCAAGGGCGCCCCGGGACCTTCCCCAGAGCCAGCCCCACGCGTACTTTGGGTGGTTTTTGGTACCCACGTGCGGGACTCGAGGCTGGTCTCTCCCGAATTTCCCCGATCAGGAGGCCGGCTCGTGTTTAAGGCCGTCAGACCCGGGCGGGTCTCGCCTCTGTCCTGGGGGGGCTGGCTCTCCTCCCGGACTGGCGAGCCCACCGTCAGCCCAGGCAACCACCCTTCCTCTCTGGTCCCATTTGGGGTAAAAGGACAGTTCAATTCCCCGAGCCCTTCCTGGATGTTACTTCTTCGCTCAGCCCCATGCTAACGCGGGGAAAGAAAGGAGACCCGGATCTTGTCCCTGGGAAGCTCCAGGTTTAAGAGAAGAAGGGAAGGGAAGATCAGGGTGAGGATCAGAAAGTAACAGAAGCTATGAGACAAGCCTTAACTTTCTTAGCCTCAGTCATCTAATCTGCAAAATGGGGACAATAATAGCACCTACCAAATAAGGTTGTTAGGAGGATCAAATTAGCTAACTCTGTGTTCTGAAAACCTTAAATCTCGGAGTGTTCATTATTTATTATTAATATTAATATTATTAGCTATCACCAGGCCTGTTTCCTCTGGGACTGTTTTATCATTATTCTCTCCCTGAATCACAAAAATTAGGGTAAAAGTTTTTTGGGTCATTCATTCCAGACTGGCCTGGTACATATCAAATGCCTCAAAACAGCCTAATTTTAAATGTTCCCAGGGAATATCATGTGGGAATACTTTGCTTTTCAGGCCTGCAGGTCTGGATATCGAGATCTTTTAAAGGCATCAAAGGGAGGGCACTAAATGACTCCACGATGAGATCCTAGGGTCAGGCTGGCCCGGGCCTGGGCACTCTGTGGGACATTAAGCAGTTGCAATGAGTAGAGGGAGAAGGGAGGCCCGCAGAGAGCCCTAGGCCGGGAGCTGCGCTGCCTGGCTTTGTGGCCTGCTTCTCATTCACTGTGGGATGTTGGGTAAAGAACTGGTCCTCCATGTGACTCTCACTAAATAAAATGGAGGGTTTAGAGGTAAGAGGGACATCCAGTCCATCCCCTCTGTTCCACTACTTTACAGATGAGGAAGCTGAGTCACAGAAAACGGAATCAGAATTTTTGAGTTGGAAGGGTCCAATCCGACCCATTCTGAGAAAAAATTAATCCACGGTGGGTGATCATAAAAATGTCTGCTTAAAGTTCCCCCCTGAGGTCCCCCAGTTTGGGGGGGCGGGGAGAGTCCCTCACAGTCCAATCCTGGCTCCCCACGGCTTCCTTTTCTGTTTGGCCCCACCCACCACAAATCTGGCCTCTTCCCCCAGACTCAGCAAATGAAAGTTGAGCAAACTTGGTTGGAGACCGAGGCCTGTGGTTTCATGTATTTTATTCAGATATGACTTAGCAGCCTGGAGTCAGGAAAATCTGGGTTCAAATATTGCTTCTGACACTTTGTTGGCTTCAAGGCCGCCATCGTGCCTCTCCAAGTATTCCATTTTCCTCTACCCAGTTTTCTCTTATTCTGGCGAGATAGTCCCACACTGGGACTTCAAGTGGGCTTCACATGGCTGTCTCCCCCAAGAGACGGGGATGGTGTTTTTGCCTTCCCCGGCTTCCAGCATCCGGCACACAGTAGGCTCTCAGCAAATTCTTCCTGATTCACAGAGCAGTGGGCTGACAACCCCTGACCCCCGGGGATCCTCCGGGAATACTGCAGTTTATGGCCCCCCGGGATCCTCCGGGAATACTGCAGTTTATGGCCCCCCGGGATCCTCGGGGAATACTGCAGTTTATGACCCCCGGGGATCCTCCGGGAATACTGCAGTTTATGGACGGTCTTCCTGAAGGGGAGGGGGGCGCAGGATGGAACGCAGCCCTCCAGGTTAAGCCTGACCAAGGGCAGAAAGGCAGAGGGAGCCTCGCCTCCTTGTTCCTAGCAGCCCAGCCCTGGCTCACGCAGCCCAGGGTCCCGTTAGCTGTCTCAGCCGCCTGTCTCCCTGCTGACTCATGTCAAGGCCGCAGTCCAGTGAAACTTTCAAATCTTTTTCCAGATTAATTGCCGACTCGCCAGGATTCACTCAGTTTTGTCCTTTGACCTGGCCCAGGTCACAGAACAAGTTGCTAGGAAACCCAGGGCTGGAACTGGCGCCCAGTCCAAGACTTCTTGCCCCAAATTATGCTGCAAAGCTCCGGGGAAGAGAAGGGCCCCGGAGGGGCATCTTACAGAGGTCTGGGAATTCCAGAGCGCTCACCTGCGCCCGGAAGCCCGGGAACGAGCGGGCGGCACCTTCCGCCTCAGGTGGACACGGGCCTTGTGGCCCACAGCTTTGTGGACACCCCAGGAAGCTGAGGGGACCCCCCCCCGGAGAACACCTGCTCTGCCCTTCTTTGTGGAACCCCTCTAGGACCTGGGAGCTCCAGCGGAAAGAGCGGCAGCGTCACACGGGGAAAGGGGAGCTGGCCCCTCAAATCCGGCTCTGAGAGGATTCCTGGCCCTCTCTGGGGTTCAGCCCGTCCACCTCTCAGGGCTGTAACTAAGGGGCTGCCAGATTCGCCAGCACGTGTCGGACACATGGAACCTGTCGCCGCGGGTACTCCAAGGGGAGATAAGGCCGGGGAGTCTGGGGATCACGGCCCCATGAGGCACCCAGGATGAGGTCCAGAGGGGGAGGGACTGACGGGAAGGATGGTGTGGCGACTGCCAATAAAAATTAGCAAGCTGGACGGAGAAACTGTTTTCAGAGAACAGATAAAGAGCCTGAAGGGTCGCAGGGGTCCGTGGGGCTTGTGGGCATGTGGAGCCGGGGTGGGGGGAGAGACACCGGAATTACCCCGGAGGGCTCTCGTCTCAAAGGGATCCCCTGCTTCCCCAGCCCCAGGTCCCTGCTGCTCCATCCCGGTGCCCTAGACCCCGCGTCCGCCCCCTCCAGTCCGTGGCCAAATCCGGCGGATGCTGCTCCCGCCCCCGCCTCCCCCGTCCTCCCCCCGACACCACGTTGGAGCCTTTTCTCACTTCATTCTCTCTGGTTTCCTGAGCAGGCAGCCCAGGTCACACTTCATCAGCAGGGAACGAACCTCCCCGTGACTGCCTGGCCACTTTTCCCAGCGTTCTTGCTGTTAGGGCTTTCCCAGCCCGTCAAGGAGCTGCCGGTAATTTACCGTTTGACCTCTTTTTTGTCCTTGGATGCATTAATTTTGTTTCTACAAAACCTTGTGATCCAAATGACCCATTTTATCTTGCTCTAATTCTCACATCGACTCCTTCTTATCTCGGACACGGACCTTTTCTTCCTCTGCCCTCGTTCTTCCCTCTCATTCGCTTGGACCTCTCCCTGGTCCTTCTCTCACTCTCCCTGTATCGTCCGTAATCACGCACAATGAATGACGGCCCTCAGCCCGAGCGCAGGCGTCTGCAGGACGGTGGGTCCCTTTTAGGCTCTGTAACCCCCCGACGCCTGCAGGAAGGGACAGGTGAGTATGTGGGGACTGACCTGAACAAGACTGAAAAGCTAACGGAGGAGCTGCTGTAATCCCGCAGGGACCGGGACGCCCATCTCTGCCCGGAGCAGCTGCACAGCATTGGCCAGGCTACTCTGTCTTACTGATCGGGCTCTAGTCTTCTCAACCAGAATCCTAGAACCTCGGCAGCGTCAGGGACCTCCCAGCTCAAACCCACGCTTGCAAAGCATCCCTGCCTCATTGTAGGTGGCGAGAGGTCCCCCAGCCTTGACCCAAAGATACCCAAAGAAGGGGAGCCCAACGCCTCCATAGGGGGGCTGCCCCAACATCTGGAGAGCAGGCTGGCAGGAGAGCTTTACTGACATCGAAGCTTTCCCCAGATGTTCCTCATCCTGCCCTCCAGAGCCACACCAAGACCAGTTCTAGAGCCACACCGACCAAGTCCAGTTCTAGAGCCACACCAACCAAGTCCAGTTCTAGAGCCACGCCGACCAAGCCCAGTTCTAGAGCCACGCCGACCAAGCCCAGTTCTAGAGCCACACCGACCAAGTCCAGTTCTAGAGCCACACCAACCAAGTCCAGTTCTAGAGCCACGCCGACCAAGCCCAGTTCTAGAGCCATACCGACCAAGCCCAGTTCTAGAGCCACACTGACTAAGTCCAGTTCTAGAGCCACGCTGACCAAACCCAGTTCTAGAGCCACACCGACCAAGCCCAGTTCTAGAGCCACACCGACCAAACCCAGTTCTAGAGCCACGCCGACCAAACTCAGTTCTAGAACCATGCCGACCAAACCCAGTTCTAGAGCCACGCCGACCAAACCCAGTTCTAGAGCCATGCTGACCACGCCCAGTCTCTAGAATCACACCGACCAAGTCCAATCTTTCACACAGGTAAAAGGCCTTCCAATATTAGAAGGCAGCCATCCTGACCCACCCAAGTCCCAGCTCCTCTCTGGGCCAAGCAGCCCCTACTCCTCCAATCGTCGCACAGGAACCAGAGACCCTTCATGGTCCATCCTGGCTGCCGTCCTCCTCTCAGCGCCATTCCTGCTCCCAAAGGATGTGAGGAAGTGACAGAAAGGGAGAAGAGGATGAGGCGCCGGGCAGAAGGGAAGGAGCTTTCTCAGAGACATTTAGCTTCCCTGTTTTCTTGCTTTTTTAAAAGATCTAAGCTTAGGCTGCTTGCATTCCTGGTGACCCTCTGGGCTCCAATCTGAATGTGGCCTCCAGGAGGGAGAGAGAAAAAAGGAATCTTTAAAAGGCTCTCTTGGGGAGACACGGATATTTTTAATAGTTCTGGGTTATGAAACCAATCTCTGTTTGCAGCGTGTTCTATATCTCAGCTGGAGTCCAGAGGGTGTTTCTAGCACCTTTAATGAAAGTAAAGTACTTATGGCAGCAGAGAGAGGGAGAGAGGGAAGGGGCAGGGGGGAAAGAACAGAGGGAGGAGGGGGGAGACAGACACAGAAAAATGAGGGAGAAAGATGGGAGAGAAGGAGAGAGAAACAAGAAACAAAGTCTGAGAGGAAGAGATAAACAGGGGGCATAGAGAGAGCAGACAGAAGTGAAGATGGGGGGTTAGAGTCAGAGGAAAGTGAAACATCGAGAGAGAGAGAAATAAGGGAGAGAGAAAGAGACAGAGATGAAGACAGAAAAAGGGAGAGAGAAAGGGGGGAGGAAGAGAGAGAGGGAAAGACACAGAGAGACAGACAGAGAGGGGGGAAGGAGGAAGAGAGAGGAAGGAAGAGAAAGACAGAGAGAGCCAGAAAGATGGAGAGAGAAAGAGAGATGGAGAGACAGAAACAGAGACAGAAAGGGAAAGACAGAGAAAAAGAGAGGGGGAAGGAGAAAGAGACAGACAGATAGGGAGAGACAGAGGGAGAGAAAGAAAGGAAGAGAGAGGGGGGAGAAGAAAGAGAAAAGGGAAAGGAGGCAAAAGAGAGAGGGCAAGTTGAAAAGGGGAAAAGGAGAGACAGAAGGGGGAGAGGGGGACTCAAACAGGCAGCGAAACAGGGAGAAGACAGCCATTTCTCACCCTGACCCCACCTGGCTAATAAAATTAGTCACTTTGATTATCAGTGAGTCCCCGAGGGACCTCAGAGAAAATGTAGTCCAACTGCCTGGCTCTAAAGGGAAGGAAATGGAGACACAGCAGGGAAGAGGCGGGTCCCGAGTCCCACAACCATTCCACAGTCCCCTGGAACCCGGCCTTCAGACTGGAGAGCAGGGCCCTTTCCTCCGGCCGTCTCTCCCTTGTGCAGGGGTATCCCCCAGAAAGTCTGGTCTGCTCCCCACGATGACCTTTTCCACTCTCAGAGCCTGCCGACCCCCGAGGCCCGAGGAGAGGCTCTCGTTACTCCCGTGCCCCCAGAAGCCCGGCGCTGTGGACCACGGGGCTGCCCCGAGGGCCGGAGAGCCCATCTCCCCATGGCCGGCTGGGGTGTTTACCCTCCATTCCCTCTTTGGGAAACTAAAAGGGAAAAGCCCTTCAGCTCC
The DNA here is from genome assembly GCF_016432865.1 of Antechinus flavipes. Classification (NCBI taxonomy): domain Eukaryota; kingdom Metazoa; phylum Chordata; class Mammalia; order Dasyuromorphia; family Dasyuridae; genus Antechinus; species Antechinus flavipes. The sequence goes on along the minus strand of NC_067401.1, from coordinate 477,315,577 downwards.
TTGGGCAGCCCTGGCCCTCCCTCTCACCAACTCAGAACCGAAGCCCGGCCAAAGTGGACAGTGAACCTCAGGCCCCTGCGGCGGCCCTTGGCAGGTCGGGGAAAGACATGAGCCAGAGCTGTACGTGGCCTCTGTCTGCACCTACTTGTGCCCCATCCCCTCTCCTCGGTCTCTCCTAACTCTCTCTCAGTGCCTGCCTCTGTTTCTCTCCCTCTCCCCATATTCATCTTAGAGGTCTCTCTGTCTCTCTCTCTGTCTCTGTATCTCTATCTCTGTGTGTCTCTCCCTACCTCTCTCTACCTTGCTGTCTTTCTCTGTGTATCTATCTCTGTCTCTGACTGTCTTTGTGTCTCTCTCTGTCTCTGTGTCTGTCTCTGTGTCTTTGTGTCTCTCTCTGTCTCTGTCTATTTCTGTCTCTCTAGATCTCTGTCTCTTTGTGTCTGTCTCTGTCTCTGTGTCTCTCTCCCTGTCTCTGTCTCTTTCTCTCTCTCTGTCTCTCTCCCTGTCTCTGTGTGTATCTCTCTCCTTCTCTCTCTCTCTCTCTCTCTCTCTCTCTCTCTCTCTCTCTCTCTCTCTCTCTCCTGTCTCTGTCTCTGTGTGTGTCTCTCTCTATCCTTCTCTCTCTCTCTCTCTCTCTCTCTCTCCCTGTCTCTGTCTCTGTGTGTGTCTCTCTCTCTCCTTTTTTCTCTCTCTCTCTTTCTTTCTCTCTCTCTCTCTCTCTGTCTCTGTGTCTCTCTCCCTGTCTCTGTGTCTCTCTCCCTGTCTCTGTCTCTGTCTCTCTCTATCTCTCTGTCTCTCTGTCTCTGTATCTCTTTCCCTGTCTCTGTGTCTGTCTCTGTCTCTCCGATTTCCCTGGGTTTTGTCTGTGGCTCTCTCCTTTGTCCACACCACTGAAGACGGCTCCTTCTGCCTCCCCAGAGGTAGTGCAGGGGGCTGTTCCGCCCATACTCAGAGGCTCACCGCTCCCCCCAGAGTGGGGACTTTGCCACGGAATCTCGGCCTGGCGGGAGCCCCGAGGCCCGGCCTCCGAAGGGCGCGACACCGCGTGTGCCCAGACGGAACAGGTTCCATGAGAAAGCGTAACCGGCAATTTTGAGCCCACATGTAATTAGTGGATGTGTCTGTGGTGGAGGACAGCGGAGGGAGGAGGAAAGCTCCCGGAAAGCTCGCAAGAATTAGGGTAAATGTCTGGCAGGAGCGTGGGCTCCGTTCCCCGGCCATGCCCAGTGAGGGCACGGGGAGCCTCAGAGCGTAAACCAGAGGATGTCGGAGCTCCCCCTGTTTCCAGTCCCCCCCATCTCGAAGCGACCCCCTACGTGGCCAAAGCCCTTCTCTGTCCGAAAGCTCGGCTCCGCCCTCGGCGCTCCCCTGCTCAATAAACTGCACTGGCTCCCTGTTGCCTCCGGTGTTTCACCGAAGCCCTTCCCGTGTGGCTCCTTCCCCTGGTCCAGGCTTGTTGCTCAGCTCTGTCCTTCCGCCCTCTGGGCAGCCAAGCGGGCCTTCCTTCTGGCTCTGTACGTGGAGGGGCTCTCCCTGGCCCCTCGTGGGGCCCTCCTGGCCGGGGCGCTCCCGCTCTTTGTCCCACACTCCTTTGCTTTCTCCTCCCTTCCTTTTACACCTCGTGTGGCTCGTGGAGCTGGACAGGGAGCGGGGGGCCACCGGCGGCCTGGGAGCAGCTCTAGTGTCGTGTGAACAAGGACACCCTCCGTGACACGCCCCCAGGCGGTTATTTGGCTTTTGTTTGAAGGGCTCCGAAGATGGGGAGCTCACTCCCTGCCCCGGCCGCCCATTCCGCATGAGAACACTCAGTAATTGAAATCTGACATTTTCCCCCAATGTCAAGTTTAAACCAGAAGAATCCATTGAGCGCTTCTTGAGCTCCAGCAAGACCTTGGAGTAAAAATACCGGCTAAAAACAGGTCCCGTCCTCGGGGGTTTACATTTATTTTTCCCTTAGGCAACGAATTGGAGGTTGCCGAGGGTCCCACGGCGAGTGAGTGTCCATGCCTGAGTCCCATTCGAACTCGGAGCCTGACCCCAAAGCCGCGCTCTGCCCACTGAGCCCCCTCCCCTCCAGTCCCCTCTCCTTCCCCCTCCCAGCGGCCCCCGAGAAAGCCACATTCTAACAGGCGGAAGGAGGAGAAAGTGCCGGGAGCCCCCGGGCTGCTTCTCCTGCCGGGGAGGGGGGGGGGGGAGGCTCTGCTTGGAACAGCCGGAGCCGCGTTCTCCGGATTCCCGCAGGCGGCTGCGCCCGGGCAGCCCTGGCCAAGGGGCCCTAACGGCCTGGATGGCATTTCCAAGCCTTTGGCGGGGACTCGGGCCGAGGAGCGGCTCTTCCGTGGGATTCCAGGGAAAAGGCTTAAAGTGAGACGGGCCCAAGACACCATTACGGCTGAGGAGCCGGTCCCCGAGCCAGCCCCGGTCACGTCCCAAAAGGGTCCGGGACGTCCCTGCGAAGCGCGTCAGGGAGGGGGGCTCCGGGAGGCCTTGGGAGGATGGAAAGCTGGGCGGGCTTCCGGGAGGAGGCCATACTGGAGCTGGGTTTTCAAGGTTAAGGGCGAGCCGAGCAGAGAAGAGAGAGGGGAAGTACGTTCTAGAGGCAAGGACCGTGCAGGAGGGTGCGGCGGGTACAACATCACCCACGTGGGATGGAAGGGCAGGGGCCCCCGGGTCCTGTACCGTCCCTCCTCATTCGCTCTGATTTCCTCCCAGCTTCAAGGAACAAGCGGGCCTCTCCCCCAAAACCAAACCCTCGACTTGCACCTTTTTCTTGTCTTTTGGTTCCATTGTCTCTAGGCTCTTGCCCCTTTGGCTGTGACTGGCCCCTTGCTTTCTGCCTACAAACAAGCCCAGATCTCTCCCAACTCTAAAAACCTCCCTTCTCCCGCCTCCCACTTAAGTTAAAGTCCTATAATATCTCCCCCGTTTCCCAGTGAAATTCCCGGGGGGAAAGCCCCGCTCGTCCTTCGTCCCCGTCCTTTCCTCCCACTTCCTGCTCAGCTCTGGTCCTCTGGCCTCCGTCTCTGGTCCTCTGGCCTCCGTCTCTCACTCAGCTGACGCTGCTTCCTCGGAGTCCCCGGGGCCGCTCAGGGCTCGACCGAGCACTTCTGCTCGGCCTCCTTCTCCACCTCCCCCTTTTCTGACCCCCCTTCCGGGTTTTTCTTCTCGTCCCCTTTGCTGCATTCACCTCACGTTCTGGATCCCTCTTGGACCCTCCGCTTCTCCCCCGCTCTCCCGGCACTCTCAGGGGTCCCGAAGTGTCCTCTGGCTCCCCTGAGCTGAGCCTTTCCCTGGCTCCAGCTCCTGATCGCTGACCACCTGGGATGGCCCCTCCGCAGCCCGTGCCCATCTCCACCTGGCCCAGAAACGAGGCCCGGGATAATCCCCCCAACCCCCCTCCCCATCTTAGAGGAAGGCACAAAACTGGCCCCGAGGCCCCTGGGACCAGGGCTCAGCCCTGACTCTCACCCACATCCGCGTCAGGCCGGCGGGCGAGGTGCCCCAGTCCCTCCCATCATCCCTTCCCTCCCCGCGCCCCCTGCCTCCGGACCGGACCGTCCCGATGGCCCCTCGTAGCCCCCCGTCCCGGGGCTTCTCGTTCCCAGTATATTCCCACGCAGTCGCCAAATGAGATTCCCAAAGCAGGGGCTGCGGCTTCTGGGTGAACACGAGGGTCCCCACGGCCCGGCCCAGTTAATCTCTGTCCAGGTGGATAATATCCCACTTTCCTAGTTAAATGGTCCGTTCCTCGTGCCCCCTCTGCCCCCTCCTTCGCCTCCGCCCTCTCTCCGTGCCCGGGGCCTTCCCGCGGGGGGCGGGGGGGGGGCTCCAGCACCCGCTCCTGCATCGCTTTCTGTCCCTCTTTGAATCTCCCACATTACTACGCACAACCCCCAGCAGGGACTCTCTGGGGCAAAGTCGGTGGCCTTGGGGTTTGGCCCGAAAACGTGCCTGGGGCACCCGGGGGAAGTAATCACCGAGTGCAGCCCCCCCCCCCCGGGGGAAGGGGGTGCAGCACCAAGGGGTCTGAGTCACTCAGCCCGTCCTCGGAAATGGGGGGAGACCCAGAGCTGGACAATCACTGATTCACGGCCCTCAGCTGAGCCTGGTTCTTAGGCCCGGCGCTCCCATCCCCCAAACCTGCCCAACCCCTCCCACTGCCGGACAGCCTTCCTTCCTCCCGGCTAGAAGTCACTCCTCCTCCCCCTCCCTCATCCCTCTTGGCCGTATTTGCTATTCTGCGCGTGAGACTGTGAGCTCCCCGAGAGCAGGGGCGGCCATTTCCCCACCTTGGTAACTGTTTCCCGAGGGTCTCAAAGATCTCTCTGGATCAGGAGACAAGAGGCTGCCCCCGGTCTGCGGGCGCCTGACCCGAAGGAACCACGTGCTCTGCGCCTCAGGGTCTTTTATGATAAATGGGACATGGGCTGAAGGGCCCAGAGGTTCCGAGCCCAGAGCGGAGCTGCAACCGGGCCCCGAGGGGGCCTTTCCGTCCTCTCCGGTCTCACTTTCCTCGGATTCAGCGTCTCCACAGTTCTCCGCAGCTCCTAGTCCTGGGAGAGCCCCCCACCCGGCATGCCCCCGGACCCCCCCCCCCGGGCCCCCAGGCCGAGAGGGGACGGCCGAGTGAACTCGCTGGGGAGCTGGCGGAGCCTCGGGCCCGGATGGCTCGGACCCTCGTCCGTGGGGGCGGCCCCCATTCCAGCCCAGGCTCTGTTTGCCTTTGACTCAGGGAGCGGCTCCCCAGTAATGACGGGAGTAAATCATGTCGTCGGTGCAAAAACGGCTCCTGACCGCGCCGGGGGAGGGGGCCCGGCCTCTGAGTGGCAGCGAATGGGTTTTATGGGCCATGGCTCAGGGGAGGCCCCCCCCCTTGTGGGCCCCAGGAGCCTGTGAGAGAGAAAGTGCGTTTGTGAAGGTGTGAGTGGGTGAGAGTGTGCGTGTGTGACTGTGAGTGTGAATGTGAGTGTGAGTGTGAGTGTGTGTGTAAGAGAGTGAGTGTGTGTGAGAGTGTGTGTGTGTCTGTGATTGTGTGTGAGTATGTGAGTGTGAGATGAGGTCAGCAAACCACAAGGTGCCCAGACCACTGCTCAGAGCCAGGGGTCAGAGGCCAGCGGGGGCCAGCCAAGGCCTTGGGCCGGCCCAGTCTCCGTCTCCTTCCTCCCTTCTCTGTTCCTACAAACTCCCCTCCCCAGGGACTTCGCCCGCAGCTCCGGGTCAGGGGGGAAAGTGAGCTCATAAACCGAGGTGTTAATGGCCGATAACAGCTTAATGAGCTGCCCCTCCCCAGGGCCCCGGGCCGGAGAGGCCGAGTCTGTCCTGGCTCCGCCCCTTCCGAGCTCTGCAACCTTAGGGGCTCATTTCCCTCGTGTGGGCCTCAGTTTCCCCATTTGTGAAGGGCAAGGTGAGGCCGGATGGCCTCTGAAGTCTCCGCTTGAGATCTGGGCTCCTGTGCAGCTGCCGACCCTCTCTGTGCTTTGGATTTTTTCCTTCTCTAAAATGGGCTCATAACAAGGTTACACGATGATGATCAATTCTGATGCACGAGGCTCTTTTCAACAACATGGTTCAGGCCAGTTCCAGTGGTCATGTGACGGAGAGAGCCCTCGGCCTGGAGAAGGGTTGTGGGTCCTGAGTGCGGATCACTAGTTGCTCCTTTTGTTGTTGTTATTTGCTTTTTCCCTCGTTTTCCCCTTGGACCCGCTTTTCCTCGCGCATGTGGTGAGTGTGGAGACATGCGCAGAAGACCCGCACCTGTTTAACCTCCGTTGCATTAGTTGCCACCGAGGGAAAGGGAGTGGGAGAAGGGAGGGGGACCTTCTGGAACACGAGGCTTTGCGAAGGTGAATGTTGAAAACTACCTTTGCACGGATTTGGAAAATGAAAAGCTGCTGTTAAAAACTCAGCTAAAACCAAGTCCGGAACCCGCGGCAAAATAAGTGACTAAGTGGGCTTGGTGGGCGAGGCTCAGGCAGAGGGGGGCGTAAGAGCGGATTTTAGAACCTGAGAGGGAATCGTGGCTGCGGACGCCGCGGACGCCCCGTGTCCGGGGAGAAGGAAGCAGGGGGTGGACGTGGCGCTGACTCTTCCTCTTCACAAAAAGCAGGGGACCGCGCTCGTTTGGGCGAAGATGAAGGTTACCTCGGCTGAGATTTGCCCTCCCTTTGAATGTCACGACTGTTTAGGAAGATGAAGCGGATTGTAGAGAATTGGAAACCAGACCCGGACGGCCCGGGGTCCCTGAGCTGGACCTGGAAGGGGTTTTACAGGCGAGGAAACCGAGGCTGGGAAGGACTTTCTCAGGCTCACGCGCCAGCGAGTGTCCGCAGCGGGACGGGAGCCGGTGCTCCCGGATGGGGAGGACTCTCCTTTGTCTTCATGCTGGATTTTGCAAAGTTTAACATGATTCAGGAGGACGCGAAGTCAGGTCTGTCCTCGGACACCAGCTGTGGGACCTTAGGCAAAGACGCCCTCACAGCGCTGCCCCCACACTCCCCGGGTTCTCGGTGACCCCCCTCCCAGGCTGCAGGGAGGGAGCCCCCATCGGCAGGGAGGCCCTCAGAGGGGCCCCCAGCCCCAAGACCCCCGAGTTGTCTAAGTGGGCTCAGACCCGGGAGAATCCCTTCCGCAGCCCCAGCCAGCGCCTCCCGCCCCTCCTCGGATCCCGCCCTGGCGGGGAGGTCACTACCTCGCTCGACCCCGTGTGCCCCTCCCGAAGGCAGGGACTCCTCCGACCGTCCTGTCCCCCCCAGGTTCCGGGGCAGCCCCGAGGAAGCAGCGGACGTGAGCTCCGGGTACGGAGACAGAGCCATGACTCAGTGTGTCTCAGAGACGCCAGCACATCTGGTCCGTGCAGAGAAAAGAAATGGAATCGACTGTTTGGGGTCCCCCAGACTAAACAACGGGTGGGACTGGCGAGTTTCCCCCTCTCCAAACACTGGGGGAAGTGGCCAAGCCAGAAATACCTGCCGAGGGCGTTCCCGGCCGTCAGCCCCCGCTCTAACACAGCACAGAGCGGGCTGAGACCCAGGCGCCCGCGCCCTCTGACCCCGGGGTCAGGGGCCGCGGCTCCGGGTGGTCAGTGGCGCTGGGGGGAGGCAGCGGGCCAGGTCAAAGGCAGGAGGGGCCAGGTTCGGAAGGGCCCGGACTAGAATGGGGTCTCTGCCCCTTGCCCGCCCCCACCCCTGCTGTTTGCCAGCCTAAGAGGGAGGAAACAGAGTCAGGTCTCCTGCCTTCCCCTCCCACAAACTGGCTCCCAGGGAGGGAGGCTGAGGACGAGCCAACCCCAGGGCCCCTCACGCAACATCATCATGGCTGTTTACGGTGGGTCCCAGCCTTCTTCTCATTCGGACTTCCAGGAGCCCCGGGAAGTGGGGACTGTGATTGTTCCCATTTTCCAGATGTGGAAATAGAGGCCCAGAAGGCTCCCAGGAGACAGATAACACCCCATCTGTGCACTCTGGCTACAAGGCGCCTTCCCGAAGGAGGCAGCGCAGAGCCCTGGGAGGCAGAGGCCCCGGAGGCCCCGGGCCAGGACACCGAGGAGGCCGGGACAGAGCCCTGGGAGGTCCCAGAGGCCCCGGGCCAGGGCACTGAGGAGGCTGGGGCAGAGCCCTGGGAGGTCCCAGAGGCCCCGGGCCAGGGCACCGAGGAGGCCGGGGCAGAGCCCTGGGAGGTGGAGGCTCTGGGAGGCGGAGGCCCTGGGCCAGGGCACCGAGGAGGCCGGGGCAGCAGATGCTCCTCTAGGTATCCTCACCCAGCCCCCTCCCCCTCGCCTCTCTCTGGGGGCCCGGACCAGGCAGCCGGTGCAGGCGGGAAAAGGCCCCATTCTGGGAATCAGGCGAAGAAATTAGGGATGGAAAAAGCATTACCTTTTAAGGGGCGCCCCGCCCCACGTGCAGGAAACCTTATAAAATTCACAAGGCCGCAGTCTGTGATAAAGGCTCATTACTGCGGGGGCCAGGGCGGCCTGGGCGGGCACCGGGAGGCTGAGGGCGGCCCTGACCCCAAGTGGGGCCTCAGGCCCGGGGCGGCCACAGGTTCTCCAGGGCCCAGCCTGAGAAGGAGCCTGAGAGAGAAGGAGCCTGAGAGAGAAGGAGCCTGAGCCGGACCCGGCAGGAAGAGGGGAGAAGGGCCGGAACCGGGGCCTCCCCAACCTGGGCTCGGGGCTCCCCCGCGGGAGGCCCAGCTTCCAGAGCCTCGGCCATTTGTCTGAGCTCTCCCCCCTCGGGAGTGGGGCCTTTGTGGGCCCGTAGCTCCCCCAGGCCTGAGACACTGACCCTGGACAAGAGAACCCGGACCGCTGCCTGCCTCAGTCTCCTCACATGTGAAATAGGGAAAACTGCTCTTAGCTCCAAGTTGCCCTGAGGATGAATGGAGATATTGGTGAAGCCCTTGGCACAGAGCTCAGCACACAGCAAGGGCCACATAAGTGCTTATTTCTCCTCCTTTTCCCTCCCTCGCTTGTAAATTCCGAGGGTTAGACTACATGAGCAGGGATGTCTCAGCACAGACCCAGAAGCGCAAAGGTTTCAGGAGGAGGCGGACAGAATAAGAGCTCTGGGTTCAGGGAAGCGAAGACTCTCCGGGGTGATCCTGGGGGAGCACCCAGGCAGCCTGAACCTCAGTTTCCCCATCTGGCCTCCGGGAACCTCTCCAGCTTTAGGTGGAGGATCCTGTGGACACGGCAGAGGGAGCAGATGTATTCTTCTGGGCCCAGAGGGGCGAGCGGAGGGGGCAGGGCAGCTTGGACTAGGTCTCATTCCTGCCAGTGTGGGGTTCCCTTCCCTCAGTGATGGAGCCCCCCAGACACACTTCAGCACTAGTTCCTACTGTCAAAGCTGTGCTCTCAGGCCCCTCCCAGCTCTGACATCCCCTGTTCTAAGCTCCCTCCCAGCCCTGACATCCCCTGTTCTAGGCTCCCTCCCAGCCCTGACATCCCCTGTTCTAAGCTCCCTCCCAGCCCTGACCCCCCCTGTTCTAAGGCCAGCTGGACAGCAGGCCCAGGAGTGAGGAACCCCCTGGAACACGGCCCCCAAGTCCCCGCCTCGTGGGGGGCTGGGAGGGAGCGTGCAGGGGTTCGGGAGGAGGCCGGAGCCCCTTGAAAGGGCTTGGCCCGGGGAATAACTTCATTATGAAGGCTCGGCCGGCCTCCGGATCTGGGGCAGGCCGGGGGAGGCCAGAGTCCCTTCCTCCTGGGAGAAAAGCCTTTTCTAATGAATGTTGGACAAACAGAGCACTCATCTGTAAACACGTTTAATTAGAAATCAGGAGGGCGATTAAGCCGGGATGTCAAACTCTGGCGGATCGGCAAACAGGGGCCCCTGGGAGGCCACATTCCTCAGGCCCGGCCTCGGCTCGCCCGGCGGCTCCTGCCGCTCTCCGGCCGCCGGCCTCCCCGCCGCGGCCGTCTCCCACAATCAATATTTGCCTTCCCTGGTCGCCGGCCCCTCAGCCCGGCGGCATCTGTGTTTGAACAGCTCCCCTCCCCCAGGCCTCCCCGGGGTGTCTCTCTTGGGCAGGCCCCGACAGCAGGGGTCACCCTGCAGCAACGGAGGAGGGGCCGGCGGGTGCTCCCGGCAGGGTGCTCCCAGCTCACCTTTCCAGGCCTGCAGTCTGAGTCCCAGCAGGGGGCTCTTGGGTGAGTGACTGCCCTGTCCCTTTCTGGGATTCAGTTTCCCTCATCTGTAAAGTGAAGGGTTTCTCCCGGGTCTGGAGTCCGGGTTCCCTGGCTATCTCTCCCCGGCATTCCAGGGATGCTGTGAAAAGGCCTCGGTCACTCTCAGAGGTCTGGGTCCCTGCCATCTTCTACTTCCCCCCCTCCCAGACCCACTCAGGAGGCTTCCCTGACCCTTGACGCCCGCAGGGGCCTCTCTGTGCTCCGAGCCCCTAAAAGCTCTACCCCTGCAACTCCTTTCCCACCTCCGCTCCTTTGGCCAGGCTGTGCCCCAGGCCCAGAATGCTCTTCCTTATCCCGGCGAATCTCTGGCTCCCCAGCCCTCTGATCCCGGTCTCCCGGAGGGAGGAACGGCGGCTTTCCGGCCTGACCCATTCCCAAGGGCCCACGGCCCAGGTCCGGCCTCAACTTCTATCCTCGGGATCCTGAGATCTGGAGGCTACCTCGACAGCTCCCCCAGAAATCCGCTCTGCGGCCTCCCCAAAGCAGGGCCCGGCCCCCCCTTGGGGAGAATCCTAAAGCTGCAAACCGCCCCGGTCAGCCCCAGAAGAGGGCGTGATCCCTGCACTGGGGGGCCTCCAGATGGGCTAGGGACCCTCAGAATCCTTCCTGGGACCCTGGCAGGGCGCGTACCCGAGGGCCCCTCTATCAGCCAGGGCGGGTGCCCAGTCCTGGCTCATGCTAGCACAGACCCCCCTTCCCCCCCCCCAAGAGGCAGCGGGGCCTGGTAGGCAGAGCTGTCTTTGAGGTGTCCCCGACACACGCAGACCTTAAGGAAAGCATCTGCTGCCCAATTTTCTTTGTCTCAGTCTATGTCTCTCTGTTTCCATCAGTTTTTATCTCTCTGTCTCTGTTTCTCTGTCTCTGTTTCTCTGTCTCTCTGTGTGTCTCTGTGTCTCTCTGTCTCTCTCTCTGTCTCTGTCTCTGTCTCTGTCTCTTTCTCTCTCTGTCTCTCTGTTTCTGCCAGTCTTTGTCTCTCTGTCTCTCGGTCTCGTCTCTGTCCTTTTGCCTCTGTTTGTCTCTGTCTAGGACTAGGAAACGTAGAAAAAGTGCTAATTTTCCCTTGTGGAGCAAGTCCTGCACTGGAAGCCTATGATAACAACAACAACAACCACGCATAGCACCTACTATGTGCTAAGAGTTTGACAATGATCTCATTTTATCTTCACACAACCCTGAGAAGCAGGTACCATTATTATTCCCATTTAACAGACGAGGAAACTGAGGCAAAGAGATTAAAATGACTTGTCCAAGATCCCAGTTAGTGTCTGAGGCTGGATTTGAACTCGATTCTCTGATCCCGGGCCGGGGCTCTCGCTGCCCACAGAAATCCCCTCCCATCCGCACAATCTCTGCTTATCTTGAAGTCAGACTCTCACCCAACCAAACGCAGCCAGAACAGGCCGGTTAGGGCCGCCCCCCACCGAGGGTTTGGGCACTTCTCACTCCAGGAGAGGGGTTACGCCTTCTGGGGCGGAACTCAGCTTTAGTTCGCTTAAGGCGGATAGTCAGCGGGCGGAGGAGCACCTATAAAGCCGGGCTGAGTGTTACAGAGACAGCGAGGGACAGACTTCTCGCCCCGAAGCTCCGATCTAGGGGGACGCGCAAATCCCAGACCCGACCGCTGTGGGGGGAGGTGGAAGGAGCCCAGGAGGGGCGGGCGCTCCAGCAGCAGAGGGACCGGGCAAGGTCTCCCGGGAGAGCCGAGGTTCCGGGAGGGGGCGGGTGACAGTGGAAGGAAGCGGGGAGAGGGGAGGGAACGAGTTCCCTGTGTGAGTTTGAGGTGGGCCACAGGACCTCCATGATGCCTAAAAAGCATCGGGATCGGGGAAAGCGCTGAGGAGAAAGGTCAGGGCCGAAGGCCGGGAGAGGGTCGCGGAGCCGTGAGAGTCGGGAAGAGCCGCGAGGGGAGCGATGGGCGCCTTGCCGCGGGGAGGGCCCACGGGAGGGCCCTTGTCGGCCGGTGTCGGGATTGTCTCCTCCAGGGGCGCGGGAGGAGAGAAGGCAGAAGGTGGGGGCGATTTAGGGTCCAGTTTGGCAAGGCAGCCAGGGCACCGGGGATGGGGGGGCGGGAGAGCAGAGAACGGCCGAGGCGGAGGGCTCGCTGCCGGGGAAAGGAGGAGGCAAGGGCCGTGGTCTGGGAAGATCTCGGAGGGATCCGAGACAAAACAAGGGCAAAGAACAGAGCCAGGGACCGCGAGGCCGAGGGGAGGCGGCCGGGGGAAGGATCTCAGAGCTCTCCAGTGTGGAAATGGAGCACGAGTCCAGCCTCCTCATTCTGCCGAGCAAGACTAAGGCCCAAAGGTCACAGAGGTTGCAAGTACTGGGAGAGGATTTGAACCCAGGGCCTCTGACTCCCCCCACAGAACTCTCTGCTCCAACTTGTGACTTTGTTTTCCCGGGAAGTCCCAGCTGCATTTGAGAGCAAATGTACCCACAGAGCAATGGTGAAAACATGATTTAGGGCCAAAAAAGAGAAAAGGGGGATCAAGTAGCCCCCTATGGAGCTCCCCAAAACAACTGAGTGGGCCCACCTAGTCACAAAATGCAATGTCTTCACCCATCTCTCACTCTTTTTCTGTATGTTTCTGTATTTCTCTGCTTCTGCCAGTCTCTCTCTCTCTTCTCTTTCTTTCTCTGTCTGTCTCTCTGTCTCTCTCTCTCTCTCTGTTTCTCTCTGTCTCTCTCTGTCTCTCTTTGTCTCTCTCTCTCTCTCTCTGTCTCTCTCTCTCTGTGTCTCTCTCTCTGTCTCTCTCTCCTTCTCTCTCTCTGTCTCTGTTTCTCTGTCTCTCTCTCTGTCTCTCTCCTCTCTCTTTTTCTTTTTCTGTGACTGTCTCTGTCTGACTCTGTCTCTGTCTTTGTCTCTCCTTTTCTCTCTGTCTCCATGTGTCTCTCTCTGCTTCTATCTCAGTCTCTGTCTCTGTCACACACAAACACACCCCCCCTTCTAAAATCACCCTCCCTCTAAGTCACTTGCACCCACACCTGAGCAGCAGAATGCGCCACGTCCGAGGTGGGGCCGTTAGGAGCATCTGGTTCACCAGACCCCCCGGTCAGGAGGCCCTGGACAGCATTTCAGGGGACGCTTCTCCCGACCTCAGCCTAATTCAGACTCTTCCAGCCTCCGCTCTCCCTTCTCCCAGCCCCCTTCAGCTCACTGCCCCAGGGTCTGCCGAGCGCAAGCCTCCTCCACCAGACGGCCTTTCACAAACATGACAGCCCGCTCCATGTTCTTTTCTCCAGGCTAACCCTCCCCAGTTACTTCTCCGGATTCTCCCTAACTAGCCTCATCCTGTCTGTCTTCCTCTGGATCATCTCCAGCTTCCCAAAGGGCTTCCTGCAAAGGGCACCGGCAACTGGTCCTGCCGCCACCCTCGCCCTCCTGCCGCCCCCCCGCCCTCCTGCCGCCCCATCCCTCCTTCCCTTTCTGCCACATCGGATCCCACTTCTGACAGAGACTCCACTGCCAGGGCTGACTTCTGAGGCCCGTCCCCTTGGCGCTGAGGCTAGTCGCCCCCCCACAGCTGGCAGCGAGCCCCGGCTGGACCTCCAAGGCCTCCCATTTTTCAGAATCTCTGCTCAAGATGAATTCCTTGCTCAGCACCTCTGGTAAAGAAGATTTATGGCCGCCCCCAAACTCTTTTCATCCTCCTTCCCAGACACTGTGATGGATTCGATCCTGATAAATCATGAGCGATGGTCCCGGCAACAAAGGTTGGCAGGAGATGTTAATGGGGGGAGCCAAAGGAAAAGGAGCTGAGACTTTTAAATGGATCTCTGGGAGAGAAACATCCAGAGAGGGAGGGAGGGGGGAGGAAAGAGGGAGGGAAACAAAGAGAGATAGACAGAGACAGAGGGAGGAAGACAGAAAGGGAAGGAGGGAAAGAGAGAGAGACAGACAGAGAGAGACAGAGACAGAGACAGAGAGACAGAGAGAGAGAGAAAGAGAGAGAGAGAGAGAGAGAGAGAGAGAGAGAGAGAGAGAGAGAGAGAGAGAGAGAGAGGAAGGAAGACAGAAAGGAAGGAGGGAAAGAGAGAGAGAGAGAAGAGAAAGAGAGAGAGACAGAGACACACAGAGAGACAGATAGACAGAGAGAGAGAAAGAGAGAGACAGAGAGACAGAGACAAAGACAGAGAGACAGAGACAGAGAGAGAGAAACAGAGAGAGAGAGAGACAGAGAGACAGAGACAGAGAGAGAGACAGAGGAAGAAGATAGAAAGAAAAGGAGGGAAAGAGAGAGACAGAGACAGAGAGAGACAGAGAGACAGAGACAGAGAGAGAGACAGAGAGAGAGAGACAGAGGAAGGAAGATAGGAAGGAGGGAAAGAGAGAGAGAGACAGAGACAGAGAGAGACAGAGACAGAGAGAGACAGAGACAGAAAGAGAGAGAGAGACAGAGGAAGGAAGATAGAAAGAGAAGGAGGGAAAGAGAGAGAGAGACAGAGACAGAGAGAGACAGAGAGAGACAGAGACAGAGAGAGAGACAGAGACAGAGAGACAGAGGAAGGAAGATAGGGAAGGAGGGAAAGAGAGAGAGAGAGACAGAGACAGAGAGAGACAGAGACAGAGAGAGAGAGAGACAGAGAGAGACAGAGGAAGGAAGATAGGGAAGGAGGGAAAGAGAGACAGAGAGAGACAGAGAGAGACAGACAGACAGAGAGACAGAGAGACAGAGAGAGAGAGACAGAGACGGGGGGGGGGGGAGGGAGGGAGTGCTCGAGCTGAGGAGAAGCTGTCTTCCATTACTGTTATTGTCTGTCCTTTGCTCTTGAGAAGGACCATGTCATGGGGAAGCCGGTTGCATGATAACCAAAGGGATTGCACTGAGCGAGGGGAGGGCTGGCTTCTGAGCATCTGCCAGAATCTGTCTGTGTCACTGTCTGTGTCATTAGTCTCCTTGGGCCTCAGTTTCCTTATCTGTAAAACAGGCAGCCTGGACTGGATCTCCCTGGGAGCCTCGCACTGTCAGTCTGGGATCCTCCAATCCTCTCCTCAATAATGATGTCGGCCCTATCTCTAAAGAGCTTGAATGTCTAGACGGCTCTTTCCTGGAAATCACACTGAGGAAGCCATTTCTCTGTCCTTCCATTTACCAGCGTCCTTCAGAGCCCCACCGTCGTCTCCAGAAAGCCTTCTCTGACGGAGGCCCCGAGGACGGGATCTGGACCCCGGCTCTCCCAGCCCGGGACTGGTCCCGAACGACTGCCCGGCGCTGCTCTTTCCCACAGTCCTCGGCATTTGCTAAATCCTTCTGTGCATTCCCACCCCCAAAGCCGAGGGCCCAGGACCCCCCCACGCTTGCCCTCGGCCCCAGCAGGTCAGTCCTGTGGTTGAGCCAGCGGCCGCTCGGCCCAGCCCGAGACCCCTCCCCATCTGAGGCCTCCCTGGGGCTGGGAATGGTAACTTCCCAAGGGGGGGGGGGGAGAAGGGAGCTGCCGGGGCCTCTCCAGAAAGCCTGGCGGTTTTATGGGGCTCTGTTCTCACAAAATGGGCCCCAGGATGGAGGGCAGCTGCAGCCCCTCCCCCCCACCAGGCAATGAGAGGCACCCACCCAGAATCCTCAGCCTCGGCAGCCTCAGAGCTGGAATCCCAGCCCGGGCCCAGCGATCACCGCATGCAGGGCTAGGGAGCTGGCCATCCGGGCTACCTGCCCATTCTACAGGGAAGAACACTGAGGCTCGGGGCAGGGCAGGGAGGGGACACACTCCAAGGTCACACAGACTAGAGTTAGAACTCCAAGTTCATCACTGAATGCGGAGCCAGAATACATCCTAACTCCCCCGCCCCTTCCCCTCTCCTCTGCTGGGGGAAAGGCCTAAAGATGAACGGTTCAAGCCTCTGGACCCGGGCGCTTGTGGCCAGTCGGGTCGGGCGCAGCTGGAGGTCCGTGCCCGGGGGCTGAGCTGCGGCCTCTGTGAGCGCTGGCTGGGGCAGGGGGCGTGGCCCATCTCTGCCCCCAGCTCCCCGGGAACCACAGCCCGCCGTCGGCCAGTGGCGGCCCCGGGTTCGGCCAGAGCCGGAGGCGCCCGCGGGAGTACCCGTCCAGAACTGCCCTCACCTTCCACTTGTGAGCTGGTTAGAGCACTTACTCTTAACAAGCCTCAACTTCCCCTTTTGTAAAAGAGCACCGGGATCTCCAAGGGACGCCTGTGGGGGGGCGCGCTGCGCCCCCAGAGGGAAGAGAAGGAGCCCTGCGTGGGAGCCGTCCCCAGGGTTCAGGGCCACCAGGCTCCCTCTGCACCCCTGCTCCGCCAGCCTCCCACCCCCACCAACCCGGCCCAGAGCCAGTGGCTTCAGAACGGAGCCGCTCCAGGAACAACACTGACTCCGAGGCTGAGAGCCCGGGGGAGGAAGCAGCAGAGCGGGCCCAGCTGGGGAGGCGGCTCCCAGAGGCTCGGAGGCAGCGGTTCTTGCTCATAGGCGAAGGCAGGCTCCGGCCTAGGAGCCAACTAGAAGGTGCCCAGGGCCTCGTCCTGTCCCCAGGCCAGCCCCCGGCGGGGGAGGAGAAGGGGGAAAGGGACCGCTGGCCTCGGGCCCCGTGGAGAGATGCGGGAGGTAACGGGAGAAGCATCTCGGGCAGATTTCTCTGACAAAGGGCTGATACCCAAGCCGTGTAGGACGATACAAATATCCAAGAACAGAAGCCATTCCCTTAGAGGAAAAATAGTCAAAGATAGGAAAGATCCCTTGAGATAAAGATCTTTTAAAATTAAAGCAGTTTTCCAATTCTCCAAGAGGCAAAATTGGGTCAACAGAAATGACCCCCTCCCCCTCAGCAGCCAGGAAGACAAGGGATCATGTGAAGGGCCCTTGAGGCAGGTTATAGAGCCCTGGACCTGGAGGCAGGAGGAGCTGTGGCTCTGAGTTAAGACAGTGCAACTCCCTCAGGCTCAGTCTACTCATCTGGGAAATGGGGATAATAATACCTTCAATACTATCTCCTGGGGCTGTTCCAAGGTTCCCAGGAGATCCCACGAAGGGCCATATTAACAGCTCTGATCCTCTCCATTAGCCCTCTCATTTTACAGATGAGGCACAAAGAGCACGAGGCATTTGTCCAAGATCACCCAGGTTGTAAAAAAGAGGTAGGATTCATCCCAGGCCCTAAAGCCAGGGCTCTGCCCATTATCTCATATTATCTAAAGTTTGATTCCTAAGGCTGATGGGATCCACGATGAGGAATTCTCAGTCTCTAGCCTGAAAAGAAAAAAGCCGAGAAGGCTAAAACATCTAAGTACTAGATTTTATTTTATCTAATCCTAATTTTACAGAGAGGTAAACTGAGGCCCAGTGAGATCAAAATCATTCAGCTAATGAGGGTCAGAGCCAAGATTTGAACACAGGACCCAGCACCTGGCCCTCCTTGCCATTACCAACCATTGGTCCACGCAGACCTCCAGCCGGGCAGTCATTGCCCAGCTTCTCTTGGGCACTAGCTCTACCACGGGCCTCTGAGGAGTCTCCGAGCTGTCTGGGGCCAGAATGGTCTCCTCGGTGGGCTGGTCATGTTCCATGCTGGAGGGCCCGGCCCTAGAGCTCCTGAGGGCAGAGGGGCCAAGTCCAGCTCTGCAACTTTCTGCCTCGTGATTGAGAACCCATCATGCTTTCTTCATCAACTCAATAGGAATCCCTATTTCTTAGGTAGGAGGGGAGAATCTTAAAACACCTCAAGTGCCCCCAAAATTGAAGGGATTCCCCTGGCATTGAACCCTTTGCCCAGGCTATCAGATACCATGGTATATTGTTCTTTGCCAAAGGACCAATCCATACTACTACTACTACTACTACTACTACTACTACTACTACTACTATTACCACTATTATTATTGCTACTACTGCTGCTACTACTAGTAGTACTACTATTATTACTACTACTACTACTATTGCTGCTACTACTACTATTACCACTACTATTATTACTACTACTACTGCTACTACCTAGTAGTATTACTATTATTACTATTACCACTACTACTACTGTTACTGCTATGACTATTACTTTTACTACTCCTACTCCTAGTCCTACTCCACCACCACTATCACCATCACTACTACTATTATACTACTATTCCTCCTGTTACTATTATTAATATTGTTACTGTTACTGCTGCTGTTCTACTACTGTTATTACCACTACTACTACCACCATTGTTACTACTACAATTACAACTACGACTACTGTTACTGTTACTGCTGCTCCACCACTGCTCCTCCTCCTCCTCCTATTACTACTACCACCACTACTGCTGCTGCTGCTATTACAACTTTACATCCTTAGTTTTTTATTTTTTATTGAAGCTTTTTATTTTCAAAACAAAGCAAGGACAATTTTTCCTCACTGACCCTTGCAAAACCTTGTGTTCCGATTGTCCCACCCCATCCCCTAGATGACAAGTATTCCAATATATGTTGAACCTTTACATCCTTATTTTAAAGATGAGGAAACTGAGGTTGAGATGCCGAGGGACTTGGCCAGGGTCGCACACTCAGAATATCTAGCTTCTTCTTTCTGTTTCAGCTTGCTGAAAGAATGATCAAATGAATAAATAACTAAATAGGACCAGCAGCCCCTGTTAGCCTTCGCTAATTTTTTTCTCCCAAATATCATCTGCAAACCAGGTGCCAGGGACCTGCTCGCCTTTTCCCCAGGGTGGTCTCTTGCTCTAGCAGGATCAGTCCAAAGTTTGGGAGCTGCTTGGCCAGAACCGGGCCTCCCACCCTCAGATGGCTCCCAGGCCTTTGGGGATCTCGGTCTCCCTGAGGCTGGGAATAGCAACGATCCCAACGTGGTGAGAAGGGAGCTGGTGAAGCCGCTCCTCAAAGTCTGGTGGTTTTTATGTAGCTCTCTTCTCCCCAAATGAGCCCCAGGAGGGAGGCAGCAACAGCCTCTGCTCTTTACCTGGCAGAGAGGATTACACCCACCCAGAATCGGTCATCTCAGTTACAGATTTGGTAACCAAAGTCATGAGAAAAACAACATGGAGGTCTCAATAAATTGTGGAAAAATGGACAAAGATGGAATCTCAGTACAAAGCCCCTGGCATTGTACCCTTTGCCCAGGCTGCCAGATGCCACGGTGTATTGTTCTTTGCCAAAGGACCAATCCATACTACTGCTACTATTACTACAACTATTACTACTACTACTACTCCTCCTATTACCACTACTACTACTACTACTACTACTACTACTACTACTACTACTACTACTACTATTACTCTCATTTGTAGTTTGGTCATGATGATGACAACCACGATTTCAATGACGATGATGATAATGATGATAGTATTTAAGGCTTTTTTTCACTTAAAGTTTTTTAAACTTTTGAAATTTGATCCCAACAATAACCTTGTAATGGAGGTGCTATATTATTCTCCTCATTTTACAGATAAGAAAATTGAGGCTGAGAGAGAGAAATTAAGTGAATTCCCCAAGGTTATACAGCTAAGTATTTTTAAATGAAAGCTTTTTATTTTCAAAACATATGCATGGACGATTTTTCAACATTGATCCTTGCAAAACCTTGTGTTCCAGTTTTCTCCCCTTCCCTCCACGCCCTCCCTTAGATGGCAAGTAGTCCAATATATGCTAAACATGGTAGAAATATATGTTAAAACCAGTATATGCAGACATATTTATTCACTCATCTTGCTGCACAAGAAAAACCAAATCAAAAAGGAAAAAATGAGAAAGAAAATAAAGTGCAAGTGAACAACAAAAAGGGTGGAAATGCTACATTGTGAGCCACACTCAGTCCAACTCTGGGTGCAGATGGTTC
Organism: Antechinus flavipes; assembly: GCF_016432865.1. Lineage (NCBI taxonomy): Eukaryota > Metazoa > Chordata > Mammalia > Dasyuromorphia > Dasyuridae > Antechinus > Antechinus flavipes. The sequence continues at coordinate 477,296,122 of NC_067401.1, read as the reverse complement.
TCTTCACCACAAGATCATTGCAACTGATCTGAATCATCTCATTGTTGAAAAGAGCCACATCCATAATTTTGCTGTTGCCATCCCCTGGTTCTGCTCATTTCCCTCAGCATTAGTTCATGGAAGTCTTCCCAGGCCTCTCTAAAATCATCCTGTACAATGGATCACTCTTTGTTGTTTGCTTGCATTTTATTTTGCTTTTTTTTTTTTTTTTACTGATTTGATTTGATTTTTCTTGTGCAGCACAATAATTATATAAATATGTCTGTTTAATTGAAAAATTAAAAGCTTTAATAAAATCAAATCAAATCATTCTGTACAGCTAAGTATTTAAGGCAAGATCTGAACTCACATCTTCCTTACTTCAAGTCCAGCACTTTTTCCATTGTGCCATATAGCAATCCAGCTAGCCAAATAACCTTCCCCAAGTGGCTGGCATCGGGAATAAGCATCTCCTCACCATATCTGAGAGGAGGTATGAAGACATTTTAGAACTTGCCCACAACTACATATTGCCCACAGTAAACACGGGTTTGCTTGTCTTCCCTCATCAGATTGTAGCTCCCTTTAAAAGCCCCTCTTTCTCTTATTTGTATTGTTTTGTCATTTGTATTCCCAGTATGTGGCCCATAAATAAACGCTTATTGAATTGAATTGTATTGAATTGATGAGAAGCACCCAAGGAGAAAAGATGGAGTTTTCAAGGAAGGCTACTTAAAATAAAAGTCAAACACTATCATGGCTGAAGAGAGTTAAGAACCATTTCAGAGTTGCCAAAGTCACGGCAAGATTCCATCTATTTCTAATCCTATCGCCCAATCAATGGCAATATCATATTCAATAACATCAATATCAATAATATCACTGTCCAAAAAGGTTGGGGACAAAGAACTAGGCCAAAAGAATCTGGAAACAAAGGCATCAGGAGTCCTAGATTCCTTTAGTAAGAAATGGAAAGAAAAAGTCAAAAGCTGTAGGCCATCGCGAAAGTCAAAGCAGCGGATAGAATAAAATAAACCAACACTCGTTAAAACCTTTACAACAGAGACTCGAGAAGCAAAGAAATGAGAGAGGAGAGAGAACCGACAAAAAAAGGAGAATTGGGGGGCTTTCTGGTCATCTAAATGGGGACAAGAAGCCCAATGGAGTGAAAATGCAAGTCGTATCAAACAAGAAACAGGTTGTGTACTGTTAATATAATGAAAGACAGAACAGTGAGGTCAAGAGAGGGAACTGAAACTCGAGATTCTCTGTGAAATTAGAAAGCAGTGGGGCCCGATAAGATCCATTATTATTGGCTCCAACACTTCAGAGGGGTGCACGAATTCCCAGCAAACCGCTTTCTAGCCTCTCCTTAGATGCGAGCCTTTCTCAATAGCGAGCAACACATATCTGTTCCCCAACACTGAGAACCCCAGCGGCCTCTCAAGACAGACTGATTATGTTTATGTATTTTATGCAAAACAGTAGCAATGCATATCACTTTAAAAAAATCTATAAGCAATTAAAAGAAAATAAATGTCTTGGTGGAGGAGCAAAAGAGCGACAGAAAGTCTCAGGACTTTAAAGAACAACTTGTTATGGGTTTGGTGATTATTGAACCGGCCACCAGCGACATTTATACTGACATTGTCGATTATTTCTGCCTTTTGATCCAGAGCTTCCTCTCTCATGGTCTTTGATCCATGAGGTTCCTCTTTCCTATTTTATCTATGAACTTCAAATAAATAAAGCAAATGCAAATAGAGTGAGAACACGGGACTTCCTGATGTTCACAGGAAAATTTATTTTCTACTTATCATCCTGTCATAGATTAGGAAGTGACCTTAAGGATCATCTAGGACAACTTCCTGATTTTATAGATAAAGAAATGCGGCTAAAAAAAACCTGCCCAGGGTCACACAACTAGTCTAAGAAAGGATTTGATTCCAGATCTTCTTAACTCTGAACTTAGCATCATGCACTATGCCATAGTGCTGATAAAACTTACCACCAAAATGATGTCGAGAGGAATGGACATAAAATGGTATTCTCTGCCCCCCAGGGACACAGTTTAAGCCCATTGTGGTTCCATGTAGCCCTAAAGAAATAGTTCCTGTCTTTGCCTCTTTTTAGGTTCCCAGCACTTTACAGTGCCTGAAATATAGTAGGAGCTTCATAAATGTTTGTTGATAGATGATGATAGACAGAACTGAGAATGGCTTGCAAATTAAAGAAAATATCAAATCAAAACATTTTTAAAATCACGAGTTCCCATGCATGATAACAAGTCCTATTAGTCAACTAGGAAACGACTATTTCATCTTATGAAAAACTTTCTGCTTGCTGAAATAGCAAGCCATTTGGACTTAGAAACGCAAAATTCTTACCATAAACCAAGAAAAGCTGGACTCTTTGAGCTTGAACCCAGGGATCAGACTAAATGAGTGGATGGAGATAATGCTTATCAATACTAGTATGAACAATCCTTGGTCTCCTGCAGGCACAATCCATCACTTTCTAAACTAATAAGGAGAACGTTGTGACTGAATACATGGAGAAATTCATGTTTCTGGAATTCACTGGGGAGAAATTAACACCTACCCAGCACCTGGATGAACATCCTCAGATAGAAAATGAACTCTGTCAAATTTGGAAAGAGTCTTAACCAGAGTCTATACAATTTAAAAAAAAAACCTGTTTTCCTTCTTTTCTTCCTTCCTTCCTCCTTCCCTCCTTCCCTCCTTCCTTCCTTTCCTCCCTCCCTCACTCCCTCCCTCTTTCCCCCCCTCTCTCCCTCCCTCTCTTCCTTCCTTCCCTTATTTCCTTCTTCCTTCTTCCTTTATTCCTTCCCTCCTTCCCTCCTTCCCTCACTCCCTCCCTCCTTCTCTTTCTTCCTCTCTCCCTCCCTCTTTCCCTCCCTCTCTTCCTTCCTTCCTTCCTTCCATCCTCCTTTCTTCTTTCCCTCCTTTCCTTCTTCCTTCCTTGAAACGGTGCACATCACTGAAATTGTCCAGTGGAACAGAAAGAGGGTTACTCTTGCCTAGAATTTGTAAAATACCTAAGATACAGGAGTGGAATTGAATGGTCCTCTGTGGGCAACATCCACAAAACAGCAACAACCAGAAAGAAGCATCAAAACACTGAAAAATGAGGGTTTGTTTATGAAAATCCAGAGACTTAATGATGACCATTAAAGACCTAAATTAGTAGTGGCATTAACTGCCATTCATTGCTATAGACTACATACATTTAGCACTTACAGAATACTCAGTGGCTAGAATTGTATACATCAGGAGCTCATTCTCTTTCCTGAGCTGAAAAGCATAACTCTCTATACTATGAATACAGATCTGGAGCTCTCTTTGAGAGCTCAATTAGCTACTGGAACCCAACCATTATTACAAACCAAACTCTCACCCACAAGCACCAGAACATCATAACACTGATCCACAAGAATTTAGGAACAATATTTTTAATGGATACGGCTATGCTAAATACTCATCACCTCCATGCCGAGTGGGATGGAAAGCTATCAAAATAAAAAGGATCAGGAGAAGAAATCAAAATTACGTGAGGATGAGACGAGGCTGAAATCGTCTCTATTGATCTATTTGCTAAAGAGCCAGACCAAGGATGTCATCAGGGAGGCTGAAGAGATAAGATTATGTTTGAATATTTGTTGTTCAGTTGTTCAGTTGTGTCCAATTCTCCATGATCCCAAATGGATTTTTCTTAACAAATATAATTAAAGTAGTTTTACATTTTCTCCTCCAGCTCATTTTACAGATGAGGAAATTGAGGCAGTGACTTGACCAAGATCATATAGCTAGTCAGAATCTCAAGCTGGATTTGAATTCAAGTCTTTGTGACTCCAGTCTCAGAACTATCCAGCTGCCTCCTTTATTTTAATACTTTTATTATATTATAAATGTATATATTTATTTATTTATCTCCTTGTGCAATCATTCACTGAACACTTAATATAGGAGAATAACAAAAAAATAGGAGAACAGCCCAGTGACATGTCTACATGAACCCCTTCAAAAATGAGAAGAGAGCAATGAAGATGGTGATAACTGACATTTATAAAACACTTTGTGAAAGTGATTTATAAAACGTTTATAAAACAGTTGTGAAGTATTCCACACACATGACCTTGTTTCACCCTCACAATGATCCTGTGAGATACATCTGTCCAACAGGGATTATTCCCATTTTGTATTAAAAAAAAAAAAAGGCTGAGAAGACTTCAGTGATTTGTCCAGAGCTCTAGCTAATAATGCCAGAGGCAAGATTTGAACCCAGACCTTTGGGCTAAGTCCAGTTTTTCATCCCTGATGCTGTCCTGCCAAAGACCACAAGGGATAAGAAACTAGTGTGAAGCCCAGATATTAGTAACCACCTTCTTGCTCCTCAAACGCCCTCTGGCATTTCCATCTGCTGACTGAGTCACAAAATCACCAAATGTTCAAGATGAAAGGGATGCCTTCCCACCCTGATGGAGGAGAACATCAGTGACTTGCCCAGGATCACACGGCTATTAAGTCCAATGGTGGAGTTTGGACCCAGGCTCCTCAGCTCCCCGTCCGTTGTTCTCTACGTGCACCGGCTCCTCACCTGGCAAGGTCTAGCGGGTGTGAGTGTAGGGAGCCCGGGGGACAGCAGAGCCGGAGCTAGAAGGGAAGGCCGTCGTCCCCTCTGGGGCTGCCGATCGCTCCCCTCATCCTCCGGCCCCTCCGGACGGGCAGCCAGCTGAGGGCAGGTGGCCAGGCAGGGCCGGCTCCGCCAGGTGTTTTGGGCAGGAGGCCACCCCTGATTGCAGAGGCGGCCCCCTCCCCGCCCCAGCCTGTCTGCCTGCCTTCAGACTGCGAGTCACAATCAATTTGCCGTTGACGGGCTGGCGAGGGGCCACCTCTCCACAGACAGCAGAGTTCAGCTCCCTCAGGCCCCTGTCTTCAGAGCCGTCTCAGGATGGAAACGGAAACGGGTCATGACTAATGCTCGGCGAGATTGGGTTCGGCGTCTGGCACTGAGGGCTCTCGACTTGTTTCTGGCACGTCGCGGCCTTCCTCCCACACGGCAAGTCTTCTCACGCTTGCGGAAACATGGTGTTTTCGGTTATGGTGCATTAGGAGTGTCACTCACGAGCCGAAGCCTCCCGCTCTTTGGGCCTTGCTGACAACTGTCTCGGCTCCCTTGAATGACGGCGCTGGGAGGAGTCAGGCTGATTTATCTCCCACCTCCGGGCTCTTGCCCCATTTGCTCCTCACGCTGGGCCATGTCAGAGAATCTGGACTATCCTTCAAAATATAACTCTGGTGTGGAAAGGAAAGGGAAGGGAAAAGCAAGGGGAAAGGGAAAGGAAAAGGAAAAAGAAAGGGGAAAGGGAAGGGAAAAGCAAGGGGAAAGGGAAAGGAAAAGGAAAAAGAAAGGGGAAAGGGAAGGAAAAGCAAGGGGAAAGGGAAAGGAAAAAGAAAGGGGAAAGGGAAGGGAAAAGCAAGGGGAAAGGGAAAGGGAAAGGAAAAAGAAAGGGGAAAGGGAAAGGGAAAAGCAAGGGGAAAGGGAAAGGAAAAAGAAAGGGAAAAGAAGAAAGGGAAGAGAAGAGAGAAAAGTTTAAGAAAGGAGACGGACATAGAAGCAACATAGGGGAAGGTGACGAGAAAGGAGAACAGGGAAGAAGAGGAGGAAAGTGGAAGTAGATCAACAGAAGGCCCAGCGCAGACAGATTGGAGGCAGGGTTTAAGTTTGCCGGGTTGTGTGAGCATGGTCAGGTCTCTTGATCCTTACTCCTCAATTTCCTCCCTTATAAAATATAGACCCTAATACGGCACCCCAGCCCCGCAGACACAGGGTCGAGGACCACAGGTGGCCATCCACATCAGGAAGTGCTTGGCCAGTGTGGGAGCTTGAAGGGGGGAGGGTAGAAATGGAGAAGAAGAGGAAGAAGATCAGGTCCTGCCGCCTTGGCGATGCCCCGCAGGAGCCAGCAGAGAAGGCCAGACAATGTCAGGAGTATGAAATCTGGGTTTTGAAAGCTCTGAAGCAATTATCCTGTGACATTTGGGGCGTAATCAATTCCAGAAACCCCCTCGCTTCTCAGCCGCCAGAACAGCTCCTAATCCCCTTCAAGCTCCAGAGGGAGAGAAATGGAGACACACACACACACACACACACACAGAAAGAGACAGAGACAGGCAGAGACAGAAACAGAGATACAGACAGAGATAGGAGAGAGAGAAGTAGTAAGGAAATAATAAGAGGGAAACAGAGGGAGAAGGATAGATGCACGGAGAGAAAGAAAAATAAAAAGAGACAAATATACAGAGAAAAACAGACACAGCGAGAGAGACAGAAGGAGTTAGAAGAGAGAGGGAAATAGCAAGAAAGACAGGAAGAGGGAGACAAAGGCAGAAAAAGAGGAGGGAGAGAGGGAAAGAGACACACAGAGAGAGAAACAAAGTCAGAGAGAAACAGAAATAGAGATAGAAAAAAGAGAAATAGCGAGAGGAGCAGAGGAAACTAGAGACAAGGACAGAAAATGAAAAGAGGGGAAGGAAAGAGAGAGATCCATATTCAGACAGAGAGGATAGACACAGAAAAAGACAAGAGAAAGAGAGAGACAGAGAGAGACAGCAACAGAGAAATAGAGATAGAAGAGAGAAGGAAATAGCAAGAGAAACAGAGGAAGATGGAGACAAAGAGAAAAAAAAGGAAGGAGGGAAAGAGATAGAGAAGAGAGAGAGACACAGAGACAGAGGCAGACACACAGAGAAAAACAGAGGAACCAAATAGCTACATATATATAAAGAGCGAGAGAGAAAGAGACAGATACAGAGAGACAGAGAGAAAGATAGAGAGACAGAGAGAGAAAGAGAGAGAGACACACAGACATAGAGAGAGACAAAAAGAGAAAGACAAAGACAGAAAGAGAGAGAGCTAGAGAGCCAGAGAGAGCCAGAGCCAGAGCCAGTGTCTGCACACTTTTCATGGACTTCAGTGAGTTCACTAATGAGAAATGCCCGACCACTTTCCCCTCCCACTTTCTGATCCTTCTTGACACTTTTGCAAACAAGACATCAGTGGGCTCCAGACTCCAGCCTGACCAGAGTCAACGACCCATCCAGGTAGAAAAGCCAGGCTCCAGCTTATCACCGTGTGCTCGGCACTCGCCAGCCCAGCCTTTCCTAAGCCACTGATGCGAGAGAGACACATAGTTTAAATGTATTAGACCACAGGCACCCTCTACGTGCGGGAATCCCAAGGGACGGAGTGCGGCCATCTTGCTGAGTTGTACGGGCTCCACTTGGCGCCTGGGCTGTCATAGGCAGCATGGGGCAAGCACAGAGCCAAAGACCCTGCTCTGTGTCAGCCTGTCTCCGTGCCTCCATCTCCTCAGCCACAAAAAGGATAAAAATATGCACATTGAAAATCAGGCTCAGTTCATTTCCATTAGTCAGGCATTTATTACTTACTATGTGTCTGAAGTCAGGTACACACACACACACACACACACACACACACACACACACAGAGAGAGAGAGAGAGAGAGAGAGAGAGAGAGAGAGAGAGAGAGAGAGAGAGAGAGAGAGAGAGGAAGGAGGGAGGGAAAAGAAAATAAAGGAAAAGAAAGTCAGCTCTCTATTATGATTAAAAAGAATTGAGTTGACAGTATGGATGGTGGGACCATGGCCAAAGGCATGGGATGAGTTGGGGAGACCAGGGTGGCTTCTGAGCCTGACTGACCAACTCAGGTGTCAGCCAGTGACCTGAGGCGCCAGCAGCAGGAGGAAGGGTGGGTTTAGGGAGAGCCGGATCCATGATCTGAGCTAGCTCTGGGACCCTGCTCTCTGAGCCTTGGTGACCTGGTCATAGAGGAACACACCATGGGATCCAGAGTTGGAAGAGATCTCACTGGACTTCTAGGTGAACCCCCACACTCATTTTATTGAAGAGGAAACTGTGGTTCTAAGAGGCAGCCAAAGTTACCTATCTAGTAAATAGTTCTCAAACCAGAGTTTTAAACCATGCTCCCTTCAGATCAATACTTCCTATTAAGCCACACTACCATCTTGAAGTCCCTTAGCCTGGTATTCAACACTTCAGAATCCGGTCTCACAGGATTGCTCCCTTAATAAATGATTAAAGGGATGGATGAAGGAATCTAGCTCCTATCATGGCTCTCTAAATCTCCCTCCTCAAACTGCCCCCATGATTTTCTCACTTTGGAAAATCCACCCAGCTCCCTAAAGCCAGGATCATATCCCAGCTCCTCCGGGAAGCCCTTGCTGAACATCCAGGCACCTCTAAATTCTAGCCACCAAAAGAATACTCTGACAGCTTGTGTCCTGACTCTGATGTCTCTCTACTTTCCCCTCATCCTTCCCCTCCCCCCCCAAACAAACTGAAAGCTCCCCAGGGAGCCCCCTCCATTTGGGGGATCCTTCTCTCATCTCCCCCATGGTGCATCAAGGCCATCAGCTGAACACCCCGACTCCAACCAATAGACTGTATGTTAACTGACTGAGCAGCAGTGCCCTGATAGGAGAACAACCTGAGAAGACTCTTTCACCCCATACGCACTAGTGTATTCCCCTCTATGTGGGTGCAAGTATAAGACTCGTAATGGCCAGGCTGGATCAGGGCTCCATCTGTGACTCAGGAGGGCTTCCTCTTGAAGAAAGCAGCTATCTGTCTGCAAAAACCTTCCATGCATTGTTCCATCTGCCCTCTGTGGCCAAGTTGGGCCAACCTAATCGGTGTTCTAGGTGAGAGCTTTTCTAGTTCTTGATCAATCTCCCCCTCTGAGGATATATATGGCTTCTAGGTCCTTCTACATTTTGGTTATCCAGATCTGAACATGGAAAAAGAAGGAAAAGGAGGAGAAAAAGAGGAAGAGGAGGAGGAGGAGGAGGAGAAGGAAAAAGAGCCAAGACCAGTGGAGAAAAAGCAGTAACTTGTATAAGGGCTTCCCAAACCCCTCTAAACATCTTAAATACTGCCCCAAAGTGGAAGGAGAAGTGGAGGAGAAATAAGAGGAAAACAACAACAAAGGACATCGAATCCAACCTCGGTTCACTTTTGCAAATGAAAAAACTGTAGTCTCTCATATTCTAGTGAGCTCCTTAGGGCAGGGATAATATTTTGCTCTTCTTTGTTACCCCAGTCCTTAGCACGGTGTCTGGCAATCAGCAGGTGCTTAATAAATGTTGACCGCTCAAATCTAGAATCTTTATTAAGCACTAATAGCTTCTTGTATTTATTCTCGTGTATTGTCTCCTTGTTGGGGCAGAGACGGTCCAGGTAAGGGAAGGCCAAAGCCAAGTCAAAACCATGACCAGAGAGTCTCAGGAAAAGCAGTCAGGAGGGTCTGGAAGCTGATGGATTCTTGGCAAGAGAGACCTTCCTTTCTGTATCAGGAGGGAGGAGGGGTCTTGAGAGGCGATCAGACCACTCTCCCAAATCAAATTTCTGATGAGTCCGGTAGAAACATATCAGAAACACATGCGTTAAATTTGCCTGCAATTACACACAGTTTGGGGAATTCGGGCAAAAAACAAACAAAACCCCCAGTTTGAGACATGTAGAAAGTGTTTCTAGCCCAGCCTGGACGGGGGCAAAGAGGTGGGGCGGCTGGGCCGGGGCAGCTGCTCTCAGGGGTTAGCACCTGAGACCAGCCCAGCTGAGCACATTATGGGTTCCAACATCACTGATGGGGGTGGAGCCAAGATTGGTGGAGAAAAGGCAGTAACTCCCACGAGGTCTTCCCCAAAGCCCTCTAAACACTTTAAATATTACCATAAAACAATTCCCAGAGCAGCAGAGCCCACAAAAGGATAAGGTAAGAGGCGAAATAATTCCCCAAAGATAATTTAGAAAAGTTTGTCACACTTGGGTGAGAGTAGAGCATGGTCCAGACCAGCACAGCCCCAGACCCAGCAAACTAGAAGCTGTGTGGGGGAGCCACTGAGGCAGCAGCAGCTGCAGTAGCAGAGTTGGGAGCTCTCAGCTCACAGACACGAATTGGGTTGAACAATCGGACGGAAGGAGATTACAAGAGTCCCTTGGCTGGCACCAGAACCACAATGGCAGTCTTGGGTGGCAGTTCCTGGGTGAGGAAGAGCAGGATGGTGACAAGGAAGATCAAAACATACAATCAGAAGAAGATAACAAAGTTAAAGCTCTTATATCCAAAACCAAGAAAAATACGAATTGGTCTCAGGGAATGGAAGTTCTGAAAAAGGATTTTGAAAATAAAGTACGAGAGGTAAAAGAAAAATGAACAGAGAAATGAGAGTGATGTAAGAAAATAATGAAAAACAAGTCAACAGCTTGGTAAAAGAGATACGGAAGAAAATAGTATCCTAAAAACAGAATAGGCCAAATGGTAAAGGAAAGCCATTGGCCAGAAGAATGCCTTAAAAAGCAGAATTGGCCAGTTGAAAAAGAAGATACAAAAGCTCACTGAAGACAATAATTCTTTAAAAATTAGAACTGAGCAAACAGAAAACTGATGCTTTTACGAGATATCAAGAAACCAACAAAACCAAACCAAAAGAATGGAAAAAATAAAAGACACTGTGAGATATCAAAAAGAATTTTTGAAGCACATTTCTCTGATATGGGCCTCTTTTCTCGAATATGTAGAAAACTGAATCAGTTTTTTTATATTTTATAAATATAAATATATTATAAATATATTATTTATATATTATATTATAAATATAATATAAAATATATTTATTATTTTATAAAATATATTATAAATATTTTATATTTATTTATATATATTATATCTATGTTACATGTAAAATATAAATATTTTTATAAGAATAAAAACTATTTTCCAATTGATAAATGATCAAAAGATTTCAGATGAAGTAATCAAAGCTATTTTTTCTCTAGCTCTAGCCAAATGAAAAAATACTCCAACTTACTACTGATTGAAGAAATGTAAATTAAAATAATTCCAAGATACTCCCTCATTCTTATTAGATTGGTTAATAGAACAAAAAAAGGGAAATAACAAGTGTTGGAGGGTATGTGGGGAAAATGAAATATTCATGCATTGTTGATGGAGTTGTGACCTGATTTAACCAGTCTATAAGAACAATTTGGAATTATGCTCCGAAGGCTATAAAACCATGCATACACTTCGACCTATTGGTACCACTCCTGGGTCTGTTCCAAAAGAGATAAAAACAAAAAAGAAAAGGGCTTATATGTATAAAAATATTTATAGCAGCTCTTCCCTGGTGGCAAAGAATTAGACATTGAGGGAACGTCCGTTATTTGGGCAATGGCTAAACAAACTGGTGTGTAATTATGATGAAATACCATTGTGCTGTAAGAAATGATGAGCAGGATGCTCTCAGAAAAACCTGGAAGGAATTCAGCGATCTGATGCAAAATGAAATGTACTATGTACAAAGTAACGACAATATTGCAAGATAATCAACTGTGAATGACTTCGCTATTCTTGGCAATATAATGATCCAAAGCAACACTGAAGGATTTAGGATGAAAAATGATATCCATCCCCAAATAAAGAACTGACAGTGTCTAAATACAGATTGAAACATACGTTTTTTAACTTTGTTTTTCTTTTGATCTTTGTTTCTTTTACAACATGACGAATATGGAAATGTTTTGCATGAATACACATGTATAACCTGTATCAAATTGCTCATGGAGGGGGGATTGAGAAAGGAAGAAGGGAGAGAATCAGAAACGCAAAGTTCCAAAAATGAATGTTTAAAATTGTTTTTACATGTAACGGGAAAAAAAGAACTACTAAATAAATTCCCCCAAAAGAAAAAACATTTCTATCAATGACTTATTCCTCAAACTCGCTTCCCTTCCCCCATGATCAATCAGAGAAAAATAGCACAGAAACAGAACCTGAGATCTGAAGGACTTTGTTAACATCAAGTCCAGCCTCTAGCTGAGCAAGAATGTTCTCTGCAACGTTCCTGAGAAGTGGGCATGCAGCCTTAGCTAGAAGATTTCCAGTAATAGAGAGTTCACTCCCTGCTACAGGAAAGGGGGTGGGGAAGAATCCATGAAAAGCTTTGAAACCTTAAGAGGTAGTTGCTATCCCTATTAACTCCATGAGAAAACTAAAGCAGGGAGGCCAGATTTGAACTCAGAAAAATGAGTCTTTTTGACTCAAGGCCCAACACTATACCACCTAGCTGCCTCAATCCCTTTGGGGATTTTTGGGGCAAAGATATTAAACTGCTTTGAACCAACAGCTCTCGACTCTCCATCTGGAATGCCCTAATTCCCTAATGACCTCTGACTTTAGAAGCAACCTGGAATGATGAGGATGAGGTGATGGAGCCCGGTTTAGGGAGGGTGATTGTGAGCAGAGATCACAGTAGCAAGTGTGAGAAATGTTCATCTTCAGGCAAAACCTGAGAGCTGAGAAAATCAGAACCAGAGAAGCCTTAGATCAGAAAAGGGAGAAAGAACTTCAGAGCTGGGAAAGGCCTTTGAACGTGGAATGGAATGTTGGAGCTTTAAGAGATTAGAATGGAGGATGTAAGACTGGGAGGGAGCTTATAATAGGAAATGTCAGAGCTGGAATGGACCTTAGAACAGGGGATGTCAGAGCTGGGAGGGAGCTTAGAACAGGGGATGTCAGAGCTGAGAGGGAGCTTAGAATAGGGGATGTCAGAGTTGGGAGGGACCTTAGAACAGGGAATGTTAAGGCTGGGAGAAGACTTAAAAATGAAATGTTAGAGTTGGGAGGGAATTTAGAGCATACAATGTCAAAGTTGGAAAGGGCCTTAAAACAGAATGTCAGAGGTAAGAGTAGTCTTAGAACATGGAATATCGGGAATGGGAGGGTCCTTAGTACAGAGACTACCAGGAATGGGAGAGATCTTGGAACATGGAATAGCAGAGATGGGAGGAAGCTTAGAACAGGGAATATCAGGGATGGAAGAAGCCTTAGAAACTGGAATATAAGGGAACTTGGAACACAGAATATCAAAGCTGGGAAGAGGCCTTAAAACAGAGATGAGAGGGGCCTTAGAACATGGAATGTCAGGGATGGGAGGGACTTTAGAACAGGGAATGTCAGAGCTAGGGAGGGACCTTAGAACATGGAATGTCAGGAATAAAAGGAGCCTTACAAAATAGAATGATAGAGTTAGGGTGGGGCCTTAAAACAGAGAATGTTAGGAATGGGAGGGGCCTTAGAACAGAGAATGTCAGAGATGAGAGGGACCTTAGAACATGGAATGTCAAGGATGAAAGGAGCCTTACAAACTAGAATGATAGAGTTAGGGTGGGGCCTTAAAACAGAGAATGTCAGGAATGGGAGGGGCTTTAGAACAGGGAATGTCAGGACTGGGACCTGAAAACAGAGAATGGAGAATATTAGTACTGGAAAGGTCTCCTGCCTTTCTTTATACACTCAGGATCTAGCACAGTGCCTGGCCCAGAATGGCTACTTAATAAAGGTTATTGGGTGTCTGATGAGTAAAGGAGCAGGTCCTAAAGCAGAATCCAGACCTGAACACTGAGAGCCACACACCGCTACCCACACAGAGAGGCAGACACTTCTTTAAGAGCTGACTAAGGAGGAGCCCGACCGGCTGATCCTGATGTGTAGCTAGGGACATTGTGGCCGTATCTGAGTAAAGGGCGAGCTGGTGCTCCAGGATCTCGGCTCCTGTTAGCCCAGGGACAGTGCAGAATGGGCAGGGGAGTAGACACCTAAGAATGGTCTCCTTTCCAAAACCCCACTGATAGCTTGCCCTGATCACGCCTCCATGAATGATCTCCAAGGGCTTGGAGAAACCGCCAGCATCTGCCACCCTCATGAACACCAGGGATCTCTGCTCTATCGTGCTGTGTGACCTGGGGAGACTGAGTTAGCTTCTCTTCAGCTCAACTTCCTCCAAGTAAAAATACCAACGAGACTGCTATTAATCTAGGCCCAAACATTCAAAGCTTTCTATCAGGGCCCTCAGCTAATCCCAGAAGGCTTTGGAAAAACCTTAGCGAGGAGAGGCTACATCAGGTGGATGACACAAAGAAAAGTAAAGGATTCGAGTTAGATGAGACCACAGGTGCAGGCAGGTCCACACTCAGCACTGGCTTGGCGCTTACAAGTATTATCTGAGTCTATAAAGGGAGGTTGATAAAATTCCTCCAACTTGCCTCAGTGTCTCTACATTGGCCTTCTGCAGGGGACGCATGTATTTCTTCAATGGAGGTAGTTAGACAGCTAGGAGATGCAATGGGTCTGCAATCAGGAAGACTCCGGTTCAAACCCCACCTCAAAACACTTATTAGCCGTGTGACCCTAAGCAAGCCACTTTGCCTTCTTTGCCTCAGTGTCCTCATCTGTAAAATGGAGTCCCATAGAGTCAGACATGACTGAACAACACACGACTTCTAGCCTCCCCATTTCTTGATCTCAATGGCCTCCCCGATGCCTTTCTGTTAGATCAGAACAGCCAGGATCACTCCACTTGAAGAACATCCACTTGAAGATCTTACAAAGTACAGAGATCCAGCTCACGGTAGTTTTCCTCACCCTTCTCAAGTCATGTGAAAAAGCACCTTCTGTTCTCTCGGAGCGCCTGCCCGCGTCCCCAGGGGAGCCCTTCGGTTTCTACCAGTCACCGGCATCTTTCATTATATAGAGGCCGAGAACATTTGGAGCTAAGTCTCATTCTTCACGTCAATTCAATTAACTGTAAATCTGAGACCCCACTATTTGGCTCCTATGATATGTGGGCTGGTTTTGTTGAGAGCGAGGCAGACGGCCAGACGCCTCCGAGGCCGTGGAGCCCAATCCCTACCTGAAAAAGATTCCCTTCCACAATATTCCCAGTATGGGATCAGCTGGCATCTGCTGAAGTCCCCAGAAGGGTCTGCCCACACCTTCCCCTTCCCTCCCTCTCCCCTCTGCCCAAAGTCTCTCTAAAGTGCTCCTGTCTACACCGTGTCTTTTAGCCCTATTTCCTATTCTCGATTCTAAAGTCTCTCCTAGCTCTACCATTCCATGTTCTAAGGTCCCCGGCAAGTCATTTCACCTCTGCTTGCTTTGACTTGATCAACTTTAAAAGAGGATAATATCGAATGTTGAAAATTATCCATGCGTATGTTTTGAAAATTAAAAAAAGAACATAATAGTAGCACCTACATACCAGGATCAGTTGTGAAAATGAAATGAGATAATACTTGTAAAGAGCTCTGTGAACACTCAGCTAGAATTATTTTTTTTATTACTATAGCTTTTTATTTACAAGATATACACACGGGTAATTTTTCAGCATTGATAATTGCCAAGCCTTTTGTTCCAACTTTTCCCCTCCTTCCCCCCACCCCCTCCTCCAGATGGCAGGTAGACCAATATGTGTTAAAGTATATGTTAAATATAAAATATGTATACATATCCATACAGTTATTTTGTCAAGCAGCTGTTATTATTAACATTAACTTGTTTTCCCTTTGTTTGATAAGCCTGTTTTTTATTTGCAATATTCATGCAAAGTCTGTGGTAAGAGATAATTTCTAAAACTTTCTCTGAGGATTTCCACAGGAGCATATAAGACCCAGATGTCTGGTATCCCATCAGGCCACTTGATTGATGAGAGGGCTACCTTTATAACACAATTGTCCTCCAAACGACCATTTGACCTAACTAATGAAAACATTGTTTCAGAGAGCACTGATTCACTAAGTAACACAGGGAGACTCAAGTCATTTGCCACATCTAACCCTCCAGTCGATCTCAGCCGCTCAGCTTTCACTTCCTTTTACATTGTTGCATTCAGGCTATCTACAGTGTTTCTGCTTCTTCTTCTCCCCTCTCCTCTATTGGTTTATATAAGTCTTTTCACATTTCTCTGAATTCTCTGTCAGGGACTATTGAGCCGCATTGACATGCAAAAAAAAGAAAGAAAAAGAAAGGAAGGAAGGAAGGAAGGAAGGAAGGAAGGAAGGAAGGAAGGAAGGAAGGAAGGAAGGAAGGAAGGAAGGAAGGAAGGAAAAAATCCATTTCTGTAATACACCTGACAGATCACCTTTGTTCGAAGTCTACCAAGGACGGGGAGTTGTCCTCATATCTCCTGAAGCAGCCCATGACTTTTTGGGTCAGCTCTTCCTGCTGGGAAGTTCTTCCTTATGGCAAGCTATCTCTAGCCATTATGACCTCAGCTGGGCCCTTGGCCCAAATTTAATATTCCCTCTCCCATGGGATAGCTTGGACAGGACTTGAAGACGGCTACTGTGCCTTCCCATAGATTGTTCTACTCCAGGCGAAACTCTTCAGTATTTCCAAAAGACTTCTCAGATAGCATGACCACAAGGCCCTTCTTTAACTTTGCTTTTCTGTTAGATGCTCCCCTTGGCCGTGATGTGGGGCAGAGAGGAGAATTCTAACTTCAGTGTCAGAGGGTCTGGGTTCAAATCCTGGCTCAGTTATATTGCTAGTCCTTTTGGGAGTCCCGGGCTAGTCACTTAAACTCTGCTGGGTCCATTTTCTCACCTATCACATGAAAGATTGCACAGAATGGCCTAAAGGGCAACTATATGACGATCCTAGAGAGACAACGCCTCCATGTTACCCCCGTTTTCCTAATTCGGAGCAGGAATAGGATGCTAGGTGGTACAGGAACAGAATGCTAGGCTTGGAGTTGAGAAAACGAGTTCAAATGCGGCTTCAAACATTTAGCTGCGTGATCTTTGGCAAGTGACTTCCCTTTTCTCAGCCTCAGTCTCCTCCTTTATAAAGTAAAGTGCTCTCCCCCTCTGAGTCTATGATGCTTTGGCTTCTTCCAAAACATAGCAAGCACGATGAAGGAGCAGAGTTGGAATTCTAACTCAGATCCCCTGATTTTATCTAGATCCAATAAATCCCACTTGGGAGAGCGGTGAAAGGCTGGTCAGGAAGTTGGGGGAAGGGGGATCATTCCTGCTCTCCTTTGGTTCCGAGAGAGAGAAAGAGAGGAGGGAGGGGGAGTGAAAGGAGGGGGAAAGAGGCAGAGACAGAGTGACAAAGATAGAGACATGGAGAGAGGAGAGAGAGAGAAAAAAAAAGACAGACAGAGACAGAGAGAGCGACAGAGAGGGTCAGAGAGAGACAGAGGGGGAGGAGAGAGAGAGAAAAAGAAAGACAGAGACAGAGACAGAGAGACAGAGATAGAGAACAGAGACAGAGAGAGACACAGAGAAATAGAGAGGGAGAGAGAGACCTCCAAACATGGAAGTGAAGAGACAAATCTCCTGATTATCAGGCTCTTCCTAGAACCCAAAATTAAAAAGTCTGAAGGCCAGAAGGCTATTGACTACATACTACAAACAATACACACATATACACACAAACTACACACGACACACTATTCACATACACTATACACACTGCACATTACATGCACTATGCAATATACTATACACACACACACACACACACACACACACACACAAACTGCCTTGCCTGAGCCTGAGCTGAGCTAGGATCCTCACCCAAGCAGTGTGTGTGTGTCTGTGTCTGTCTGTGTGTGTGTCTGTGTGCACATGCCAGCGCACAAGCACGCCAACCAGGATTACTAGAGACAGCTGGGGACCCTGGGGGAAATTAGGCTGAGTCTCAGCCGAGGCCCCAGCCAGGCGGTCAGGGAGGGCTAACTCAAGAGGAATGGGGAGCTCGCTCCTTGGCCCCTGCCCTGTCATCCTCACCGATGGCTCCCGGGGTGCTGGGGCCAGGCCCCCCCTCCCTCTGTGAGCGGGAGCCTTCTGACAAGCCCCAGGATTTACAATGTGAAATGTTGCTATTTTCCCTCCGTTCTGTCTCTGCTTCAAAGAGGTTCCGCCCGGGCTCCCAAGGCTAGGATAAAGGTGATTTCTGGGGGGAGACAGATGAATCAAGGGCCTGACACCGAACGCCATTCTTTTTTCCCTCGTCTGATCCATCTGTTTATTATTGAATGGGCCTTTCATCTGTCCTCTGGAGGAGCAGTCTTCTTCCCTGAAACGGTGTCCCGCTCAGCTTCGGCTCCTTAGAGGCCCGAGAGGCCGCATCTGCTTTTGATCTAGGTAGGGGCGAGCTGAAATCAGGGGTGCAGCTCTGAAGGCCCAGCTGGGTCCGGGGGCAATGTCCACAAGCACAGGAGAGCAGGGGCTCCGTTCTTTCTAGAAAGGAACGGCCCCACACCGACCCCATCATGGGAGGAAACCCTTCAGAGATCATCTTGGGCTCTGGAAGGAATCAGCTGGGGAGAGCCAGGTCCCAGAGCCACGAGTGGGGGGAAAGGGCAGGGGACAGATCCATTATTTACTCAGCCAGGACTATGTAGGACAAGGGAGGGGCTATGAAGCCTTGAAGAGAGGATAACTGCGCCCTAAACTGAGAACCTTAGAGCTTAGAATAAAGAACTTAGAGCAAAGGGTCTTAGAACAAAGAATTTGAAATATCCAAGCTCCAAGGGACCTCAGAATCCAGGAGGTCAAAGCTGGGAGGGAACTTAGAATTATAAGATGAAAATAATATTAATCATATTCAGCACCACTTCGCATTTCTAAGGTTTACCAAAGTTCCTAAGTGCTACGATCTCCAGTTTGTGGATCATCAAAGTTCTAGCCTTAA
Organism: Antechinus flavipes; assembly: GCF_016432865.1. Classification (NCBI taxonomy): domain Eukaryota; kingdom Metazoa; phylum Chordata; class Mammalia; order Dasyuromorphia; family Dasyuridae; genus Antechinus; species Antechinus flavipes. The sequence continues at coordinate 477,277,539 of NC_067401.1, read as the reverse complement.
TTCTGAGAAAAGGAAGATTCCCAGAAAGGACTCACCCAAGATCACACCGCGGCAGAGGGAGGATCTCAGCTCACTGTCCCCTCACTCCACTTTCTGTGCTGGGGGAGAGGGCTTCTCCCGAGCCCCTCCCCCACCCCTCCCCTGGCTCCTTCACCGTGGCTCCACGCATCAAGCCCAGATTTTCCCACTCCCACTTTAATACTTTTCTCATTACGTATACCTGGCAGTGGAAGGGGGGCAGGGGCTTGGGAGACACCCCCCAAGCAGGAACGGGAAGGGAAAGTCAGCGGGGCGCCCCATCCCTACTACCCGATATTCCATTTAGAACCATCTAGGTGTCCCGGCTGTGACCCTGTGCAAGGACCCCCAGAATCCACTGGAACGGCCTCCTCTCTCCATTCTCCCCCGACCTTCTGGCCTAGGCCGAGGCCCTGCCTTGCTCCCGAGTGCCCCAGCGTGAATGCGGGTCCCTCCCTCCCTCCCTGCAGCTAGAACAGGGACGAGGAGGGCAGCCAGCGAGACTCCTCTTGGTGGGCAGGCACGCCGCCCCTCGGCCGCCTCTAATTAGCGTGGTCTCTCGGCGGCCCGGTTCTGATTTTGTTTTCCATTCTTGTGTTAGAAAGTTCCCCACTGAAATCTTGGAGAGGAGCGAGCCCCAAATACCAACGTGTTGGGTGGGGGAAGCGAGAGGAGGAAAGGGGCCAAGGAGGCATCTCTCCAGATCTCCCTGCCGAGCCCGGCCCTGCGCAATGGAAAGAGCCCGTCTGGGGAGGCGGGGGGGGCGGGGGATGAGTTCCCAACGGGGGTCACTTAACAAAGCAGCGTTGCTGGCTCCCTCCTGAACCACCTCAGGCAAGTCACTTTTCCATGCTGAGGCTCAGTTTCCCCCTCTGTAAAATGGGGGCATGGATCTCTAAGCTCCTGCCCCTGCTCTGGTGTTCTCTACCCTAAGCTCTCTCCCAGCTTGAATCCTCACCAGTGTTCATGGATATTATTCCTTGCTGGGAACATGGGAGCGGTCCCCAACAAGTTCCAAGTTCTTAGCCTCTCATTCAAGGCTCCCCATAGTCTGGGACCACCTTACTTTCCCCGGGTTTTCTCCCAGCATTCCCTTCCCCACTCCATGGAACATCCCAGATGGATGACTCTCTGACCGCTGAATAAGCCCCAAGCTCTCCTGCAGCCATAACTTTAAGCATGTTGTGCCTGGAATACCCTTCCTCCCCTCCCTTCCCTGCCAAGTTCTTCTTCATCCTTTAAAGTCCAAAGCAATGCCCTCTCCTCCAGAAGCCCTGGACCGTAAGGACCTTCGCCCTCAGACATCAGCGGGTGAGACCTCTCAGATGCATGTTCAATCCTGAAAGTCCGGCTGCCCGGCTTCCAGACCCGTCCCTGTCACTGCCTGACTGTCGGGGAGCTATCGACGGCTCATCCCCATCAGCCCTGGCCCTCAGGCTCCCGGCCCCTCTGCTGTGCGGCCTCGGAAGCACACGTTGCCTCTCTGGTCCTCATCCCCATTCCCTGCCTGCGCCGAGACCACCCAGAGGCCACAGGGAAGAGGCCGTCAGCACCAGAAGGGGCCTGAGCCAAACAGGAGTGAGTCTAGAACTCTAGAGCCGAGAGGGACCCCAGAAAAGTGCCCGCCCTCACCTTACCCAGCGCTTACAGAGGGAAGGCCAGGCAGCCCCTGGGGCAGGTGCACAGCTGGGACTGGGGAGCCTAGGCCGGAGCCTGTCAGGCCTCTGGCTCCAGCTCTTACTGAGGAGGGAGGCGCTCCCCTGAGAGCCCTTCCAGCTCCGCCGGTCCCGGGTCCGCCATCTCCGGGGTGGTCTCTGACTGACACGGGCGGAGAGAGATCCATGCTCAGCCTTGGGAGGGGGCAAGGAAGCTAGAAACACGCCCTCTCCCATCAGGCCCAGCTCCACGCCTGCCTGTGGGAGCCTTGTGCGGTGTGGGCGGCTCAGACTGGGGCAAACCTCTCCAGGAACAGCTGTGGCCCAGGCCGTGCCAGCTGGAGGAAGAGGGCACCGCGAAAGGGGACTGCTCGGGACTGAGACCTGGAGACTGGTCATGTGGCAGTCGCATCCATTGGGCTCCTAGGGTATACTCAGCGCTATGACGGAGGTGAGATGGGGGTCTGGGGGTGGCAAATGCGAGGAAGGAGACCTCTTGAAAGCCTCTCTAAGCTGGCTGGGGAATCAGGACCTAGAATTAGCCCAGAGCTGGGCTTGAGAATGTGCAAAGTCCATCCTTACTCGGAAGCAGCAGAAGTAGGTTGCTTAACATGTAATTAGAGGGAAATTATTTAAAAATATTTAAATAATAAAAAATATTAAAAAATAAAAAAGAAGCGGGTTAGAACCAATAATCCAGGATCTTTTCATTTAAAACACTTCAGCTACAAGTATTTAACCATTCACAAAGCCTTTTACTTAACATTAAGATCTTTATAGTTTATAAAACTTATTTATACATCTAGCATTAAATATTGGGCCATTCACAAAGAATTTTCCCTTCATGTTCGGCGCCATAGAGTTTGTATAGCCTCTTCTCCTAAAAATAACGGTTTGAATGTTCACCGAGTCAGTTTACTAGTCCAGGCCTTAACATTCAGTGGATTTTATTTTTTCATTGTGTTTTGTTTAGTAACTTTAAACTTAAAATATAATTTTAAATAAAGTTTAGACTTGTTTGTCAAAAAAATACAGAATCTTTTCACTTAACTTTATGTACTTTGCAGTTTATAACTTAAATATCCACACTTAGCCTCATGTTTGACAGTGTACAAAAGCCCTTTCACTTGATAGTAAGCATTTAGCTTTTATAAAGTCCATTCCCCTAGCATTAAGTCTGTTCACTTTACAAAGGTCTTTTACCTAATAATATATATGTGGCAATTGACAAAGCCCTCTCCTATTAAGCACTTTACAGTTTACAATGAAGATCCTAGAATTATGGATTTAGACCTTGGTGGTCACAATCCCATCATTTTACAGATGAAGAAACTGAGGACCAAAAGTGAAACGATGTGCCCGGGCCACACAGTAAGTGTTCTAGGAAAGATTTCAAATCAGGGCTTCCTGATTGCAAGTGAGGGCTCCAACACCTGTCAGAGGCGGCTCTTCCTGACCCTGAGGCAGGCTCTGTCTCCTAGTCCTTAAGATAAATACAGAGCAACTAAAGGGTAGGAAGGGGCAGGTCAGGAAAGAGCTCTCGGAGCTGGGGCTCAAAGGAAGTCAGAGGGTTAAAAAGAGGACCTCAGGGGGAGCTCCATCCGTCCCCCCTTCTTGTCTAGGATCCTCAGCCAGGAAAGTAGATGGAGGAAGACCAGGAAGACCCCGCCGAGCGGGAGCAGCCTGTGGAGCAGCCTCAGGGGCTGGGGGGACGGGAATGCCGAACTCCAGGCCGGGGGACGGAGCTGCGCTCACCCAGCACGGCGGGACCTCCGCCTCCGAGGGCGGCTCTTGCCCTTTGCCAACCACAACCACCAGACCAAAGGAACTCGTGTATCAGCCTGTGGCTGCTGGTGTGGTCAGTGGAGGCCCGGAGGTAATGAGGCTGAGGTTATGGGTTTGATTGGAGCCCAAGTAGAGCAGGCTGGCTCTGTTCCCTGGTCACATCCCGAGGCTTGACATTGGTCCCAGGCTGGGCCCTGACTCTGGGCCCCACACTGAGCTCCAATCATGGGGACAGCCGGCATCCTGATCCTCATTCCAGCCTGAGCTGGAGCCCAGACAGAGCCCACAGTCCCAGACAGGAGCCTGACCTTAGACCCAGACAGATCCCTGACATCGGACACAGACATAGCACTGACTCCACTCCCAGACAGAGCCCAGACCATAGTCCCAGACAGGGGCCTGACCTTAGACCCAGACGGATCCCTGACGTTGGATACAAACAGAGCCCTGATTCCAGTCCCAGACGGAGCCCTGAACCCAGTCCCAGACGGAGCCTTGAACCCAGTCCCAGACGGAGCCGTGACCTCAGGCCCAGACGGAGCCCTGAACCCAGTCCCAGACGGAGCCCTGAACCCAGTCCCAGACGGAGCCGTGACCTCAGGCCCAGACGGAGCCCTGAACCCAGTCCCAGACGGAGCCGTGACCTCAGGCCCAGATGGAGCCGTGACCTCAGGCCCAGACGGAGCCCTGAACCCAGTCCCAGACGGAGCCTTGAACCCAGTCCCAGACGGAGCCGTGACCTCAGGCCCAGACGGAGCCCTGAACCCAGTCCCAGACGGAGCCCTGAACCCAGTCCCAGACGGAGCCTTGAATCCAGTCCCAGACGGAGCCGTGACCTCAGGCCCAGACGGAGCCGTGACCTCAGGCCCAGACGGAGCCGTGACCTCAGGCCCAGACGGAGCCCTGAACCCAGTCCCAGACGGAGCCCTGAACCCAGTCCCAGACAGAGCCTTGAACCCAGTCCCAGACAGAGCCTTGAACCCAGTCCCAGACGGAACCCTGAACCAGTCCCAGACAGAGCCCTGAACCCAGTCCCAGACAGAGCCTTGAACCCAGTCCCAGACGGAACCCTGAACCCAGTCCCAGACAGAGCCCTGAACCCAGTCCCAGACAGAGCCTTGAACCCAGTCCCAGACGGAACCCTGAACCCAGTCCCAGACGGAGCCCTGAACCCAGTCCCAGACAGAGCCTTGAACCCAGTCCCAGACGGAACCCTGAACCAGTCCCAGACAGAGCCCTGAACCCAGTCCCAGACAGAGCCCTGAACCCAGTCCCAGACGGAGCCGTGACCTCAGGCCCAGACGGAGCCGTGACCTCAGGCCCAGACGGAGCCGTGACCTCAGGCCCAGACGGAGCCCTGAACCCAGTCCCAGACGGAGCCCTGAACCCAGTCCCAGACGGAGCCGTGACCTCAGGCCCAGACGGAGCCGTGACCTCAGGCCCAGACGGAGCCGTGACCTCAGGCCCAGACGGAGCCGTGACCTCAGGCCCAGACGGAGCCCTGAACCCAGTCCCAGACGGAGCCCTGAACCCAGTCCAGACGGAGCCGTGACCTCAGGCCCAGACGGAGCCGTGACCTCAGGCCCAGACGGAGCCGTGACCTCAGGCCAGACGGAGCCGTGACCTCAGGCCTAGACGGAGCCCTGAACCCAGTCCCAGACGGAGCCCTGAACCCAGTCCCAGACAGAGCCTTGAACCCAGTCCCAGACGGAACCCTGAACCCAGTCCCAGACGGAGCCTTGAACCCAGTCCCAGACGGAACCCTGAACCCAGTCCCAGACAGAGCCTTGAACCCAGTCCCAGACAGAGCCCTGAACCCAGTCCCAGACGGAGCCGTGACCTCAGGCCCAGACGGAACCCTGAACCCAGTCCCAGACGGAGCCCTGAACCCAGTCCCAGACGGAGCCCTGAACCCAGTCCCAGACGGAGCCTTGAACCCAGTCCCAGACAGAGCCCTGAACCCAGTCCCAGACAGAGCCTTGAACCCAGTCCCAGACGGAACCCTGAACCCAGTCCCAGACGGAGCCCTGAACCCAGTCCCAGACGGAGCCCTGAACCCAGTCCCAGACGGAGCCTTGAACCCAGTCCCAGACGGAACCCTGAACCCAGTCCCAGACAGAGCCTTGAACCCAGTCCCAGACGGAGCCGTGACCTCAGGCCCAGACGGAACCCTGAACCCAGTCCCAGACGGAGCCCTGAACCCAGTCCCAGACGGAGCCCTGAACCCAGTCCCAGACGGAGCCTTGAACCCAGTCCCAGACGGAACCCTGAACCCAGTCCCAGACAGAGCCTTGAACCCAGTCCCAGACGGAGCCCTGAACCCAGTCCCAGACAGAGCCCTGAACCCAGTCCCAGACAGAGCCCTGAACCCAGTCCCAGACAGAGCCTTGAACCCAGTCCCAGACGGAGCCGTGACCTCAGGCCCAGACGGAGCCGTGACCTCAGGCCCAGACGGAGCCGTGACCTCAGGCCCAGACGGAGCCATGACCTCAGGCCCAGACGGAACCCTGAACCCAGTCCCAGACAGAGCCCTGAACCCAGTCCCAGACGGAACCCTGAACCCAGTCCCAGACGGAGCCGTGACCTCAGGCCCAGACGGAGCCGTGACCTCAGGCCCAGACGGAGCCGTGACCTCAGGCCCAGATGGAGCCCTGAGCTTATGCCCAGACAGAGCTTCGGCTTTGATCATCCACACAGACCCTTGACTTGCCTCCCAGGCTGATTTCTAATGTGGGTCCCAGACCAGCCATTAGTGGCAGAAATGGCCGTATGAGCATGGCTTCCATATGAGAAAGCTCATGCATAAATGGCGTGTATTCTTTGGTTTGGGACGTCTGCACTGAGAGGCCGGCAGGACATCTCCTACTGCAGCGCCATCACTGAAGGTCCCTCTCCCCTTTCCCCCCTTACCCAAAATGCCCCCCGCCACAACGGTGAAGGCGACTGACCTTGGCTCACACACACACACAAACCTGGCCCCAGAGTGAGCCTCAGACCCAGACGGTGACAGAGTTTGAGGGTTTCATTCTTTTTTATTCTGACACCTGTCAGAATTCCTTAGCCGTGGTTTTACGGAAGAAGAGAATGCCTCCCGGAGCTCTGCTTCTCCCTTCCCGGCCTTGACCATCAGGCCTCAGCGGCCTACCTCACTATCCTAGAAAACGCCTCCACCCTGCAGCCGCCACCTTCTCCTCCATTCTGAAGAAGAGCCTAAGGGAGCCCTCCTTGGCTCCTCTCCTGGATTTGCTTCCCCTCCACTGCCAAACCCCCTCCCCTCCCCTCACATTAGTACTTTCTTCCCCCCTTCTTTCCAGTCCCTCCTTCTCCTCCAGTGGAATATAAGCCCTTTGAGGGCAGAGATCGTCTTTCTTTAGGCTTGCATTTGTATCTCCAGCACTAGCAAAGTGCCCGACACACAGTAAGTGCCTAATAAATGCTTGCTGTCTTGCCTTGACTTGAAGGAAACTATTGCGCTCTAAATTGTGGACCTTAGTGGCTACCGCCTGCTTTCTCTCGTGTGTATAAAATTCCACATGTAACTTTCAGATCTGTCCTGCTCTTCAGTGCTTCGTCCTGGACTTCTTTTTCTCTTTTATACATTTTTGGAAAGACGGCTTCACTGATTTTTTTTCTTCCATTAATTAATTAATTAGTTTGGTTATTTGCTATGGCTTTCCTGTTCCTATTTTTTCCTCACTACTAAAAATGAACAAACAAACAAAGAAATAAAAGAGCTTCCTAAAATTATACCCACTCAAAAAGCTCCCGCACGACTGTGTCTGAAAAGGCACACCCTGCGTCCATCGCCACTTGATCGTTGTTCCTCTTAACTGCCATCACTGTTGACTAAATCGATCAGTTCTTCTTTCCTTAGGATGTCACTGCATCAACGTTACCCCCTTCTGCCTCAGTCGGTTACGCTGAAACTGTCCCTTTCATCCTTCCTGAGGCCCAAGGAATTCTGCTGCAGCCTACGCCGCCTCTCTGAGGGGGACCCTCTGAGCTTCCTTCGCTTTAACAAAAAAGAAATACTCGAATTATTTTTGTATCTCTGGGTCCCTTTCCTCTCTGCTGAATGGTTTTTAAAGTTCCTTCTAGACATTAATACACTTGGACCTCAAAACAGCCCCGGGAGGGAGACAGTATGAAGAATTAGTCACCCGACCCGCGATGGAGAGACCACAGGGGCCTCTGAGGCATTCCAGCCCCCTCAGTTCACAGGTAAGGAAACTGAGGTAAGGATGCACCGGATCTGAGCCCGGCCGCAGAGCCAGTGCCCAGTCCCCTGGACCTTCATTTTAAAAGGAGAACACAGACTGGAGGAAGGGGCCACATGGCTTGCAGACTGATGAGGCGGGCGCCTCATGCTCGCTCCGCTGCAGCTGGGCCCCACTGCCCTCCTGGAGCTCGCTGCTCCTGTCTCAGACCTGAGAATGGCTGCTGTGTTGGGCCCAGCCTGATGGACAAGGCCGGACTTGCTTTCCCTCTCCCGAGGGGGCCGTAAGCCAGCCCTGTCTCCGGGCCTTCTACAAACCTATCCATCAGCCTAAGCCGGCTGTGGGGGCCCAAGGGATGGAGGGGTGGGAGCCCCCACAGCATCGAGGGCCATTTTCCCCCGGAACCCGAGCTTTAGGCGGGGAGACACGGAGCCCGGCACATCCCCGTTCCTTCGGAGGGGACGCCCCCAGCTTCGCCACAGAAGGCATCCCCGGGAGGGCTCCCCAAAGCCACGGGGCCGACATCCCCTTCACACAGAAGGCCCTTTTGGTCTCGCTGCCCGAAAACTGGGCCGTCTCTCCATCTGTCAAGTACGGTTCCTTCCCAGGCCCCCGCGGAACAAGCTATCTTTATGAAGCCCAGGGACGGCCCTTCAACCATTAAAATAACACCTCCTTAGGACAGAGCCGCCAACCACAGGCCGGCACAAAGGGACATTCACACGCTGGCTGGGATGAAAGAGGCTGAGCTCGGGCCGAGGCCTGTGGCCAAGGGAAGATGGGAGCTCGTGCAGCTCGGGTGGCAAATGGGGCGGGGGAGATGCCGGGAGGAAACTAGCTTAAAAACTCGCCCGGCTTCTCCGGCGCCGGAAGGTTTTCAAGGGCCTTCTTCTCAAGAGTCCTGTGAGTCAGGGAGAGCAGGGATCGCGCTCCCCACAGCTGGGGGATCCGGCAAGGGAAGGGACTTGCTTAGGGTCACCCAGCCAGCAAACCCAGGCTTCCTGATGCTGAGCTTGGGATCAGTTCCATCAGGCTGCAAAACCTTCCTTCTCCATTTCCCATACAAACACAGAGACGCTGAGCCCAGTTGGAGAATGTCTTATAGCAGGAGCTGCTGGGGCAGCGGGCTCAGGGCCCAACGGACTCCCCGTCTGGGACAAAGCTGCCGGGGCAGCGGGCCCGGGGCCCAGCGGACTCCCCGTCTGGGCCAAAGCTGCCGGGCCCGGCGGGCCCGGGGCCCGGCGGACTCCCCGTCTGGGCCAAAGCTGCCGGGCCCGGCGGACTCCCCGTCTGGGCCAAAGCTGCCAGGCCCAGTGGGCCCGGGGCCCAGCGGACTCCCCGTCTGGGACAAAGCTGCCGGGCCCAGCGGACTCCCCGTCTGGGCTTTCTGACCTCTGACCAGAGCAAAGAAAGTTGAGTCTGTTTCTAGGCTGAGAGAGAGCCAGAGCTCCCATGGGAGGGGGGGTGCCAAGGAGCCAGGATGTGGGGCTCTGACCCTGCACAATGCTCCCATTGTAGTGAGATCAGGAGGCAGTGGGGAGCCCCTGGGAGGGCTGCCAAGGAGAACCCCTTCCAGGACCGAGAGAAGCACATAAAGGGGGAGGCTGGGCTGGCATTGTGACCTCGGAGGGGCTGAGGCCCCAGCGAGGAGGCCGCTGAAAAACGGACCTGACACTAGCGGATCTGGGACTGAGTGCAATAAAAATCATTGCCTAAATCTCAATCGACTGATCCATGAGCATTGATTAAGCACCTACTGTGTGGGTCATGTGGACATAAGTACAAAAATGAACCAGCCCTACTTGTAAAGACTTTATTACCTTAGCTCATCAGCTAATTATATTATATTATTTATTATGCTAATTATATTAATCTGGTTATTGTGCAAAAAAATAAAAAGAACAAAAGAAAGGAGTTAAACAAGTGAGTGGTTTGGGAGATGGAGTCAGAGGAGACTCCACATGGGATGGGGATGCTTGAACTGGGACTCTGAGGAAGAGACGGACGGATTCTTTGAGGCAGACAGAGGAGGAGGGAGCTCGGGGCACGGCCCAGCGAGCAAAAGCTTGGAGGTGGGAAATGGCACAGCATCCGGGAAGCCAGCGACCAGCAGTCTGGCTGAAATGTAGTTTGTGAAGGAGAGTCAAGGGAGAGAAGCTGCAAGTGCTACAACACTGGGGCGTGGAGTTAGAGCTGAAACGCGATTTTACACTGTCGTCTGCTTCCGACATCTCCAATCCTCTCTCCCATCTCCCCCTAGTCCAAGGATATTTTCTAAAGGAAAAGGCTCTCCTGGTCCTGCTCACTTCCCTCAGCAGCGGCTCCCATAAGTCTCTCCAGGTCTCTCTGAAATCACCTGCTGGTCGTTTCTTACAGAACCATAATATTCCCTAACATCCACATGACGGTAGCGACGTGGATGGTGATGATGGGGACCGTAATGATCATGGCGCTGACCTCATGCTCATGGTGGTCTCCCTCAGAGTGCCCCAAGGTCTTCTTCCCCTCTGCGCTTCCTCCTTCTGATCTTGTTCCGCCCTCGGTCAGGGGCCGACGGGTCCACCTGCTGTTCCCGGTTCCGGCCCACACAGCCAGTGCGGACAGCTGGGCCGGGACTCCCCACCATCCCCTCCTCCGGCCCTTCTCCCGTCCTGCTGGACACCCCCCTCCAGACTTGGGCTGACCAAGCCCAGGCTCTCCCGGACCCTTCTCGCGGCGTCTCTAGCTGCAGCCCAAATTCACACAGACGCTCGAAGGCGCTCACAAAAGCGGGAGCTGTCCCGAGGACGGCCGACACCTCTGAAGCATCTTTGGGGACTCTGGGTAAGTCAGTGACCTTTCAGTGTCCCAGGCAACTCGCTGAGCCCACAGATCCCAGGCTGCAGGGAAAGTGCTCCTCCTTTATCCAGATGTCCCCGGCCTGGAATCCCCTCCCTTCCACCATCACCCCTTCTGACCTAATCCTAATAGTCCGGTTGTCAGTGAATGGTTTACTGAGCTCTCTCCTCCCTTTCCCATTTTCTGCCCACATGCAGCCTCCTCCAGGAAGCCTTCTCTGGTGGCACCCAGCCGGCAGCGATCAAACCCTCCCTGGAATTCTTCCCCGACCCCCTCTGGCAGTCCTGCCCCCCCACAGGTCCTCAAGCCCCGGGAGCCAATTGGGGGCAGCTCCTCGCCCCCCCTTCCCCAATGCCCCTGCTTCTCAGCGACCGGCTTTGCTGTAAGGACGGCAGCTCAGACTGAGCCAGACCTCGCCCATCACTTCACCGGCTTCTCCCAGCAGCCCCGCGGGAAGAGGCAGGACCGAGAGGGAAGCTTGTCCCGGGAGACCAGGTGACCTGCCCAAGATCACACGGTGACTTCCCGATGCGGGCCCCGCGCCCCGCTCTGCGCCACGTCTGCCAGAGCCAGGGGGGCTGCGAGGGGCCCGACACCAGCCCAGGAATTCGGGAGGAAGGAGGAGGGATTCACATTAAATTCATGAGCCTCGGTGGGGATGAGAGAGGGGCGAGGGCCCCTCTTGGAATGGGAGGAGGTGCCAAGGAAAATGTTAGTTTTGCTCACTCTCAGCCTCTAAGACCAGCCCAGATGGGGCCAGACCTGACCACTCTGTCACTGTTTATTCAACTGAAGCTCCAGGCAGTCGGAGCAGAGCCCACCGGGGGGACACCTGTGCTGAGCCGCCGCCCACCCTGACCAGGGGACGGGGAAGGCCGGGAGGGAGACACTCCCGCCCCAGAGAACAAAGGAGCTCCGGGGAGCACTGGGAGAGGGGGAGGCCCTGGATTCGGGTCCTGTGACTAAGTCAGGACCGCAGGGCCCGAGTAACAGAGGGCGGGGCACCTCGGGCTGAGAGGGGGAGGATGATGAGCTCTGTTGGGGGCAGCAGAGACAACTCTGGGATGGAGTCAGAGGTATCCAAGGACGGGAGAGCCGGGCCCGGGAGAGAGACTGGGGCTGGGAGTCAGAGGTATCCAGGGACGGGAGAGCCCGGCTCGGGAGAGAGACTGGGGCTGGGTGTACAGAGCTGCACAGCATTTGCAAAGAGGCCCCGGGAGTGGAGATGACCCCCGAGGGGACCTAAAGGGGGCCCAGATAATGGCTGAAGGACTTGCCAGGAGACCAGGAAGGAGGGGACAGCCATGGAAGGAGGAGGAGAACGGCCATGAAGGTGTATCCTGGAAAAAGCCAAGAAAGGAGAAAGCGACCCTCCCAGAACTTTTTGGATTTTGTATTGACCCCCTTCAGAGCGGTGCTGTTCTTTGCCCTCCACCATACCCCTGTCAGGCAGGGCCCATTGGACAGAGGGAAAAACTGAGGCCCAAAGCCATTGCAATGGTTTGCCCAAGTTTGCACAACACACTATGGCCAGAGTAGGTTGTATGATGAGAAGTGTTTAACAATAGGCTCTCTCTAAAAAAAATGAACTCGCATTAACATTTTCTTCTGATCCGTTTGTTAAATCCAGACAACAAATAAACCCGATTACAGCATTTGCTCATTTGCAAGGCGTCCACGGGACAATTTACATTCAGAAGATTTAAGGAAAGGCTGGGGAGGAGCGGGCCCAGAAAGGCCTCGGGCAGAAGTCAGCCTGAGGCGGGGCCTCTTTTCTGCTCTCAGTTCCATCCAGCTGCCCCCATTAAGGACCTCCTGGCTGTAAGGGCAGAACCTCGGAGCTCAAGGCCCTGAGAGCGGCTGCTTCTCTGGCCCAAGCCCGACTCCGAACTGGGCGAGGACGGGCCCGAGTTAACCGGCAGCCTCGGGCCGAGGCCATCGGGGGATGTGGCGGCCATGCCCCCCAGGGAAGCCCATTCCACCTGGGCAACGCTCAGTTCATCCCCAAGTGGTTCCTTATGCCTCCTTGAACGTCTGGGCAACCGGGCCGGTTCGGTCAGGCCCAAGGCTTCCCACGGGCCACGGGCCAAGCTCCCGGACCTCCCCACTTCTCTCACGGACCCGGAGCATCCCGGCCTGAGCCCTTTCCTTCTGTGGTGGGATGTGTGCCCTCTGAGCCCGCCTGTGTCTGCTCCTAACCCGGCCCTCGCCCACCGTCCCATTCGGAGGGCTCTGGGCCGCCAGAGGGGCTGGAGCGTTGGGGGCAGGAGCTGGAAGCTGAGGGGCCGCCATCAGTGGGAGAACGGCTGGGTAAGTGACGGCGTGTGCAGGTTGGGGAATATTATTGTCCTGTAAGAAACGACCAGCGGGACGGAGGCCTGTAGAGACTCGCGGGAACTGCTGCTGAGGGAAGTGAGCAGGGCAGCCCGGGCGTCGGACGGCCAAGGGCCGTGTGGCTGAGGGCCAGCGCGGCTCGGGGCACTTCAAAGCTGGCAGAGAACGCTCTCCTGTGCCCAAAACCGGCCCCGCGAGGTCGGGGCCCTGGCGCCCGCTTGGCCGGCGATGACCCAGCTCCGGGGGACGGCTCGGGCTCGCCCAGGGTCACCCAGGCAGTATTGAGCGAGGTCGCCCTGGTCCGAGACCAGCCTCCGCCCCTGGTCAGACACCCGGGAAGCTGCGAGCTGAAGGCCAGTGGGGGGGAGGGGCAGTCGGTGGCCGGGAAGAGTCCAGGGCCGGAGGGTTTGGGCCGGAGAAGACCGGCTTCAGCCGGACATCCAGGAGCGCCTGAGGAGCCGTCAGGTGGAGGAGGGGCTCACCAGGTTGCTTTGGCCGGCCGGGGAGCGGCGGGGGCAGAGGTCAGGCCCCCCAGGATCCCTGGGTAAGAACCCCGGCCCCAGCCTCCAAAGGGTTAAAAGAGCCGCAGGCAGCGCCTCCCCTCCCCCGCGGGGCAGGGCCCACATGCCTCCCATTACCATTAATGAGAGCTCGGCGGCACCAAATCTCCCCATAAGGCGGAAAACTTAACACCCAGTAAATATTTATTGATCACATAGAATGCTGATTAACTTTCCCCCTGCAACTTCCCGTCCCCCCAAGGCTGCTCGATGGGGGGCCCACAATGCGGGGAGAGCCCCCTTGGTACCGGGGCGTCTCGGGGTCCCGGCTCCGCCGCGACCTGGCCCCCAATTACAGAGGCCGAGCCTCCTTTTGCAGAGGGGGAGACTGAGGCCCCTGGGGGAGAAGTCACGGCTTACAATCACTCCCGGTCGTGAGGTAACCCAGGCCTCCGGACTCCCCTGCCCCGGACACTTAATGTCCCTCAGGGAATCGGTCTCAACCATACATGGGAACAGGCGGAGGCAGCTCTTGGAAAATCTCAAGGAGCTCTGAGGTCAGGGGCTGCCTCTGCAAGGGATAATGAGCCCCAGTTCGGGTAAGCTGAAGGTCTGCCCCGTGCTTTACAGACAGAATCTCTTCCCTAGCACTGGAGAGGGCGGGCAGCTTCACCCCCACTTCCCGGGTGAGGAAGCTGAGGCAGCCGGAGGCTCAGAGCAAGAGCAGCGCAGGGCCTTACGGGGGAGAGGAAGGGGCCGAGCAGCCGCTCCCCTTTGCTCCTTTCCTGCCCCTTCTCCCCAAGCAGTTTTTTAAGTCTGGGTGTTTTTAGGCGTCTCTGTTCCAAGGGCCCGCCAGCTCCCACAGTCTGTGTCCTAAGCCTCCCTCCCCGTCATTCTGGCACCCGAGGGCCCAAGTTCTAACGCCCGCCCCCGGTGACGGTTTCAGTTTGGGCTCCTTAGGGCCCTTCCCCGTGCTGGGACTGGGGCCGAGGGAGGCCCAGGAGACAGCCCAGCATCGAGCCCGGCCCCACGCTGCTCATCGGGGGAACCTGCTCCCTTCTCTACTTGGAATCCTCCCTTCTTCTCCCTTACACACTCATACTCACAAACACTCACTCATATACATACTCACACACTCACTCACTCACACACATTCACACTCACACACACTCACACACATTCACACTCACACTCACACACACACACTCACACTCATACACACACACACTCACACACATTCTCACTCACACACTCACACACACACTCACACACACACTCACTCACACTCACACACACTCACACTCACACTCACACACACACTCACACACATTCTCACTCACACACTCTCACTCACACACTCACACTCACACACACACTCACACACACATTCATACTCACACACACTCACTCACTCACACACACTCACACACACACACTCACACTCACACACACTCACACTCATACACACACACTCACACACATTCTCCCTCACACACTCACACACACACACACGCACACTCACACACACTCACACACACACTCACACTCACACACACATTCACACTCACACACACTCACTCACACACACACTCACACTCACACTCACACTCACACACTCACACTCATACACACACACTCACACACATTCTCACTCACACACTCACACTCACACACACACACACACTCTCTCACACTCTCACACACACACACACACACACTCACACTCTCACACATACTTCCCTCAAGGCCCAGCCCAGAAGTCCTCCCTTGGAGAGCCTTCCTTAAGCGCCATCTGCTCCCCGGCCCTTCAGGGGGAAATGCCTTCTCCTTCCTCAGGTTTCTCTCCTGGGTCAGGAGTGTTTGCAGAGCTGACTCGAATTATTATTATTCCGTTTCATGACTTTTCCCATCTGCGACATCAGCCTCCTAAAAGCCAGCCCTCGACATGGGGTCCGGGGACTAGAAACCTCGAGGTTATGAGTCAGTGACTGAATATGTGATGAACAAGCCCCCGCCTTCTGAGCCTCGGTTTCCTCATTTGCAAAAGGAGATGACACAGTGGAAACCACCGTGTGCGGTCTCCGGAGGGGGGGCTCGTGGCCCCTTCTAGCAGGGGCCGGATGACCCTTGTTTAAGGAGCGTCTCCTTCAGCCGTAAGGAGGCCTCTTCCAGAAAGAGGGAGGAAGACTCCAAGGCACCAGAACTCACGGACGATGCTCGGGCTCCTCAGAGTTCACAAACTACAAGCCTGCCTGTCGGCAGCACGGATAATTACTTAAAAGAGGAAGGGGCCAGGTGGCCGGCCCTGCCCCTCCCCAACTGAGGCTGGACAGTGGGAGTGATGAGGGACGGACCGAGGCTCCGAGAGGGCCTGGTGCTCCTCAGAGAGGTAATGAGGACATTGTCCGGAGTCCCTGCCCAGGCGTGGCGCAGAGCCCGCGATGCTGAGGGCCCATCTGGGGCTGAGAGAGCCCGGACCGCTGGGGCAGGCTGAGGGAGGCTGGGGGCCTGTGGGGCCTCGGGGGCTGGAGACCCTGGGAGCCGGCCTGCGGTGGGCCCAGAGCCCGGGGCTCCCGGGAGAGGGAGGCCTTCGCAGCCACCAGCCCGGCCTGGCACTCCCCTTCCCCGGCAGCAGAACTCAATTAGGACCCTGCTTACACACCCGTTCCCGAGCCAAACCAAATTCTCGTAACCCCACACGGCTCCGGTTCAGCTGCGAGGCTCACAGTTGCACATCCCCTCGGGTCTCCGGCCCCCGACACACGTGCTCGGCCCTCCCTCTCTGGCACCGGACGCACGAGGCTGGGGGGGAGGGAGCGGGCCGGAGCCTGAGCGGGTCTGTAAGGGATGCGGAGCAAGGGGAGGACCCGGAGGGGGAGGGGAGGTGGGAGGAGAGGCAGGAAAGGTCCCGGCCCAGAGAAGTGACTGGCTCCCTAAACCAACAGAAAACAACTCTTCAGCTGCTCCCCCTTCCCTACAAGAGGCCAAACGGGGCCCTCAGTGACCAAGAGCCTGCCCGGGCAGCTCTGCCCCATCAGGCAACCCGCAGTGACCAAAGTTAGCCTCGCCTTTGCTGCCTCCGGCCCGGACCGGCCTCTGAGCCTCAGTTTCCCTCTCTGTAAAGTGAGATGGCCGAACCAAGGCCCAGAAGTGAGGAGCCAGAATCCCGCGTCCTCGGGTCTCCGCTCTGCGCTCTCCAGCATTCTCTCTTCTAAGGTCCCTCCCCCTTATCCATCCATCTCCTGCTGGGGGAGAGAATACGGTCCCTGCCCAGCATCCTTGGAAGCTCAGAGAAAGTTCTCGGAATGGCCACCTCCTCTTCCCGGCCCCCCGCCTCAGCTGCTGTGTCACCTTTTCTTCCTCTGTAGGGGGTGGGGAAGCAGACTCCCAACCCCCATTCCCACCCCTGGCTGGCCTGGAAGGGCCCGGGAGAAGGAGGCCCCTTCCCGGCCTGGCAGCGGCCTAGGAAAATCAGCCCCTCCGCCTTGCAGCTGCTTCCTCGGGCAATCACCGATCCGTGCCTCACCTAGAGCCCCCAGGCCAGGGGGAAAGTTACCTCCCGGAGCAGCAGCCGGCGCAGGCCCCTCTCGGGCGGGAGCGGGCACGGGGCCCTCTCCCATAACCCTCGGGCTCCCGGCACGGAACTGTGGTCGCTGGCACAGGGAGGCCGGAAACCCCCCAGAGGGACCACCGGGGCTGGGGGACACAGAGACCGGGGCCTCCCACCCATCCAGCTCCATCCTTTGGGAAATCTCTTCTTCATCACGGCCGAGCCTCCCCCTCTCTCCTCGTGTCTTAGCGAGTCTCCTGGAACGGCCTGTCAGCTGTAACAGAGCCGGCCTCAAAGATCCCCAAGGCTGATAAACCAGGATTCGAACCCTGGTCCAATGGCCCAAACATGAAACTTTCAGCTTATGGAAAGACTTCCGCCGTCCTGTGGCCGTTCCTCCTGCTCTGGCTCTCCAAGCAGAACAAGCAGAGACCATTCTCGGGCCTTGTTCTTCCCACCCCCGACCCATCCTCTGAATATCCTGACCCCTTCAGCTGACCCGGGAAAGTCATCCATTCCCTCCCTAGTAGCGTCTAAACTCCTCCTCCTGGCGTTCAAGGCCCCTCAGGAGCTTCATTTCCAGTCCTAATTCATACTGTCCAGTCCCACCCCCACCCTACCCCGGGCTGGGTGTTTACCCAAGTCATTCCCTCAATTTGGAATTCTCGTTTGCTGTTCAACCGTCTCCTGGTCCCTCAGGTTTCAGCCCCCCCCCTCGCTCTCCAAAGCCTCCCGCAGTCCTGCCCCTGGGCCCACCACTTGTCCAAGGGATCCCCGGGACAGAGGACATCGACCGGGGCCAAATGTAAAGTCGCACACGGGCCCAGAGCCCCCCGGAGCCCGGGACGGCAGAGAGACAGATCCAGGTTCAGGGACCTCCTGACTGCCCGTCTCAGAGCCAGGGCAGGAAGCTCAATGGCGCCTCGGAAGCGCAAAGAGCTCGAAGCCTTCCTTACTAATTGTGGGACTCCGGGTGACTCCAACCCCAGCCGTTTGGCCCCCAAACGTGGGCGATGGGAATAATGGCCGCGGGGGGTCTGCAAGCCCGTGCTCCCCGAAGGCTGCCATTACTCCAGTGCTCGGACGGTCCTTGCCCGGTCAGCCCTCATGGGGCCCGCGCTCAGGTGGCTGGGGAAGGACGGGGTGGGGCCACCGGCGTCCGGGGAGGGCGACCAGCTTGGGGCAGGGCGACCAGCTTGGGGCAGGGCCCGTCAGGGGCGAGCTGCTGGGACAGTGTAAAGCTAAAGAGAGGCAGGCTCAGGGAGGAGGGGAAAGCTGTGGGCCGGGGTCCACGGGACGGACTTACACGGGCTCTACTGATCCCCAAAGACAAGACCCGGGGCCATATTTGGGGGAAGGGAGAGCGGCAATGGGGTAGGGTAATGATATGAGGTAGGGGCTCGCTGTCAAGGGAGGTCCTCTCGTAGAGGCTGGATGACCACGTAGCAAGCATGTGAGAGGGGGGTTTCTTGGACAGATACGAGAAACACTACAAGGTGCCTTTCTTCTGTGGGATTTGGAGGGTTTTTCCCTAGAATAAGTTTTAAGTTTTCCTCATGCCAGGTACAGGAAAACAAGCCTGGGGAGCTCTCCCCCCCTCTCGGTAACTAACAAGAGAGGTTCCCTCTGGAGTGGAGTGCCCTCTGCCTTGTCCACCCTCCTCCTTCCCCAGCTCCCTCCCTCCCTGTTCCTCTGGCCCTTGCCTCTTACCCTGGCAGTCCTCACACCTTCTTTCCTTCTTTCTTATCTCACATCCTCTTTTTCCCCCATCTCTCTCCATCTTTCATCTTAGTTCACGTTTCTCTCTATCTCTCTGTGTGTATCTTCTCTTCCTTCCCTCCTCTCTTTCTCTTTCTTTCTTTCTTTTCCTTTTTTCCCTTATAATTCTCTCCCTCCCTGTCTCTTTCTCTCCTATGTGTCTCTCTGTGTATCCCTCTCTTTCTTTCCCCTTATAATTATCTCTGAGTCTTTCTCTTGTCTGTCTCTGTGTCTGTCTCTCTTTCTCTCTCTCTCTGTCTGTCCATCTTTCCCTCCTCTCTCTTTCTCCATCTCTGCTTCTGTTTCTCTCTGTCTCTCTTTCTGTGTCTCTGTTTCTGTCTCTCTGTCTCCCCTCTCTCCTTCTCTCTTTCTCCCTCCCCCCCTCTCTCTTTCCTCCCCTCGGCCTCCCTCCCTTTCTCTCTCCATGATTTCCCCTTCACATTCCCTGTCTTCCTCTCCCTCCTTCCCTCCCTCCCCTCCCTCCTGGGCTCCCCAGTGCCTTGCCTCTGCCCCAGCATGACCCAGCCTGCCTGCCCCAGCTCCTACACACACAGGCCCCATCTGGTTCCCATTTCAGCTCCAGTCTGAGCTACAAGGTTCCCGGGATCTCCTGTTTGTTTAATTTGGGGGAAGGCAGGGAAAATCCACTTCATTCTTTACGTTTATTGATCCTGCTCTCCATTTCCCTGGGTCTGGCCTCTCTCTGCGCCCCCTCTCCACTCCGGGCCCCGCCAGGCCTCCGGTTCTGGTGCCAAGGGCAGAGCCGAAAGGGCCGCGCCGTGGGGGAGGCAGATAAATGGCTGCAGGTGTGGGCCGGCCCAGCTTCTCCACGGGGCAGAGGCCCTGGGTCCGGAGCCCTTCCTCCCAGGAGCTTCGGCGGCTTCCAGGGGGGAGGGCCCGTAAATACAGACTATGGGGCAGGGGGGGAACCTTAGAACCAAGAACACTGGAGCCGGAGCCCTTCCTCTCAGGAGCTTCGGCGGCTTCCAGGGGGGAGGGCCCGTAAACACAGACTATGGGGCAGGAAGGGGGGGGGATCTTAGAACCGAGAACACTGGAGCCGGAGCCTTTCCTCTCAGGAGCTTTGGTGGCTTCCAGGGGGGAGGGACCATAAATACAGACTATGGGGCAGGGGGGGAACCTTAGAACCAAGAACACTGGAGCCGGAGCCTTTCCTCTCAGGAGCTTCGGCTGCTTCCAGGGGGGAGGGCCTGTAAACACAGACTATGGGGAAGGAAGGGGGGGGACCTTAGAACCAAGAACACTGGAGCCGGAGCCCTTTCGGGACAGAAGATCACAGAATTGGGGGCATCTACAGGAGAGAGATTGCCTTAGAACACAGAACGAAGAATGTCAAAGCTAGAAAGAGTCAGAGAACAGAAAACTAACATTGTCAGAGTGGATCATCCCAGCTCAAAGACCTCAGAACCTAGAACAAGAAAGCTCGGAGGATCTTTAGAACAGAGAGTTCCAAGGCCGGGTTCTCTAACCTGGATGGTGGAATGTCAGAGCTAGAAGTCGCTTAGAACCCAAACCAAAAAATTCAGATCAGGGGGATTTGGAACATTAGATTGGGAGAACGTGAAAGGCTGGAAACTGGAACAGAGACTGTTAGAAGTGGGAGGGATTGCTGGATGTAGAACAGAGAATACCAGAGCTGGCTGGTTCCTTCTAGAAACAGTCTAAGCCGCTCATTCTACAGCGGAGGAAGTAGAACCCAGAGAAAGATGACTCGCCAGGGCACGGGGTCAGGAGTCCGGAGAACTCGGGTCACCTACCACTGACAGGGGTTATTATGCTACCTCGAGCTGCCTGCAACACAAGCCCACTTTGTTAAGTCATTTTCAGTCACGTGTGACTCTCGGTGACCCCTCTGGGGTTGGCTTGGCAAAGAGACCGGGGGCTGGCCATTTCCTTCTCCAACCCATTGTACAGATAAGGAAACTGAGGCAGACAGGGTCTCCCAGCTAGGGAGTGTCTGAAGCTGGATTTGAACTCAAGGAGAGGAGGCTCCCTGATCTATCCACTACATCACCACCGTGCCCACTTTACAGAGGAAAAAACTGAGGTTCAGAGAGAGTAAGTCCTGTACAAGAAGGGGAAACGAACCTAGCAGTTTGGCTGTTTGTACCTTATTTGTGCCTTAGCCAATAGGTCAAGGGAGTCCATGAAAGTTACTGAATAGAAGAGCAACCATCAGAGCGGGGCCTTAGAAAGCCCGGAACAGCCGTGTGGAAAGGGGGCCTAGAATCCAGAGGGCAGCCGGGAGCGGCTGAGACGCACCTGCCCCACGGGCAACGAAGGTCGTGGGAGAGGAGAAAATGATGAAGGGAGAAAGATGGCGGAGAGGAAAGGGAGGAGGAAAATGGCTCGGGTGTCCGAGGACACGGATTCGAATCCCGACCGCTCCGAGGGACTCTGGGTATGTCGCAGCCT